>NC_091081.1:71112878-71415909 GCF_032405125.1 Capricornis sumatraensis | reverse complement strand
TACTTAAGCACTATTTATCATTTATCTTGAGAATATGTATGTAACGGACTCTACCTGATGAACTACACAAAAGAGAAATTTCCTTGGGTCTTTGCAATCTCTCTAGCAGATTGCCCTTGGTGTGTATCACATTCTAGTTTCAGCTTTATGCAATGATTTTCTTTTTCTCCTCCCTTTGTGGAGTTTTTCTCGGTTTGAAGATTGTTCTTAATTATCTTTCCTCAACAACACCTGATGCTCAGTTAAAGTGGAATGACAGGGAAATTAAATTTCTAGTATAAATCATTTCTAATATAATTGTATCTTATAGATTGTACATACTGTTTTTCTTATATGAAATTAAAAATTGGCTGAGTGAAATGATTCTAGACAGAGACCATGCACCCTTCACAAAAGTTAACTCAAAATAAACAGTAAAATGTGCATTGTAAAAGTATAACATTTCTAGAAGGTAAGTTAGAATATCTAGATGACCTTGGGTAGGGCAGTGCCTTTTTGTATTCATCACTAAAGCCACGACACGCAAGAGAAAGAATTGATAAGCTGGACTTCACTAAAATGAAAACTTCTGCTCTGTAAAGAAAATGCCAAGAGAATGAGAAGGCTTTGACTTCCCTAATGACTTCATAGACTGGGAAAAAATATTTGCAAAAAGAATACTTAAAACGTGATGATAAGAAAACAAACAACCTGATTAAAAATGGGCCAAAGACTTTAACAGACACCTCACCAAAATAGAGGTACAGATGGCAAATAAGCATATCAAAAGATGTTTCACATTGTATGTCATCAGGGATATGCAAATTAAAATGACTTACCACTGTGCTTTAGAAGAGCCCAAATCTGGAACACTGACAACATCAAATTCTCACTAGAATATGGAATATCAGAAACTCTCAATCATTTTGATGGGAATGAAAAATGGTACAACCACTCTTGAAGAGTCTGATGATTTTTATAAAGCTATAATACTCTTGTCATATGATCCAGCAATTACACTCCTTTGTATTTACCTGAGGGAACTGAAAACATATGTCCACCCAAAACCTTGTACATAGTTGTTTATAGCCGCCTCATTCATAAATGCCAAAACTTGGAACCAACAAAGATATTCTTCAGTAAGTGAATAAATTAACCGTGCTATATCCAGACAATGGAATATTGTTCAGAACTAAGAAGAAATGGGGCTTCTCGGGTGGTGCTGGTGGTAAAAAACCCTCCTGCCAATGCAGGAGGCGTAAGGGAAGTGAGTTCAGTCCCTGGTTGGGGAAGAGCCCCTGGAGGAGGAAACGGCACCTCACCCCAGTATTCTTGCCTGGAGAATCCCATGGACAGTGGGGCCTGGTGGGCTACAGTCATAAGGTCTCAGAGTTGGATATGACTGAAGCAACTTAGCACACAAGAAGAAATGACTTATGAAGTCATGAAAAGACAGGGAGGGAACTTAAATACCTACTTATAAGTAAAAGAAGCCAATCTGGAAAGACTACATTGTGACATTTTGGAAAAGGCGAAACTATGAAGACAATAAGGAGATCAGTGTGGGTGCCAGGGCTTGAGGGAGGGGAGGGATCAGTAGGCAGAACACTTCGGACTTTCAGGGCAGGGAAATTACTATGTATGATACTACAATGATAGGTCTATGTCATTATACATTTGTCCAAGCCCATAGAATGTATGCCAAGAGTGAATTCTAATGTAAATTGTGGACTTTGACTGGGCTCATCAGTTGTAAAAAATGTACGACTCATGGGGGATGCTGGTAAGTAATGGGGGAGGTGTGTGTGGGGGGTAGGGGATATATGGGAAGTCTCCATGCCTTCTGCCCAATTTTGTGATGAGCCTGCAACTACTCTAAAAATTGTCCTTAATAAAACAAATTTTAACTGGGTATCCTGTGTTTTAATTTCTAACTCTAGCAACACTACTCCTCAGGGGCTATTTGACAATATCTGAAACCATTTTTAGTTGTCGCAACTGGCGTTTAGAGGGTATAGGCAAGCCATGATGCCACTGACAGTTCAGGACCACAACAAAAATCCACTGAAACGTCAATAGTGAACAGGGGTACCACTCCCTGTTTTGTATCACTCCTTTAAGGCTTTCAGTAAAGGAGGATGGCAAAAGTAGGAAGTCAATAAATACCTGGAGTAATGGGCAAATTTGGCCTCGGAGAACAGAATGAAGCAGAGCAATGACTAATAAAGTTTTGTGGAAAGAATGCACTGGTCATAGCAAACACCCTCTTCCAACAACACAAGAGAAGACCCTACATATGAACATCACCAGATGGTCAATACTGAAATCAGATTGATTATATTCTTTGCAGCCAAAGATGGAGAAGCTCTGTATAGTCAGCAAAAACAAAACTGGGAGCTGACTGTGGCTCAGATCATGAACTCCTTATTGCCAAATTCAGACTGAAATTGAAGAAAGTAGGGAAACCAACTAGATCATTCAGGTTTGACTTAAATCTAATCCTTTATGACTATACAGTGGAAGTGACAAATAGATTCAAAGGATTAGATCTGATAGAGTGTCTGAAGAATTACTGACGGAGGTTCGTGATACTGTAGAGGAGGCAGGGATCAAGACTATTTTCCCAAGAAAAAGAAATGTAAAAAGGCAAAAAAGTTTGTCTGAGGAGGCCTTACAAACAGCTATGAAAAGAAGAGAAGTGAAAGGGAAAGGAGAAAAGGAAAGATATACCCATTTGAATGCAGAGTTCCAAAGAATAGCAAGGAGAGATAAGAAAGCCTTCCTCAGTGATCAATGCAAAGAAATGGAGGAAAACAATAGAATGGGAAAGACTAAAGATCTCTTCAAGAAAATTAGAGATACCAAGGGAACTTTTTATGCAAAGATGGACACAATAAAGGACAGAAATGGTATGGACCTAACAGAAGCAGGAATACACAGAAGAAATATACAAAAAACATCTTAATGACCCAGATAATCACAATGGTGTGATCACTCACCTAGAGCCAGACACGCTGGAATGTGAAGTCAAGTGGACCTTAGGAAGCACCACTATGAACAGAGCTAGTGGAGGTGATGGAATTCCAGTTAAGCTATTTCAAATCTTAAAAGATGATGCTATGAAAGTGCTGCACTCAAAATGCCAGTAAATTTGGAAAACTCAGCAGTGGCCACATGAGTGGTCAAGGTCAGTTTTCATTCCAATCCAAAACAAAAGCAATGCCAAAGAATGTCCAAACCACAGCATAATTGCCCTCATTTTCAGTTCAGTTCAGCCGCTCAGTCGTGTCCGACTCTTTGCGACCCCATGAATCGCAGCACGCCAGGCCTCCCTGTCCATCACCAGCTCCTGGAGTGCACTCAGACTCACGTCCATCGAGTCAGTGATGCCATCCAGCCACCTCATCCTCTGTTGTCCCCTTCTCCTCCTGCCCCCAATCCCTCCCAGCATCAGAGTCTTTGCCAATGAGTCAACACTTCGCATGAGGTGGCCAGAGTACTGGAGCTTCAGCTTCAGCATCATTCCTTCCAAAGAAATCCCAGGGCTGATATCCTTCAGAATGGACTGGTTGGATCTCCTTGCAGTCCAAGGGACTCTCAAGAGTCTTCTCCAACACCACAGTTCAAAAGCATCAATTCTTCGGCACTCAGCCTTCTTCACAGTCCAACTCTCACATCCATACATGACCACAGGAAAAACCATAGCCATGACTAGACGGACCTTAGTCGGCAAAGCAATGTCTCTGCTTTTGAATGTGCTATCTAGGTTGGTCATAACTTTTCTTCCAAGGAGTAAGCGTCTTTTAATTTCATAGCTGCAGTCACCATCTGCAGTGATTTTGGAGCCCAAAAGAATAAAGTCTGCCACTGTTTCCACTGTTTCCCCATCTATTTCCCATGAAGTGATGGGACTGGGTGCCATGATCCTAGTTTTCTGAATGTTGAGCTTTAAGCCAACTTTTTCACTCTCCTCTTTCACTTTCATCAAGAGGCTTTTTAGCTTCTCTTCACTTTCTACCATAAGGGTGGTATCATATGCATATCTGAGGTTATTGATATTTCTCACGGCAATCTTGATTCCAGCTTGGCATTTCTTCCAGTCCAGCATTTCTCATGATGTACTCTGCATATAAGTTAAATAAGCAGAGTGACAATATACAGCCTTGACATACTCCTTTTCCTATTTGGAACCAGTCTGTTGTCCCATGTCCACTTCTAACTTTTGCTTCCTGACCTGCACTCATCTTACATGCTAGCAAAATAATGCTCAAAATTCTCCAAGCCAGGCTTCAACAGTATGTGAACTATGAAATTCCAGATGTTCAAGCTGGATTTAGAAAAGGCAGAGGAACCAGAGATCAAATTGCCAACATCCATTGGATCACCAAAAAAAGCAAGAGAGCTCCAGAAAAACATCTACTTCTGCTTTATTGACTATGCTAAAGCCTTTGACTGTGTGGATCACAACAAACTGTGGAAAATTCTTCAAGAGATGGGAATACCAGACCACATGACCTGCCTCTTGAGAAATCTGTATGTTGGTAAGGAAGCAACAGTTAGAATTGGACATGGAACAACAGACTTGTTCCAAATCAAGAAAGGAGTATGTCAAGGCTGTATATCGTCACCCTGATTATTTGACTTATATGCAGAGTGCCTCATGAGAAATGCTGGGCTGGATGAAGCACAAGCTGGAATCAAACATTGCCAGGAGAAATATCAATAACCTCAGATATGCAGATGACACCACCTTTATGGCAGAAAGTGAAGAGGAACTAAAAAGCCTCTTGATGAAAGTAAAAGAGGAGAGCGAAAATGTTGGCTAAAACTCAACATTCAGAAAATGAAGATCATGACATCTGGTCCCATCACTTCATGGGAAATAGATGGGGAAACAGTGGAAGCAGTGTCAGAGTTTATTTTTGGGGCTCCAAAATCACTGCAGATGGTGACTGCAGCCATGAAATTAAAAGATGCTTACTCCTTGGAAGAAAAGCTATGACCCACCTAGACAGCATATTAAAAAGCAGAGACATTACTTTGCCAACACAGGTCTGCCTAGTCAAAGCTATGGTTTTCCCAGTGGTCATGTGAGAGTTGGACCATAAAGAAAGCTGAATGCCGGGGGCCAGGGTGAGGAACTCCGCCCAGGGCAAAGGTCATGAGGAAGGAGGCTTGGCATATGCAAAGGCACGATCAAGCCTCAGGAAACCCCCTGTTCCCGAGCATCTACCCCAAAACCAGAGTGTGTTTTATGCTCTCACCTACACCTCTGACTTTATGGGGCGCTCTCCCCCATAGCAGTTTCTCTTGGAGAACGAGTAAATGTGCAGCTCCAAGGCAATAAAAATTCCTGGGCATGACAAGAGTGTTTCAGCTTACGGACTCCTCTGAAGGTTATCTAGCCCACCTGTATAGGTTCGTCCGGCCACATGTGATTGTTTACAGCCTCCCAACCTGAGAGGCATGAGATATTTTAGACTTGCTAAAGGCAAATTCCTTTGGGAAGTTGGAAATTGTCAGTATAGTGGGTTGGTTAGGAATTATATTGGTGAAGGGTTTTTTCATTTGTTGTGCCAATAATTGCTGCTAATTCCCTGCCCTGGGTGGGACAAGTGTGTCTCAGGTCAAACCTCTCTGCTGGCAAACTAGCTTGTGTGACAGGATTATCCATACTCCTGCCACTACGCACATGATTGTTTACTACCTCTCAACCATAAACAGCACAGAGAGTTTGGAGTATTTTGAAAGTCTTAATTAGCATAGGGCTTTTCTCATTGTTGAGTCAATGATTGCTGCCAGGCCTCCATATCCTTAGGCACCTGGGAATATATTGATCAATGTATTTGGAATATAGAAAAGGAAATATAGTAGTTTTTAAGGTTAGCAATACTAGACTTTTTGAGTTAATGGATTTTCTCTTTTGTAATAGATCACTGTCCTTTGTTGTAAATCACTGTGTCCTTGTTATGTAAAAATGTAACTTTATCACTATCTTAAGACTAAATAGATCTTAAGGGGAACACTGGGGAAAGGATTTTCATTTGTTGGGCTGATGTTTGCTGCTAAATCTCCATGTTCCCTGCCCTTATAATGAATATAACTAGCATATAGGAGAAATAAGTATTAACCTTTAAGATTAATCATGTTAACCTTGGGTTAAATAAATTCCTTTCTTGATTGTAACTCGCTACACCCTCACCCTATAGGAATGTAACTTTATTTGGAGGGTGGTGCCTGGTTTAAGAAAAAACACCCCTGGAAGAAATAAGTTTTTTGGTTATCAGAAAGAAAGGATCATAAAATGTCAGCAGGTCTCATAGCCAGAAGATGATGTAAAATCCTTAAGACCTTTTTATGTGAAGCACCTGATTTTGATAAAGGTCAGGACTGCTGACCCCCGCGTGACTCTGTATTCATCCCTATGTGTAACAAAAGTTATATAAGCAAACCCCAAAATAAAGAAATTGGATCAGTTTCCAGAAAGACTGATTCCCCCATGTCGTTTCTTTCTTGCTCCCCATTTTTCTGGCTGAATTCCCATCTGGAGCATGGATGCTATTCCACGTAAACCAAGTTATTCAGCCTCTTTTTCTCCACTAATTTTCCTACTACACTATCCATTTCTAATCTCTCTATATATCTGTAATTAAATATGTATTTTTCCAAGGACGCCGACTTCGTCCCCACCTTTGAATCACCCTGGATCCACCGGGGCTGGACCCCGGCAGCTGAATGCCGAAGAATTGATGCTTTTGAACTGTGGTTTTGGAGAAGACTCTTGAGAGTCCCTTGGACTGCAAGGAGATCCAACCAGTCCATCCTAAAGGAGATCAGTCCTGGGTGTTCATTGGAAGGACTGATATTGAAGCTGAAACTCCAATCCTTTGGCCACCTGATGTGAAGAACTGACTCCTTGGAAAAGACCCTGATGCTGGGAAAGATTGAAGGCAGAAGGAGAAGGGGACAACAGAGGATGAGATGGCTGGATGGCATCACTGACTCAATGGACATGAGTTTGAGTAAAGTCCGGGAGTTGGTGATGGACAGGGAGGCCTGGCGTGCTGCAGTCCATGGGGTCTCAAAGAGTTGGACACAACTGAGTGACTGGACTGAACTGAACTGAAAGCTAGGATGCTGCTTAGCCCTAAAAGTGTGAGGAAATACTGATACCTCGAGAGCATCCACCTATCAGTGGGGAAGGAGTGGGTGAATAAATAGTACAGTCACCTCATCCTTTAGTAGGATGCTTCTGAGAGATACCCTCCACAGTTCACCAGGATCCCCTGGAGGACTGAGCCCCAGTAACCCACAGCAATCATTATCACACCCTTTAACAAATATGCTTTTCTTTCTCATTTCATTCTTCCTAGTCTCTCATTTCTGCTTGCTGTCTTCACTTTCCAAGTTGTCTTCATCCAAAACATTTTCTCAGCTCTGATTTAGGGGATCTTATCAAATATGAGATATATTATTACAAATAGAACATGTTCTTCTAGGAACCGTATAGCCTGAACATACTTACCCTGAAGTGCTGTGCAGTTAGTTCTTTATCCTGGAGGGGGATAGGGTAGTGAGCTGTTTGCAGATCCTTCAGGGCTGCAGGAAGTTTAGCCTTATCTTTGAAATTAGCAATCACATGTCCAACAGCTTTCAAAATTGTTAAAGCCTGCTCTGTAAATCGGTAGCTTTCCTGTGAAGACCAAGCATAGTACTCAGCTTCATTTTCATTTATTTAGGTGTAATTAGGTTTACAAAGATTTAGTTTCTGTTAATATATTAAAAATCTGTTGTGCGACTGACTCAGCAGTTATTGATGGAGGGTTTACTTGATCAAAGTATTTCACCAGGAGTCATGATCAAAGAGATGTTAAGCAAGGAACCTGATTCTTGCTCTTGTAGGAACACACAGAAAGAACACTAACCCCACTGGGGGCCAGGGACAATTTCTCCACAGTATTAATATCCAACCTTTGTTCTGAAGAACGTCTAGGAATTAGTCTGACAGCTGTGTGGTATCTGATGGCTGAAGGGCAGAGAAGAGTTCAAGGAGAGAGCAATTAAAAAAAAAAAAGAAAGAAAGAAAGGGCAAGAGGGTGAACGAGCACAGGCTTCTGACTTCCTTCTGCTATAACCTCTGAAGAAACAATAAAGCAAGAAGGAGACAGATATATCAGGAAGGAACTTATTTTTAAAGATGGAGAAAACCCTGAGGTGTTGCAGATGATGGAGAAGTTGCAGAGCAGACGGTGCTTACAGGCAGCCTGGAGAGGGTCATGCAGGAGGAAAACTTTGCAAGGTCTGTTTTTGCCCCTTTCCTTAGGGGCAATATCGTCACTCCAAAGTTCCCTGGAGAAATTCTAAGGACTAGTCCAGCAGGAATAGCATGAGAATGGGGTGAGAAGCTGATGAAAACAGGCAATTGACTTGCCATATTAATACATGTACTTCCCCCTGACCTTCTCCCAATCCCCTCAAAGCTTTGGAAAAATCTCTTCTTAATAGTTTCTCCCTGAAATGAAACCATGGCCAGAAAAGTCACCTGGTTAAGTGGTAGCACCGGGAGTGATCAAGGACGGCTCTCAGAAGCGTGAGTCTCTCTGCTTTTGAACCAATCTATATCCCCCTTGCCTTCTTGATTACAAGTGAAGAGTACTGGGGCCTAAAAGTCAGCCCTAATAAATTTTATAAGATGGAGGAGTCGATAATCCCAGGAAAATATGAGTTCACAGACCCAAATAGTTAATTAGGGAATTAAATCACCTAAAAATACAAACTGCTTCCATTTCCTGGCTATTGTAAACAATTTTGCTATGAACATTGGGGGTGCAGACATCTTTTTGAATATAAGCCCAGGACATATGTCCAGGAGCTGGATTGATGGATCATATGGTAGTCCTCTTTTTAGTTTTTTAAAGGGCTTCCCTCGTAGCTCAGTTGGTAAAGAATCTGCCTGCAACAGGAGACCCAGGTTCAATTCCTCAGTCAGGAAGATCCCTTGGAGAAGGAAATGGGAATCCATTCCAGTAGTCTTGCCTGGAGGATCCCATGGACAGAGGAGCCTGCCAGGCTACAGTCAATGGGGTCACAAGAGTTGGACATGAATTAGTGACTAAAGCACCACCACCATGGAACCTCCATACTGTTCTACATAGTAGCTGTATCAATTTACATTCTAACCAACTGTGTAGGAAGGTTTCCTTTTCTCCATACTCTCTCCAGCACTTATTTTTTGCAGATATTTTGATGATGGCCATTTTGACCTATGTGAGGTGATACCTCATTGTGGTTTTGCTTTGCATTTCTCTAATAATTAATAATGTTGAGCATCTTTTAATATACCTGTTAACCTTCTGAATGTCTTCTAATGTCTATTGAGGTCTTCTGCCCATTTTTTATTAGGTTTTTTTGACATTGAGTTGTATGAGCTGTTTGTATATTTTGGAAATTAACCCCTTGTCAGTCACATCATTTGCAAATATCTCCAATTCCATAGACTGTCTTTTCATTTTGTCGGTTTCTTTTGCTGTTCACAAGCTTTTAAGTTCCATACATGCACCCCAGTGTTCATAGCACTATATATAGTAGCAGCCTAAATGTCTATCAGTCGATGCATGGATACAGTACTGGAATATTACTCAGCCATAAGAAGAATGAAAAGATGCCATTTGCAGTAACATGGATGGGCCTACAGAATATCACAGTGATTAAGTACATAAAGACAAATACTGTGTGATATCACACGTGGAATAAAATAAATAAGTACAAATGGATCTATTTACAAAACTGAGAGACTCATAGGCATAGAAAACAAACTATGACTAACCAAAGGCAAACAGAGGAGGGAAAAATTAGGAGTATGGGTTTAACGGATATACACTGCTACATATAAAATAGATAAGAAACAAAGGCTTAGTATATAACACAGGGGACAATGTTCAATATCTTCTAATTAACCTATAATGGAATATAACCTGAAAAAATATATATTAAAACTGAAACACTTGGCTGAACAGCTGAAATTAACATGATACTGTAAATCAATTCTACTTCAGTTCAAAAAATAAAAAAGGAACAAACTAGATAAGCCATACTATGTAAAAAAATTTTTTTTTGTTTATTTGTTTGGAGTTTGAAGCAGAGAAAGGTTTATTTCAGGGCCACGCAAGGAGATGGTGGCTCATGCGCTAAAAATCCCCAAGTTCCCTGAAGGTTTTTTTTTTAATATTATAATATCATTATGCATGCTCAGTCACTCGGGCTTGTCTGACTCTTCGAGGCCCCATGGATTGTATCTCACCAGGCTCCTCTGTCCATGGAATTTTCCAGGCAAGAGTACTTGTGTGGGGTGCCATTTCCTCCTCCAGGGGTCTTCCCGACTCAGGGATTGAACCTGCGTCTCTTGTGTCTCTTACATTGGCAGGAGGATTCTTTACCACTTAAGCATATTTATTATTCATCTAAATCATATAATGGTGGCAGTTAAGTTGGCTGCTTTATTTTATAGTTATCTTGAAGAATCTGACATGACTGAGCAACTAACACTTTCACTTTATACAGTTTTATTTAGTACAATTTCTTTTAGATAACACTGATTTATTCAAGTAAAAATAATTTTTTTAAAAGAAGAGAAAAAACAAGAATTTAAAATAAGCAGGGTAAATCTAATTAAGGGTTTAAGGGACATAGAAGATGGGCTTGATGATCATCCCTCTGTGTCTACTGAGCAGGAGTTAGGTCTAATGAGAGGTGATGCAGAAAGAGAAGAGGCAGCCATAGGGCATCCTTCAGGACCACTGCCTGGAGAGGGAAGAACGCGCGACTGGAGCGTAGCATCCTTCAGGACCACTGCCTGCAGAGGGAAGAACGCGTGACTGGAGCGTATCTGGGCCATGAAAACATGAGCACGGAGTTGGTTCTGAGCCATCCTGCTACTGCTCTGGACAAGAGGTTTACTGACTGGCTAAGTGGATCTCATCTCACTAATATGAAGTTGTGATATATGGAGATAGATTGGAGGAGCAGGCAAAGCTGAATTATGCAGTAGAAAGGCCCTATAAATACTTGTCTCTATGCGTATGTCTAAAGATGTCCTTGAGAGGACGTCTAAACCAAGACAGGACCTGAAGGAAGATTTATTTATCTCTATTTTCTTTCAGACCCTGTCAGAGCCAAGGAGCTAGAAAAAACAAGAGGTTAAAAGCAGATGAAGAAATGACTGACCCTTTTGTCGATCCTCTCTCCCTGAATCCAAGTCCCTTCCTCAGGACAAAGAAGGAGGAAAGGAACATATAAAATATCAAAAATTTAACCTGCATTGAAAAAGTCTGTACTGATCGTTTATGTTTCTCAACGGAACAATCATATTGATACTATGGGATCTGCCTTATGTGTTAACAGATGTGTAAGGGAATTCAACAGAGCAGAGGTGAGTAAATAAAATTAAATGAAATGAAAATATTAATTATTTTTAAAATAAAATGGTTTTATTTGTATCCCTACAGAGTTTAGACTGCTTATTAACATGTCATATTTGATAACTTCTTACAGAATATACTTAATAGGTTTAAAAAGTAAAAAATTGAGTAAGCTGAATAAAAAAATAGAAATACGATTTAGTTCAAGATCTTTGAAACTAAAGCACGCACACACAAATCACAGTTGCTAACCAATTTACCGGCTCAAAGTTGGGTAGCACAACATCTTCATCCCCAATGACGAAGGTCACCATGCTGCAGATGTGTATGGAGTGGCCCACGGGGGAGGATGCAGTGAAGAGCAGCATGTGTCTCCTAAAGAGAGTGGACACTAGATACAGATCGCAGCTCTCCTTTGTTGTAGTCCTTGCCTCTGCTAGCTTCTTGATGATACTTTGTGCTCAAATGAAGTCAAAGGTTAGTATGGGCTGAATTTTGTAACACAGATGAGGTAATGACCGATGAATTTTTACTCTGAAAGAACGCTCAGAGAGCATGCAATCTACATTTCACTAATTATGTTGGATAAAAGTGGTCACACTAAATGACAAAGTTGTACATGTTGGAGACATCTCCCAGGCACTGCAGACATATTGCAAAACACTGGTCCCGATTTTCCCCTCACAACAGTAATAATTCACATTGGCCAAGTGCTTTGTAGATTTCACAGTCATTTTCTCACAAATGCATAGCTTCATGTATGTTGCTTATGTCCCTCCTACCAGGTTGTAGCACCATGGAGAGGACTGAGAGCATGTCTTAAACCTTCCTGGTGGCTGCTTAGGTCCCTGTAAAATGTAGATAGGAGTAGTAAACTGTGAAAGCGTTTAGCTGCTCAGTTGTATCCTACTCTTTGTGACCCCATCGACTGTAGTGTAGTCAGCCAGGCTCCTCTGTCCATGGAATTCTCCAGGCAAGAATTCTGGAGTGGTTTGCCATTCCCTTCTCCAGGGGATCTTCCTGACCCAGAGACTGGACCCAGGTCTCCTGCACTGCAGGCTGATTCTTTGCTGTCTGAGCCAGCAGGGAAGCCCAGATAAAAGTAGATTGTTTATCAGTTCTCCATCTTGGTCATCTTGATGAATGAGCACTCAGACAGAATAATGCTTTTTGCAAGAATCTTTCCATACTAGAGTTTTTAGGGGAGATGTAAAAAATATAGTATTTTTAAAATTCATTATTCCTCTAGGAATATTTGATGCTTGCCATAGATTATTTTAGCACTTTATTTTGTTGCTTGGGTTTTGCTTTTTGAATAAGAGCCGTAGCTTTTCATTAATCACATAGAATTATCATGATTGATCTTGGGAAATTCAGCAAAATATTTATCTTATCTGAAATATGATGTAATATTTTGAACTTTACTTATCAAAAATCATGAAAACTTTTCAATTATATATCTTTTCTTTAAAATGGAAAATGTGATGTGTTTAACCTATTATATTTTAATTTAAAATAAAGCTACAGGTAAAATTAAAAATAATTACGGTTAAACTATAGATTTATAGAAAAAAATGCTGTTTTTCAGCCTGTTTTTAAATAAAGTCATGGTCCTTATTAAGAACTATGGCATAATAAAACAAAAAGATCATTTTAATAAATTAATTTTAGGAAATACTGGGTTAAACACATTTAAAATGTACTCTTTACTAAAGACGTTTCAGATTCTTTGACAATTATGCATCTTCCAAAAGGTACAGCGTTTCTTCAGTTTATTCATTCCCAGAATTATTTTTCTCAAGAATCATGATGATAGACCTATACTTTGTGAAATCCCTGTAGGAAACAACATATTAGATTCCATATTGTTTCATTATCTAGTAGTCAAAAGTTTACAAGTCGTCAAATAATTCTTAGTATGGGAAAAATAAAGTCACTCCATACCCAATAGGCAGGCGAACCACTGTAGCCTTGGTAGCATAGGTGTGAATTGTCACAACAAGATCACGTGGCTTCAGAGATTTCCAAGAAACCGTCTCAACTGTAAGTAGTCCAGGCTCTATGGGAGGGCTGTTCTTTGTTAAAGCTTTAGGAAAAGTTGAAAAAATTATATATATATATAAAATCCGATTGTGAGAGTATTGTTGGCCATCACTAGTATTGCTTTTTTATTAATATGACATTAATAATAATATAATTATAATAATATTAACAACAACCAACAATTAGACATATTCTGAAAATGCTCATAAAACATTAGAAATTATGCTGGGTAAATAGTTATGGGAAATAATACTCGAGAGGAAGCAAAATCTTCGTTCCTATTCCTACTTTTCTCCTCGTAGTCATTCCCCCAGCTGAAAAAACCAGGAATGGAAAAGTTAGGAAAAAAGAGGTCAGCCAGGGATATTTCATTGTAGTATACCACTGCTTTTCTTATGTAGAGCAGTAATCACAATATCCTGCTGGATGCAATTTTAAAGGAGGAAAATTACTACATCTGGGGAAATGAGAGATTTTCCTAACAAAGTGTCAAAACAAGGGCAAAATATGCTACATTTTATCTAAGTTTTTTACCTTTGATTCTTAGCTTTAAGTGTGTGGAGAAATAACATAATTAACAAAACTTTCATTTCAATTAAATTAACCTTTTAAATTTAATTGTATTTTGTAAATTAATTGAAACAATCTAATTAAACTTTAATTAACTTTTTAAAATCTGAAAATGGGTAGAAAATGTTATTCTTCATTGGTAGCTGAGGGCAAAATACTTCTTACCTTGTTTTGCAGCTAACCCTCAAGCTAATGTTACAGGCCACCACGTGATCTGAAACACTTCCACGCATTTGGAGTTTCAATGTTCTAGGATGTGGTGCAGCTTAGGAACTGTTGGTTAGGTAGACATACTAAACTCACACCGCTGAAGTCTCGAAAGTTTATTCAACAAATGTTTATTGCCTACCTGCTACACATCTGATACCACTTAAAACACTGGGTATATCTCAGTAGGAAAACCATAGTCTCTGCCATCAAGGTAGGCAAGAAATTCAATATTAAGCATGCAGCAAATATTTATACCTGTGCTGGGTCAGAGCTGTTCATTTGAGTTACATATAAATGCTTTAGTAAAACAAGTCAATCAAAGAATACTGTTTTGTGCATTTGTGCATGTGTTCACAAGAAACCAGCCTTAGAGAAGAAAAGAAACAGTCTCTCTGTTAGAATAGGAAGGAAAGGTGATTAGAGCTTCAGAGAGTCCAATATGAGGAGAAGAGTAGGTCATTTCTGATCTCTTCTATCTCTTCAGTGAAAACAATAGCAAGGTCATCACCTGAAAAGGAGGAAGGATGGACTGGGAATTGGAGATTTGAAGATGGAGAGAGATCTGCAGGTTTGCAATAACCATCCATAAGAATGAAAGTTTGGAGGATGAATGAACTTGGGGAATGTTGACAGTGCTTAGGTCATTTTTTTGTTCGTTCTTTTTGAGGTTTGTGGTCCTCAATTTAAAATGGGGATAGGTAGTAGGAATTTTTTTCTTCAGTTACACTCAGCTGCTCTGATGCAACCCCAGGTCAGGCACAGAGATATTTTCAACCAGTATTAGGGTTTTGTCAGGAACATAAATTGAAAGGATAAGAAAGCACTTGTGTTGAGGGCACATGTGAAGAAACACCAATAAATACAATGATGGCCCACGGAAACTGTGTTGGGACTCAGAGAAATAAGGATCT
This sequence comes from Capricornis sumatraensis, assembly GCF_032405125.1. Classification (NCBI taxonomy): domain Eukaryota; kingdom Metazoa; phylum Chordata; class Mammalia; order Artiodactyla; family Bovidae; genus Capricornis; species Capricornis sumatraensis. Next base: position 71,400,779 of record NC_091081.1, on the reverse strand, counting down.
GATGAGGGTGGACACAGAAAAAGTTGTCAGGTTGATGAACAGTGGTCCCCATTCAGCCCAAGAATTGTAGGGATGGGAATTCTAGAGACAGTGAACTGGAGCTTCAGGTGGGGGTCAGAGACCTTAAGATTGATTGAGATAATACAGTTATTAGTACAATAAAATCTAAATAAAACCATGATAGTAGGGGCCCAGGGCAGGATGGAGATAAAGCCTTTGGAAGAGTCAAATCGAAGAAGAAAGAGCCTGTGATTTTTAAAAGATTTTGAAAGAATCAAGAATGATGACATGTATAAGGGGAAAGAGAAACTGAGGGACTAGGTGTGCATAAGAGGTGATCATATGACCAGAACAAAGAGAGATGGGTGGCAAGAGTGAGCATATTCCTTGATGTCAGAGGAGCAGGAAGATCTTAGGAGGTCTAGAGAGGGAATAAGTTCCTTCACTCGGTGTCTAAAATTTGTAGTATACGTTTCCCCTGAATAGAAAGTGAGCTGGGCTTTCAGACTGTAATTTTCTCATGGCCCTCTTACCTCCAGATTCTCCCCAGCGTACCAATGCAGAAAAGCATATCAGCAGTTCAATGGGCTTTAAACTGTCCATGAATAGGTGATAGGACACACGTTCATCTGAAAACTGCAAGAAATAGACTAATTGTTGCATTTCGTATCAGCCTGTTCATGCTGGTATTTCCCAATTTAATGAAAGTACAATACCTGACATTCATAGAGCATTTAGTGTGTTCTAGACACCACAACAAGTACTTTACAGATTTAATGAAAGGAAGAAAATCACACTGGTGCATGCTGGCAGCAGTCCATGGAACCCATGTCTGCAGACACTGAGACCGGCCACCATATCAGAGAGAGCCAAAGCTCTCCTCGGTGAGTAAAGAAAGGGGATATGTTTGTTCCAGAAACGACAGTAGAGGAAGAAATTGAGCCTATAGCTGAGCAGTGCTCAGAAAATAGGTCCCTGATAAGTAAACAGGGAGAGAATAGAAATGTATTAATGTAGGCTACTTGGGCTTCCCTGTCTGCTCAGATGGTAAAGAATCTGCAGGCAATGAGGGAGACCTGGGTTCAACCCAATGGTTGGGAAGGTCCTTTGAAGAAGGGCATGGCAACCCACTCCAGTATTCTTGTCTGGAGAATCCTCTGGACAGAGGAGCCTGGCTACAGTCCTTGGGGGTCACAAAGAGTGACACACAACTGAGTGATTAAGCACATGCTACTTGGTGGTTTTTGCTATTACTCCTTCATTCTACAAGGTCTTCAGAATTATGCCCATTGCATGCTAATGAACCAAACTGGGGGCTTCCCTTGTGGCTCAGCTGGTAAAGAATCTTCCTGCAATGTGGAAGACATGGGTTTATTCCCTGGGTTGGGAAGATCCCCTGGAGAAGGGAAAGCCTACCCACTCCAGAACTAAGCTGGATTTTTGCTTGAGGCATGCAAGAAAGTATTGAGCAAAACTGGAATATCTCTTAGTGGACAGGCACATAAGGATTACATGAATATGATTTCAATCCATCTTTGGTAGGTACTATTAACATCTATAATTATGGATGAAGAAACTGAAATACAGAGAGGGTAAGTAATTTGTCAAAGGTCACAGAGCTTGCAAGTAGCACAGCTTAGACTCAAAACTAAGTCTGTCTATCTACTAATACCTAACTCCAATGTTGGCCTTTCAATTATTGTGCTATTACTGCACTTCAATTTCCCAGTGCTTCAACATAATTTTGACTGATGGTGTATGGTAAATGTGTTAATTTAATTGTCATTATACTTTAAGGCAATGGCACCCCACTTCAGTACTCTTGCCTGGAAAATCCCATGGATGGAGGAGCCTGGTGGGCTGCAGTCCATGGGGTTGCGAAGAGTCGGACATGACTGAGCGACTTCACTTTCACTTTTCACTTTCATGCATTGGAGGAGGAAATGGCAGCCCACTCCAGTGTTCTTGCCTTGAGAATCCCAGGGACGGCGGAGCCTGGTGGACTGCCGTCCATGGGGTCGCACAGAGTTGGACACGATTGAAGTGACTTAGCAGCAGCAGCAGCATAATTTAAAGGCTTTCTATATTATTTTACAACAATATTTAAATAACAAGTTGAAATGCAAAAAAGAAAACAAGCTATATTGTGAAAAAGAAATCCTTAATAATCAAGTATAATAAGATTCCTAGAAATGTTTGATGCAATGTAACTATTTAAAATGATTGCCATCACTCAGTTTTCCAATAATTAGCATCTGACACTTTATTTTAATTTTCTTTTGTTTTCTTTTGTCTGCAACATGTTGGTGATAGAGGCAGTTGTTTCAAATACTCCCTGTCTAAAACTCTGAAGGACCTTGGATTTGCCAGTGTAGCCTGTGTGAGCAAGGAGGAGGCTCTACCTATAACTCATTTGCCATCATTTTAAATTGTCTGAGAATTTGAACATGAGGTGGCCCTGGAGGCCACATGAAGGGAATCTTCCCTGGTGCAGGCATGAGACGTCTTTGCAAGCCCCTGCCAGCTCCCATGACATCACCCATGGGGACAGCTAAAGGGTGTGCACAGGACAAGCCTCAGACTCTGTGTTCCTAGTTCAGCAGGCAGTGCCCGTGGCCACTAAAATCAGGACTAAAAGTGAAAGTGTTAGTTGCTCAGTCGTGTCTGACTCTTTGCAACCTCATGGACTGTAGCCTATCAGGCTCATCTGTGTGTGGGGTTCTCCAGGCGAGAATACTGGAGTGGATTGCCATGCCCTTCTCCAGAGGATCTTTCCTACTCAGGTATTGAATCTGGGTCTCCTGCATTGCAGGCAGATTCTTTACCAACTGAGCCACCAGGGAAGCCCCTAAATCACGACTGCCTAGCCTCAGACCATAGGCAGTCCAAACTAAAGGCCATTAATTTTGGGTACTAACAATATCCTCTAAGTCATCATTTTCTCAGACCATTGATGTTAAAAAGAAAAAATTCAGGGGGATGAAGGGACTCATAATGGATGCTGTCATTTTATTTTGCCAAGCTGGAACTTTAAAAGGAAAATAAAATTCTGTATTTACCATCACTTCATAAAAATGTCCAAACACACACACACACACACACACATACATATTAGGGTGGCAATGTATAACAAAAACTCATGTGCCAAATGCTGTTGGTAATAATAATGACAGCTAGCATTTCACTTACTAAGTATTAGGCATTCTTCTAAGTGTTTTACACAAATTCTCTCATTCCTTTCTCAACTCTGATGTAGGTCTCTCACTGCCATTGTGTAAATAAGTAAACTGAGGCAAAGAGTCTTATCCCAAGTGAAATCTGCATTCAAAACCAGGCAGTCTGGCTCCAGAGCCATGGATCTGCTTCCTCCAAAGGTGCAGTAGTGAGAAAGGCACAGGCTTCACTGAGGACAAATCTGGTTCTCCTGATGTTTGTGCCACTTACTAGTTTGGTGGTCTTGGGCATTTTACCCAAACCTGGTCTGCCTCAGTTTCCTAACCTTAAAATTGATAATAATAATAGTCTTTTCATTGGGTTTGCCTTGAAGAGTTGATGCAAAAAAGAACCTAGTTCAAGGCTGGGAACAGAGGGGGGCACCTATAAATGACTATCGTTTAATTGTTGCCAGTAATTTGAATCTGATGACATTCCTAAATTAACTGTAAATGGTGAATACATAGCATACCACACACTGGGTTCTGCTATTCTCAATTAACAGTTTGGGTTTTGTTTGTTTGCTTTTGCTTTTTTTTTTTTATCTTCATAAAGTCAAAGCATTCCTCTGGGTATTTTTTGTAGACAGATTACAGAGCCAGGTCAGTCATTCTGCCAGCCCCAGTCACTAGTAGAAAGCTGATTCCTACTTTCAGAGCAGGCAACCAGCTACAAAGTACTTCTTGAGGGATGCTCAAAAAGGTTTTTTTTCTCTGTCTGCATTTTCATTTAGTACAAGTGCAAAGGAAGTCATCTCCAAGCCTTCTTACTTCCCCCAACTCTGCATTAGCTCAGCGAGATGTTAAGTTATCACTGGGGGCTTGCATGGCCCCATACAAGCAACAAGCACGTTTCAGTGTAATTTAGTTTCCCAGGATACATTTCATCATCTTCTCCAAAATTCTACTCCATGTGAGACTTGCTCATTAATTCATTCAACAATTTTTTTTTTAAAACCAAGTTTCTACTTCATGCCAGGGCCTGTACTGCAACAGTAAAGACAAGGACAGAGTCCTCCTTAAGATGCTGACATGAAGTGGACAGGTAGGTGGAGGAACACAGAGGAAAGACCATACAGTCAGGATGGAGGGAGGAAAGTGTTTTGAGTGTGGACAGTCACATGGAATGCATGGAGAGAGCATACTTGACTTGGACTCTATGGCCAGGGAAGGAGGTCTCATGGCATCCGTGCTGCTCTGAGGGACTTGTAGACACTGGCCAGAGGAAGGGGAATGAACTTCAAGCAGTGGGCAGGACTAACGTGAATTAATTTCAAGCAGAGGCAAGAATGTGGGCTGACATAGCAAAAATGATAGTGAAAATGTGCTTATGTTTTAGGACTTGTGTGCAAGTTAGTGAACATTAATTAGCAGAAGACATATGAGATTTCGGTTTGATCCCTGGGCTGTGAAGATCCCTCGGAGGAAGGCTTGGCAATCCACTCCAGTACTCTTGCCTGGAGAATCCCCTGGACAGAGGAGCCTGGTAGGCTACAGTCCATAGGGTTGCAAAGAGTTGGACATGACTAAAGAGACCTAGCATGCAAGCATGCATAGTGAATTTTTTGTTCTTTTCCTCCCTTTATTTATAAGTTAAAATTTCCTTAGCGTGAATTTATAGAATAATGCATCTCAGGGTTGAACTGCTGCAACATCATCAGATGGATCATGGTTGGAAATACCAGGTAGCAGAATTTTGCTTATTATCTGGGTAAGCAATTAGTAGAAGACTCTAACAATTTTTTAAATACAATTATATTAGAAGTTTAGAAATGCTTGATAAATTTGAAAGTGTTTTTCACTAGCATGATTCCATCAAAAATTTAAGAAGTGAAAGAGAAGATATCATAATGTATTTACCTTGAATTCTGATTTTTGAAAGTTAAGGCAATATGAACTTGGTTTGTGGAAAATATATAGAGTCCTGAAAAACATTTATAACAGGTTATTGTCATTATATGCAACAGACTAGTACTACATATTAAGTTTCTCAGACATGAATAATTATAGGCAAAACAGGTAAAGATAGATGAAAATTACAAGAAATGATAACAACTCAGAGAGGGAAAACATGGTTGCCAGGGCTGAGGGTGGGGAAAACAAGAAGAGATTGGTAAAAGGAGTACAAATTTTCTGTTACAAGATGAATTAAGGTTTGAAGATCTAACGTAAAATATGGTGAGTATTGTTGATAACACTACATTGTATAATTAAAATGTGCTCAAAGAACAGAACTTATATGTTCTCACACAAAATAAGAAGGTAAACATATGAGGTGATAGATATGTTAATGAAATGGATGGGGGTATCTTTCATAATATGCATGTGTTTTAATTCATCACCATGTACACATTTTTGTGTGTGTGTATAATTGCTTTACAAAGTTGTGTTAGTTTCTGCTATTACAATCAAGTGAAACAGCTATATGTGTACATATATCCCCTCCTTCTGGAGCCTCCCTCCCACTTCACCCCTCTAGGTCATCACAGAGCACTCAGCTAAGCTCCCTGTACTATATAGCAGGTTCCCACATTTATTTTACATATGGTAATGTATATATGTCCGGAGAAGGCAATGGCACCCCACTCCAGTACGCTTGCCTGGAAAATCCCATGGACGGGGGAGCCTGGAAGGCTGCAATCCATGGGGTCGCTGAGGGTTGGACACGACTGAGCGACTTCCCTTTCACTTTTCACTTTCATGCATTGGAGAAGGAAATGGCAACCCACTCCAGTGTTCTTGCCTGGAGAATCCCAGGGACGGTGGAGCCTGGTGGGCTGCTGTCTATGGGGTCACACAGAGTCGGGCATGACTGAAGTGACTTAGCAGCAGCAGTGTATATATGTCGATCTTAATCTCCCAGTTCATCCATCCTCCATGCATACTAAGTATTTATAATTTTATCTGTCAATTGTACATAAATAAAGCTGGGAAAAATAATAACTAGTTGCCTGACAGGGACGCAAATGATCTCTCTTGGTGAATAAACTTAAACAAAAAATAAGTCTTTGAGAAGAGGCTGAAATTGGCATGAGACTGGTTTGGCTACTCATGCTTTGTGTGGACAATCAACTCACCCATATTTCCTTCTAATATTTTTGTTTACTATTAGATCAACACCAGACTAACACTGGTTTAACTCTTTTAAATGAAAGCTAAAAATCAAAGGCTTATATATTTATTATATTACACACACACATAAAATGTATACTTACTGAAAGCATACACAGAAGTCTTCAAAATCCAACCATATTTCTTTAGAAACACTGTTATTTATTGTTGTAAGTTCCTCCTGTGATTTTTCCTGTGTTGCTGTTGTCTGGCTGATCAAATCTTTCTCCAAACTGACTCCTTCAGCTGGATGGACTGCGCCATTGACTCCATAGTCTGCTAGTTCATCTGTGCAGAGCAGGAGACAACAGCGTCAAACACACCTAAGGCGTGAAATACTAAGTTATTAAGGTATGGAAAACAGTAGAGGGGAGCTCACGTACTGAAGTCTGTTTTTGAGAAAATATTTCCTGAGACAGTCATTTCCATGCAGGCCTCAGATTTGTAGAGGTCCATGCAGAGACCCATGTTCATACGCTCAGGAGAATTTAATCCTACCTTGCAAGCAGAGTGTCCAGAAAATCTGAAAACCCTTTCATAAATTTGTGCACACATTCTTTAGAGATTGTAAAGTTATAACAGGATTTAGCTGCTTATGCTTTATGTATGATCAAACCAGTCACTCTTTAAGGAAATCAACCCTGAATATTCACTGGAAGGACTGATGCTGAAGCTGAAGCTCTAATATGTTGGCCACTTGATGTGAAGAGATGACTCACCAGAAAAGACCCTAATGCTGGGAAAGATTGAGGGGAAGAGGAGAAGGGGACAACAGAGAATGAGATGGTTGGGTGGCATCACTGAGTCAACGGACATGAGTTTGAGCAAACTCAGGGAGATAATGAAGGATAGGGAAGTCTGACATGCTACAGTTTATGGGGGCACAAAGAGTCAGACACGACTTAGCAACTGAACAATGCAGGTAAAATCTGCTATAAACTGACATTAAGCGATGGGATGACCCAGACAATAGAAGAAGAAACAAAAACTTGAAAGATCTATGGTGACTGTCACCTTTCTATAGGACAATTGATCTCCATAGTCAGTGATTCTGCAATCTTTTTTATGTTTATCAAGGCCATAAATTTCCTGTACACTTTCTGGAACCACAATGTTATATATACACATGCCACACAACACTGTTTTTGGATTTGAGCCTTGGGAGTTCACTCCCTGGGTTGGGAAGATCTCCTGGAGAGGGGAATGGCAACCCACTCCAGTAATCTTGCCTGGAGAATCCCATGGACAGAGGAGCCTGGTGGCACTCCATGGGGTCACACAGGGTCAGGCAAGACCGAGCAACTACAAGTCCATGGGGTCACAGAGTCAGACGTGACTGAGCAACTCGCACTTTTACACACACAAGTCATTATTCAGGAACTGAGGAATCTGCAGTGGTTTTGGTGCTTTGATCCAACGTGCATGCATTAAAACACATGAGCATGACTCATGGGGCTTTAATCAGATTGTCTTTCATGTTGACTTTAAGCTTGAATTTAACGAGTGTGATCATCTGATTTTTCTAGCCGGGAGCAGATTAGACTCTACACATCAGAGGAGACCTTGGGGTGAGGGGAGGGGTGCTGGGAACAGGAGAAGGGAGAGCAAGAAGCTGTCAGGAAGCAGAGACCCCTTTGTATTGTGATATCTGAGAAAAAAGTCATGAAGAGATTATTGATTTACCTTTTCCGAGTACAGGTTGTGAAGCAACATTTCCCTGTGAATTGAAAGGAACACACTGAGAAATCATTTATCAGTTCAACAAAACATGACTGCTCTCTAAAGCACCACGGTTTTTAAAAGGGGTCATACAGTCTTCTAAACACTGGAGAAATCGAAATTTCTCTAAATCCTTACTAAAACATACAGCAAAATGGAATTTTTTTTCAACCTTAAAATCCAAAAGATGTGAATTTGAGTGAGAGTTTGCATTTGTGACATTAAAATACTACTTGTATGAGCTTATTACCTGTTTGAATCTTATAAGAAAATTTAAATTAAAACAATAATATCCCTGAGTAGATATGTTAGATGGTATGAGGCACTGATAATTTATAATTTATACACCAATAACTTGTACTGATTGACTAAAATGAGATTATGATTAATGGTTACTATACAGAAACTAGTGGGCCTTCCCTTGTAGCTCAGTCAGTAAAGAATCTGCCTGCAATGCAGGAGACCTGGGTTTGATTCCTGGGCCAGGAAGATCCCCTGGAGAAGGAGATGGCAACCCACTCTAGTATTCTTGCCTGGAGAATCCTATGGACAGAGAAGCCTGGTGGGCTACAGTCCATGGGGTTGCAGGAGTTGGACACGACTGAGTGACTAAGCACACATACAGAAACCAGAGAGGATTATTTCAAAGTATTAAAAATGGTTTCTCAAACTTTTAACAGGGAAAATACATTGAATGCACACGCAGTAGTCTGCTATTTCTAAAACACAATGAAAATAATTTAAAAGATACAATTGTATAAATTTATACAGACTGGTGGTGGGTGATGCTCACAATATTTTGGATGATGTCAAGTGGGTGGAGAAGAAAACAGAGTGGAGATAACTGAATATGAAGTGTTAGTGAGAAGCAAGCCCATCCAAGCCTTAAAAGCCCAGAAACAATTAGCAGGCATCTGAGAAGGAGAATACTCCAGTATTTTGGCCACCTGATGTGAAGAACTGACTCATTCAAAAGACCCTGATGCTGGGAATGATTGAAGGCAGGAGGAGAAGGGGACAACAGAGGATGAGATGGCTGGATGGCATCACCGACTCGATGGACATGAGTTTGAGTGAACTCCAGGAGCTGGTGATGGACAGGGAGGCCTGGCCTGCTGCAGTCCATGGGGTCGCAAAGAGTTGGACACATCTGAGTGACTAACTGAACTGAAAAGGAGGAAATGAGATACAGGCTGAAAATAATGGGGTGGGTTGAACGTCTATATAAGGAACAGACAAGTCCCCACTTCTCCCTAATCCCTTCTGGTTTAGCATCTATCCTTCTTCAGCCTAAATAGGACATTGGAGCTTGATTTAAGTGGAGAAATTAAATGAAAAATCTCCAGATCTGGGTTCACAGACAGCGTGGGAAGCAAGAAAGGCTACTACAAAGAGAGGAGAGGAATTAAGTGAACATCCACATGATGAATTTTGAGACTCTCAGGAACTCTGCTGCTCGGCTTTAATAACTCTGGTGGATAAAAGTATGACAATCCTTACCACCACATTCCACCCCAGCAGGGAGATTAGAGAACCCTTAACCTATGAAACTGAACAGAGCTGGAGGAAAACCTCAGGGAATCTCATATTTGGAGCCAGTCCCACCCCCGGATGAAGCTCATTTATCCCCAATTATCTCAAGTTAAAGCTACCAGCTGACAAGCTCTATGCATGCCATAAAGCTTCTTCTAATCAGCAGCCCTTTAATGTCATAAACTCCTGATATGTGTATAACAAAGTGCTACCAGGCAATTGAGGAAAGAGCCCCATATAAAAGAAAGAAACTAATGAATGTGGCTAGAGAGATTCATAGGAACCAGAAATAATCATATAAGGAGACGTTTTAAAAGTTAGTATTATCAGAAAGTTAAGAAGATAGTCATTTATCAAATAGTAAACTTCTATAAAAATACATCAAGAACAAGGTAGAGCTCTTAGAATCTAAAAACAGGAAAGTGAAATAAATTCAATGGAAAGTTTGAATGTAAAGCTGATTTTAAAAAAAAGAGACTAAAACTGAAAACAACTTTTCAAAGAAAACATAGGTGAAGAGCTTCGTGACATTGGATTTGACACTGGTTTCTTAGATTTGACAACAAAAACAGACAACAAAAGTAAAAAAAAAATTGGACTATGTAGAAAATCTGTCATTCAAAAAGAGCTAATCAACAGTGAAAATGCAGCCTATGGAATGAGAGAAATTATTTCCAAATCATATGTGTAATAAAGGGTTAACATCAAGAATATACAAAGAACTTCTTGCTCTCATAATCTTCACTTTCCATGCATCTTCTCTCAGGGAATATTAGAAGATGCATGCCTTTGAAATTAAAGTATAAAGTAGGAGGGCAGCATAGTTTCCAAAAACTAGAAAATCCATCAGAGGAGAGAGAGAAGAGAAAGTCCCAGGATGACAATTGCAGGTTTCTACCAGTTTGAACAAGAGCAAGAGAGCAAAGTATCCCAGGGGTGATGTTTCCAGGAAAATAGTCGGCATTGATAGAGTTATCTCACATGTTTGTGTGGTGAAGGTGTTCAGAGGGTGTTTTTTTAATGGTGTTTCTTAAAAAAAAAAAAATTGTTTGGGACAGCTTCCTAATGTGTCATAGAAAAAAAAAGCAAGCGAAAAAAAAAATGAAGCAATTAGTTGTACATAAAGTTGTATAAGAAAAAATACCTAATCCTTCCACAGCTATAATATTTTTAAAGAACAAATATTTTTACCCCTTATCATCTTTCTTCCATTACAGCTGGAAGTAATGATGAAGGTGGAAGAAGAAACAGGTAAATAATTAATTCCTGACTTGTGCTAAATCTTAACTCTTAGGGAACATCTGAAAACAGTCATGTTTTCCCTATCATAAAATTTATATCTATTTTAAGAGGCAAAGGTAAGGCAGTTTTGCTGTTTAAAAACATGAACCGTATAAGGCTGACTAGTCTGTGATAACAAACCAGTCCTGAAATCTCAATGGCTTTAACACATGGGGTTAATGTCTCTCTCAGGTTCAGTTCATTTGGGGGGACCCGATTTAAAGGGTTCCTTTCCCAGCTCAGACATACCAATAAACCCTTGTATTGTGTAGCCCTGCCCCTGGGACACATTCTTTCCTGATTATTGTGAGAGGAGCAGAGGGGTACCTGTGTGGGGTACCTGTGGGGGTACTGTGAAATAGGTACATAAGAAGCCTATTTTCAGTATTATTTATTGTGCTCAAATACATTTATATACATTTCACAGTTTAAGGGGGAAAAAAAACTTTCATTGTTAAGAACTGGGCTAATAATAAGAGTAACATAGTTACCTGAGACATAATTTTTGTCAATTGGTTTAAGTCTATCTGGCTAAAGGTTGCAGTTTCATCATTTTCAGTAAGGGAAGATAAACCAGATCCTGGAACCTGCCCTTTCTTAATAAAAGATCGTACAAAATGACTAAAAAAAAAAAAAGAAAAATTTCTGTTAATCTTAACTTCTTGTTTAAAGGTACTAATAAATAAATGCAGTTTTTATTGAGATATAAGTGACATACAACATTATTATTAGTTTCAGGCATTCAACATAACAATCAGTATTTGTATACATGGCAAAATGGCAATCAAAGCTCTAAGAAATGTACATCATCACACATAGTTACAATTTCTTCCCCTTGTGATAAGAACTTTTAAGGCCTACTCTCTCAGTAATTTTCAAATATATAACACAGTTTTATGAACTATGGCTTCCCTGGTCACTCAGCAGTAGAGTCCACCTGGGTCGATGCAGGAGACACGAGTTCAGTCCCTAGGTTGGGAAGATCCCCTGGAGGAGGAAATGGCAACCCACTCCAATATTCTCGCCTGGGAAATCCCATGGGCAGAGGAGCCTGGCAGGCTACAGTCCAAGGGGTTGCAAGAGTCAGACATGACTTAGGGACTAAAGCACCATCATTATTAACTATAGTTCCCACGCTACACATTGCATTCCCAGGACTTATTTATTTTATAACTGGAAGTTTGTATCTTTTGGTTTCCTTCACCCACTCCATCCACCCTGACCTCCTGCCTCCAGCAGCCACCAATCTATTCTCCTGTATCTACGAGTTTGTTTATTTGCTTAGATGCCACAAAGAAGTGAGAATATATGGTATTTGTCTTCCTTGTCTGCCTAATTTCACTTGACACGATGTCCTAAAGATCTGTCTATATTGTCACAAGTAGCAAGATTTCCTTCTTTTTATAGTGACTGAATAATATCCCTTTAATGTTTTGTCAACAATAGAAAGTCCTGATTTTGTTCATTTTATCAATCTCCTTCTTCCACAACCAGTAGTATATATATTTTTTTGATTTGTGTTAAAAACATTTAATTGCTTTCTATACTACTGAAGCACTAGTCTCTGTCCGTCACTGCAATGCTGTAAAACTTTCCTGGAACACGGTTTATTTTAAAGCTATGGTGGTCATCTTTGTTGATGATCAGAACACACAGGAATCTTACATTTGGAATTGACTTAATTGAGTATCAGAGCAATGTATCAGTGAAATAGGAGTCAAAATTTTAATTATGGGTGTGTGATATTTACAGTAGCTAGCCAAGTACACTGTATTTTCTTTCAGGTTATTACTGACATGACCCTCAAATCAACACTGCCAAAGCTAGAAGTTTATGGGTACAATATGACAGCATCACTGATTCAATGAACATGAACTTGGGCAAACTCTGGGAGATGGTGAGGGACAGGGAGGCCGGGTGTGCTGCACTCCATGAGGCTGCAGAGTTGCACACGACTTAGCAACTGGACAATAACAACAGAAATAGATTTGTTAATAGTACAAATATTTTAGGTATGTGTGTTTCAAAGATAAAATTAATTTTCATGTATATAGAACTTCCTTTACTTTTGGATTTTTCCTTGCTGCTGCTGCTGCTAAGTCGCTTCAGTTGTGTCCGACTCTGTGTGACCCCATAGATGGCAGCCTACCAGGCTTCTCTGTCCCTGGGATTCTCCAGGCAAGAATACTGGAGTGGGTTGCCATTGCCTTCTGTTTGGTAAAACTTGCTTTACCTCGTTTTAGTTTTTGTCTCAGATTTACCTGAAACTGCCACTAGAGGGTAGCACAAACACTTGTGAAGCTCTGATTCTTGCAGACAAGGCCAGGAGCCAGGAACAGGCGAACCAGGCATATGGTTGCTACAACGACAATGTTTCAAGGAAAAGTGTGTAGCAGTCACACTTCAGGGCTCATCAAAAACAAACCAACCGACTGGCTTTCTGAGAACTCTGACTATCTAGCAGTCAGGTAGGATGAAATGCCATTCACACATGTTTTTGCTTTTGTCTAGGCCAGTTACAATGGATATACAAGGAAATCCCTAACAGGTTCAAGCAGTGAATATGTTAACTGAATCCAATCAAGTGTTGAAGTCACCTAGACCCAGGTTACAGAATTTCATCCACCTTAATTAGGTAAAAAAACTGAAAGGAGGAATAAGAAAATCAAATAAGGGAGTCATGGGAAGTTCAGGTTGTGAAACCAACCGTTTGTGGTCCCTCTTAGCATAGAGATTCTAGACATCAATGTGTGACACTTTGAATACTGAAAAACTTAGTCCTGGTGGTCTGCAACTCTGGTTCATACAATCCACAAAATATTTGAGAAGTATGCAATCTCAGTGAGCTAATAGATAATCAAAAACTATTTGGAACGATAAAATTATCATAGTGGGTAACACTAACTATAAAATTAAGTAGAAAAATTACAAGGTTTACTATTTTTATGTTTAAGAAAATTCTGTCTCTACATGGTATTTTGTGTTTGCAACAGATGAAAAAAATGTAGCATGTTACATAATCTAACAAATTAGGCCATAAAATATAGCTTTATATTTAATTTTAGGCTTATAATGAAGTTACGGAGGCTTCCCTGGTGGCTCAGTGGTAAAGAATCTGCCTGCAATGCAGGAGACTCAGGTTCGATCCCTGGGTCGGGAAGGTCCTCTGGAGAAGGAAATGGCTACCCACTCCAGTATTCTTACCTGGAGAATCCCATGGACAGAGGAGCATGGTGGGCTACAGTCCAAGGGATTGCAAACGGTCGTATACGAATGAGAGTTATGGGTATGACAGAATTTTTGGTTTGTAAAATCTAATAGTTCAGTTCAGTCGTTCAGTCGTGTCCGACTTTTTGTGACCCCATGGACCGCAGCACGCCAGGCCTCCCTGTCCATCACCAACTCCTGGAGTTTATCCAAACTCATGTCCATTAAGTCAGTGATGCCATCCAACCATCTCATTTTCTGTGGTCCCCTTTCCTCCTGCCTTCATCTTTCCCAGCATCAGGGTCTTTTCAAATGAGTCAGCTCTTTGTATCAGGTGGCCAAAGGATTGGAGTTTCAGCTTCAGCATCAGTCCTCAATGAACACCCAGGACTGAGCTCCTTTAGGATGGACTGGTTGGATCTCCTTGCAGTCCAAGGGACTCTCAAGAGTCTTCTCCAACACCACAGTTCAAAAGCATCAATACTTTTGCATAGGAAAAACCATGGTTCCCCAGAAACATCATTTTGATTATTTGAATTTTTAATGATGATTTATATAATTGGTAAGGGATGTCCCTGGTGGTTCAGACAGTAAGGAATCTGCCTGCAATAAGGGAGACCTGGGTTCAATCCCTGGTTTGGGAAGATTTCCTAGAAAAGGGAATGGCAACCCACTCCAGTATTCTTTCTTGGAGAATTCCGTGAACAGAGGGGCCTGGCAGACTATAGCCCTTAGAGTCGCAAAGAGTCAAATATGACTGAGTGACTAACATTTTCTTCTTTCTCGTATAATTGGTAAGAGTTTATTTATTATTCTTTTTGGCTTTTAAAGTACATAAAGAAAATCAAATATGCCACTGTTGTAATGCAATTTAAAATGTTTAAATAAATTCAGCTAACTTTTAAAACTTATTTAAGATTTGTATAGAAATTAATAATTTATTTATATGATTTTTTACAGGTTAAAATGAAACTTTGAGGAAAACTAGATTTGCAAATATATAACAGAACAAATCTTTTAAACCAAGGTAGCAGCAAATTGATTTTCCTGTGTATAAGATTCCCATGGCTAACTATGTCTGCTTTGCAGCCTAGCAGTCTCTCCTCACCCGTTTTTCACTGTTTAATCGTTGATGGCACAGAACTGCAGGAGCCTTAAAAGTAAGATATTTCAATAATATTCCTAATATTTTCAACTTAACTAGAATCCAAAAATTGTAGATTGACTGGCTATGATGCAAACAGGCTCTGGAAGTAGGAAAGTACAGTGAATAGACTTCTGATCTAAATTCTGACTGCTTTTATTCATCAGTTTATACTCTTAGCATGGATTTTAATATATCCAAGGGAAGGATAAACCATACCTAGTGGTAATTGTATTCATGACATATATAAGCCTATTATATATATATAAGCCATTCAAAAATTTTAATGATTTAAACAATTAGAATAAAGTACACACATCATAAATGTAAAACCTGATGAAAACCTACCAAGTGAACACGGCCATATCACCATTATTCAGATCAAGAGGTATTTATCAGGCCCCACAAATCCTGCCCTTGCCCATCACAGCCAACACTCCTCCCCGTGGGTAACTTCCCGACTATTGAGTTCCAGCACCATATATTGCTTTTATTAAAAAAAAATCTGTATTAGTAAAATAATTAAAAATAAACCGTATACATTTTGTACCAGATTTCTTTGGTCTAATATTTTTGTGACATTTATCCATGCTGATTTTTGTTGCAGTATTTCTTTCACTTTATATCTATATATTATCATGTTATCAGTCTTAGGTTTTACTGTGATATCCAGCTGCAGTTTTCTCTGCATTTATATTATGTGACTTTTCTTAGAAATTCCTGAATCTTGATTTAGTTTTTTAACTTTTTGGAAAATTTTCCCATTATATTTTTATTTCATGATTATTCCCCAAACTCTATCCTGTACTTCTAAGGACCCATATACAAGTATGTTGATCTTTATCAACTTGTCTTATAAGTCATTTACTGTACTTTCCCTCATTTTTTTTGTTTTTTTTTAGTCTCTGAACATCAGTCTGGATGTTGTCTTTTGACCTGTTTTTCATTTTTCTAACTTGTCTTTTTCTTGTTTTACCTAATCTGTGATTAAGCACATCCATTGAATTCTATATATCAGTTATTTTGTCTTCCTTGGCTCTAGAATCCCATTTTGTAAACCATTTTACATATTATTACTATTGAATATTATTTATTTTTATTTTTTACAACTTTATTGCGGGATTATTGAAAGATAGTTAACTGCACAAAAAATAAATTTGATAATCTTTGATATATGTACATATCCATGTGTTAGTTATCAATTGCTTCATAACAAATCACCACACTTTTAATGGTAAAATCATATCACCCACTGCTCCTTTTCATTTCTGCTGTCTGTAGACTTCATTCTCACCACGATGAACTTCCCAGGTGGCACTAGTGATACAGAATCTGCTTGCCAATTTAGAAGATGCAAGAGATGCAGACTCAATCCCTGGGTGGAGAAGAGCCCCTGGAGTAGGAAGTGGCAACCTGCTCCAGCTCCAGTGTTCTTGCCTGGAAAATTCCATGGACAGAGGAGCCTGGCAGGCTACAGTCCACAGGTTCACAAAGAGTCAGACACAACTGAGTGACTGAGCACATAGACATGAACTTGTTAAAAACATGAGATCCAGGATCACAGGTTTTATTTCTATCCCTACTGTCACACTCAAATATTAGTAAATTTGGATTCTTCCTTCCCTTCTTTCTTTTTCTTCTTCATTGTCTTTGCTGTTATATTTAGTTAGCTCTTTTTGTTTGTTTGTTTCCTTCTAAGAGTGACGGACTTCATCTCCCAGGTATTTATGACAATCATTTGATCTTGTGATTTAATTTACCAGATAATAAAGAGATGACTCATTTGAAAAGACCCTGATGCTGGGAAAGATTGAGGGCAGGAGGAGAAGGGGACGACAGAGAATGAGATGGTTGGATGGCATCACTGACTCAATGGACACGGGTTTGGGTGAACTCTGGGAGTTGGTGATGGGCAGGGAGGCCTGGCGTGCTGTGGTTCACGGGGTTGCAAAGAGTCAGACACAACTGAGCGAGTGAACTGAACTGAATCAAAAACATTTCCCAATGCTAACTTTTAAAGTAAAACAATACTGTAAAGTAATTAACCTCCAATTAAAATAAATAAATTTATATTAAAAAAATAAAGTAAAACAAAATACTGTGTCTCAGTATTTGGCTTCTCAGACAGAAGCCAAAGCTGTAAAACCTGACATATTTAGGCCTTATTTTAACCAATTCAAAATTTATCTTAAATGTTTATTACTGTGAAACAGAACCTACATTTTTGTTTTCTTATAATCACTGCATTTACACAAACTTAAATATATTTGCCACCAAACCATACATTTTTAACTACACAAATCACAAAATACTTTATCTGTTAACAAGAGGTATTCATGGGAAAGACTGTTAAATACTTACGTTTCTGTTGGAATTGTAAATGGAGTCATTCTATAATTCAAAAATGGACTTGAAATCTCAAGAAATTGGTCAGGCTTCTTTATTACTATTTCTAAAAAGAGAAAGGCAGTGTTCTACACTTGTTAAAAGAAATATTCCAAGATTATACCTGGAATTTAACATTTAATGCAATACTGATTAGATTATCCATTTACTCAGCAAATTTCAGTAGACTTAAATAGAAATGTATGTGATACATAAAGTTTCGTACTAAAAAGGCTTTATAGATCCTGCCAATGTGAGATTTCTTTAGTCTTCCTTCAGTTGCTTTCCAGATTTACAACATGAAACAATGAAATCTCAGGGGAGAAAGTCAGTCACGTCTTCTAGAGTTATTACTGTATTTGGCATTCGCTGCTTTTTCAAGTACAAGAAAGACTCTATAAAAGTCTTTTACTAAAAAATGTTTTCTTTTAGTTAACCTCTAACAACACAATTGCTCAAGACATGAAAAAAAAAGTGGGCTAAATACATGAAGTTAGTAGTAGGAAGAACAGAAAATGTAACAAGTAAAGGTCAGAAGTAGAAAAGAAAGCAATAGGCCAAGAAATTCGTTATGGGTATTCCTAAAGGTGTCTGAAGATGACAAAGAAGTAACTTCTCAATAGACAAGGCACACGGCCCATGCACAAATATGGTGAACAGTAAATTAAACATTAGGCATGATTATCTTAACAAAAGCTCCTATAGCAGTGGAAAAGATGCCCACAGGATGAAAAGAAGTGAGAATATGACACAGTGCATTTGACTTTTCTGTGCTTCTTCTGTGATCATCTCTAAATTGATCTCTTTCTCTGTTTCCTGTTATTTTCACTTGAAATACTAAACCCAGTGGAGAGAAGACAGCGATGTGGTAAGCCTCGAAGTGGAAGACCTCAGTTCTGGAATCCCATCAAGCCTGAGGTTTTCTTCCACAGCTTACAACAGAGACACAGAGTTATACAACAGTCAGTAGCAAAATCAGAAAATAGCTGTAATATTTTTCAGCTATTTAAAATGTTAAAAAATATTTAATATTTTTCCTTTCCTTCCTCTATTTCTGATATTCTGAAAGAACTGTTTTAAGTGTGCCTCTATGCAGTTAGGGTTTCCCAGGTGGCTCAGTGGTAAAGAATCCGCCTGCCATTGGAGGAGCTGCAGGAGACAGTTTCGATCCCTGAGTCAAGAAAATCCCCTGGAGGAGAAATTGGCAACTCACTCCAGTATTCTTGTCGGGAAACTCCCGTGGACAGAGAAGCCTGGCGGGCTACAGTCCATGGGGTCACAAAGAGGAAGGCACAACTGAGCACAACCACCTTCGCATTTAATTAAAATATAGCTTTTAATTAAATTAAAATATACCAAGATTTTTCTCTCAAGCATCATGTGAATTCTGATCTTTGGAAAAACGAAAGTGGACAGGAAGGAAAGAGGGAGGGAGGAAAGTTGGAAAGTTCCTGGAATCAAAATCAACAGTTGGCACTGGAGTGGCATCAACAGCCTGTTGCAGAAACTCAAGGAATGTAAGGAAATAACTGAAATAATGAAGCAGGTGGGAGAGAGGCAGACAAGGTTAGTAAAAAAAATAAATAAATAAAAATAAACTGACCGTTTCTCCTTTACATCTAAGCCAGATATTTCTTTAATCTTTGTTCTTTTCTGGCAAGGATAAAACATGTTATGCTAGAAAATTTTTGCCGCCAGCTGTACTGGTTGTATCAATGTAGGCAGAAAGCAAATGTGAGGAAAATTACATGGTTAACAGTTGTTATTTATATCTTAAAAACATGTAAATTATGGTTGGACGTAGGAGGCAAGGAACAGGTAAATACTCCAATCTCTGTGGCTATTGTAGTTTTAGGATCCTGAGTACCACTGTACCAGTGGTACCGTAAGTACCACTGAGACTTATGTATTACTCTGTGGCTGAGATATAGTTCTTTTGTCCCATGCACTGAAGGATCAGCAGTACTTGAATTGATCGCAGGAACACAGCAAGGACCATCATTAAGAGTATAAGATGTGGTTCATGGGACCAACCACTTAAAGCTTATTTATATGCTTCTTAGGGATGCCTTTAGTAAACTGGCACTAGGTATGTTCACTGTGGCTTTGTCTTCATTGTTCATTCAAGGACAGGCCTAATGTAATAACCTCTAGAATGTGATGACCTGTTACTGGATCAATACAATTAGAAGATAATGAGGTACTAGAAAAGAAAAAGGAAGAAAATGAGAAAGCAAGGAAAAGAACACAAAGATAACAAAAAAGATAATTTAAGCTTTTTGGAATAGGAAATATACACACACACACACACACACACACCTATAAACCACAGCACTCCAATTCTTTATCATCGTTCATTAAAAGCTGCAAGTGTAAATTAGCTGCGGAAAGGCCATATGTTTACTTTGAATCAACATAAACAAACTGAGCTATTCTGTTAGGCCATAATTTTTTAATTTTTAGTTTTTGTTTTCTAATCCCCTCTGCTCATGATATTTCATTTATGGTCTTGCTCAACTCTTCTCTTGCCATGTTGGTCTCTCTTCCATTCAAACATGGTGCTCACAGAAGGAGTGTAAATGAAGACATAGAGAAATGATTAAAGGAATAAAAAATTAGACTTCGATTATAAGGAATTCAGAAATAAAAGACAAGAATAAGAACCAGGTGGGAACAGACTCCTTAGCATATTCTCAGCCTGTGTGAACCTGTGTATTTCCATGTACAATTGCTGTTCATTGGCTACACGACGATATTGACAGGAGCCACCCCAGGCAGAAGTCGTACTCCTATAGCAGTTTCAAATAGAATTCAGTCAATTAAAGATGATGTCCTACTGGGCACCACAGAATGATCCCCATGTTTGAAATCCACACCAGTGGGTTAACATATATGCTATTTATGTGCTCCAAACTACTTTTCTATCACAGTTATAATCATAGTGCCATCACCCAAAGAATGGCCTGTATTTATCTGGTCAGTTTAGATGTGAAAACCAAACTAATCAGAGTCTGAGATGTGCAGAAGTCATCCTTTCAGACATAAAATTAGATGAAGGCTTTAAGTGTAATGTTGGATTGCTTTTTTGATATATCTCTCCCATTACAAATAGAACTATTAAAACTTCATAGAGAGAAATGTTGATTGATTTTTGGACAATATGAACCATACCTTGAGCTTCATCTGTTATAACAGCTTCTTTTTTTTGACGAAAGAGTTTCCAGGGAGGTACAGGAGGTGGTTTTGGCGGTGCTATAAGGGGGCAGGATCTAGTTCTTGTGACCAGCACAGGATGGCTACAGATATGGGAAAGCCCATATTCTCGAAGCTTCTCAGCAGAATCAGCCTAAAAAGTGGAAGGCAGGGTTATAAGGATTTTTGTATCTGCTTTATGCATTTAAGATAACACTTTTCATCATTATAGAAATATTATCACCACTATTCTAGAGAGAGAGATATAGTGGTAATATTTCTGCATCCTTTAGCATAAGCACTAGGGCCTCCCTGGAAGCTCAGATGGTAGAGAATCTGCCTGCAATGCAGGAGATCCAGCTTTGATCCCTGGGTCAGGAAGGTGCCCTGGAGAAGGAAATGGCAACCCACTCCAGAATTCTTGCCTGGAGAATCCCATGGACAGAGGAGCCTTGTGGGTTACAGTCCATGGGGTTGCAAAGAATCCGACATGACTAAGTTACTAACACACACACATAGTGTAAGCGCAATTACTCTCTGTATTTCTTTCAGTCTTTTAGGGTATGTGGGGCTCCCTTTCTTTATTTACAAAATGAGGGACTAGAGCTAGAAGTCACTTTTCAGTTGTAAGATTTTAAGATTCTATGACATCACAAAAGTCTCAGAATATCAGTTTTGGTCCAAAATTAATCAACTATTATTTTTGTTGGGCTTCCCTGGAGTCTCAGATGGTAAAGAATCTGCCTGCAGTGTAGGAGATCCAGGTTTGATCCCTGGGTGGGGAAGATCCCCTGGAGAAGGGAAAGGCTACCCATTCCAGTATTCTTGCCTGGAAAACTCTATAGACAGAGGAGCCTGGTGGGCTGAACAGTCCATATGGGGTCACAAAGAGTTGGACACAACTGAGCTACTAACACTTTCTTTAAAGGTTAAAGATTTGATACAAGTACTTAACATATAAAGTCTTTGTCAGTTTTTCTTTTTTTTTAAGCACCAGCAATTGCTCGATAGTTTTCAAAAAACCCCACTGCCCTTAGTGTGTTGGGTCCGTGAGGTAAGCAGTTGCCTTGTCTACAGTTTATGTCCTCAGGCTTCCCTACACAAAATCCCCATGATCACTCCTGACAAAGGAGGCATTCACAGAAGGGCAGATGGTCCAGGCAAATCCAAATCAAGTCATTGGAAGAAATTCAAGTCATTGTAGAAATTCAGCTACTGACTGATGGCTGAAAGACGCCACAAGAAATCAAAAGGTATGTGAAGGTTAAAGTAACATACCCTGTAGTCAAATTCTGATATTATGGTCTAAACGCTGACACATTTAAAATAAAATAAAACATTAACTGCATTAGAGTCAGTTTTGCCAATAACTGTTTTTCTTCCTAGTGGTTTTATATCATTGATTTCTATGCAAATAGCAATGTTTGAAAATGAAAATTTACAAAGTAGTAATTTGAATTAGGATCAGAAGCTCACCTGCTAGCCTATTGGAAATTACTGCCTCAGCTAGAACATGTATTTTTAAGTTCTGCTACTGCTGCTAAGTTGCTGCAGTTGTGTCCGACTCTGTGCGACCCCATAGACGACAGCCCACCAGGCTCCCCCGTCCCTGGGATTCTCCAGGCAAGAACACTGGAGTGGGTTGCCATTTCCTTCTCCAGTGCATGAAAGTGAAAAGTGAAAGTGAAGTCGCTCAGTCGTGTGCGACTCTTAGCGACCCCATGGACTGCAGCCTACCAGGCTCCTCTGTCCATGGGATTTTCCAGGCAAGAGTACTGGAGTGGGGTGCCATTTCCTTTTCCTTATTAAGTTCAGTAGAGTCATTTAAAAGCTTTATGAATATATGGAATAAAGAGAAAAGTCGCTTCAATGTTTTAAATTTTTTTTTAAAGCACTAATTTAAGGAGAGGAAATGGTCATGCCCCTTTTATCCTATCTATATGTTGGCAATTCATTGAAAAAGTTCAGAAACCTCTGAAATTATGCTTTCATAATTCAAGGTCAACTCCTTGCGAGCCTTTGAACTGTAGCCTGGCAGCCTCCTTTGTCCATTGAATTTCCCAGGCAAGAATACTGGAGTTGGTTGCCATTTTCCCCCTCCAGGGGATCTTCCTGACCCAAGGATTGAACTGGCATCTCTTGTATCTCCTGCATTGCAGGCAGATTCTTTACCCACTAAGCCACTGGGAAAGCCCTAAGTAGTATTTATAAGTTGAATAATTTCTGAATAGTTCATACATTTGCTCTATATATCTCAGTTCCTTCTTATAATTGCAATCAAAATTGTAATCCACTTGCTTTCTCTTTTGAACAGTGGAACACCAGAAAACAAAACTATTCAAGGCATTCAGAAGATGTAAGAAATAGTATTAGATAATTATGTATGGTATTTTCATCTATTTTATTATTTAAATAATTCACAAAAGTATTAGCTTGATGTGGAAAGGATGTGGAAAAGACTCTGATGCTGGGAGGGGTTGGGGGCAGGAGGAGAAGGGGACGACAGAGAATGAGATGGCTGGATGGCATCACTGACTCAATGGACGTGAGTCTGAGTGAACTCTGGGAGTTGGTGATGGACAGGGAGGCCTGGCGTGCTGCGATTCATGGGGTCGCAAAGAGTCGGACACGACTGAGTGACTGAACTGAACTGGACTGAAAGTATGTAAGCCAGTTTCTCATACTTCACTTTATTTCCAACATACTACACAATACTTCTGAATAAGGTAAAGTAATGCTTAATAATTGTCATAGTTTGATATTGAGAAACTTCGTTCAAGGGTTCCAGATTTCCTTATATTAGAATTAGGGACAGAGAGTAATTTAAAATAGTGAAACATTCTAGTGAAATACTTAATAGGCCTCTTCAGGAAATATTTTTGAATAATTCATGTTTTTGTTGTTGTTTAATGACTAAGTAGTATCTGGCTTTTTGCAACCCCATGGACTGTAATCTGCCAGGTTCCTCTGTCCATGGGATTTTCCAGGCAAGAGTACTGGAATGGGTTGCCATTTCCTTTTCCAGGGGAATCTTCCTGACCCAGGGATTGAACCCGCATCTCCTGTACTGCCAGGCAGATTCTTTACCACTGAGTCCCCAAGGAAGCCCAAGTGTAAGACAAACCAGAAGTTTCCTTGCCCATAACACCCTTTCACTCCCTTACTCAGTCCCCCTCAGATAGTCTAAAAGTAAGGGTTTGAGAAGGAAGAGGAGGCTTTTTTAGAACTCCCAGTGAACCCATTTAAATAAAAAGGAAATAATGAATAAACAAATAAAACTAAAATTTAGAAGACCCAGAAGTAACAAGATGGGGGGATAAGGTAGAGTAATTTGTGAAACAGTTTCTTTCCATGTTTTGCTTTGTTTTCTTGCATTCTTTACCAATTCCTCACATAAAGGTAAAGTGTTGATTTTATTTTACATGTTGGTCTTCTTGTCTTTGGGGCTAGAATTTTTTGCTATGTACTCCATTTAATAAAATTCCATTAGAAAGAATTTTCTTCTGTAGATTTGTCTTCAAAACATGATATCATCTTTATATTCTGATCTCCACCAAGAGACCCTGCTTATCCTAATAGGTAACGTAAAAGAAACAGCAGGAGACTGTAATGTTGGAGGCAGTTCATTACAGCTTGGAAGCTCATCTCATTACTGTTACAGACACTGGGCCAATTCCTGAACCACTGGACCCTGTAAGACATTTCAACCCCCACAGTGAGGATTTATAACACTCTGCATGTCCAGGCTCCCCCCCACACCTCAGACTGCCTCTAAAACTTCTCCTTTTGCAGTCTGTTCAAACTCCAGTAGTCCCTGGAACCCAGTGGGTTATCCTCCGCCTCCAAACTTTGCAACATAAGCTTCCTTCTGCTTTACGCATACGCTTTTCCCTACTTTCCAGGCTAACTTTAAAGCCACTGCTTCAACAATTTTCTTTTTTTTCCTTTGGGAAGACTTCCCTCAGTTCAGTTCACTTGCTCAGTTGTGTCTGACTCTGCAACCCCATGGACTGCAGCACACCAGGCTTCCTTGTCCATCACCAACTTCGGGAGCTTGCTCAAACCCGTGTCCATAGAGTCTGTGATGTCATCCATCCATCTCATCCTCTGTTGTCCCCCTCTCCTCCTGCCTTCAATCTTTCCCAGCATCAGGGTCTTTTCCAGTGAGTCAGTTCTTCGCATCAGGTGGCCAAAGGACTGGAGTTTCAGTGTCAGCATCAGTCCTTCCGATGAATATTCAGGGTTGTTTTCCTTTAGGATTGATTGGTTTGATCTCCTTGCAGTCTTCTCCAACACCACAGTTCAAAAGCATCAATTCTTTGGTGCTCAGCTTTCTTTATGATCCACCTCTCACATCCATACATGACTACTGGAAAAATGATAGCTTTGACTAGACGAACGTTTGTCAACAAAGTAACGTCTCTGCTTTTTAATATGTTGCCTAGGTTTGTCATAGCTTTTCTTCCAAGGAGCAAACGATTTATAATTTCATGGCTGCAGTCACCACCTGCAGTGATTTCCCTAGTCACCCACTAGACAGAAAGATGTGTCCCTGCTATGTGTTCCATATACATTTTTTCACTCCTTCATTAATTCATTTATTTGGTTACTCAGTCAATGCACTTTATTTAAATGCTACATCTACCATATTCCAAGCAACTTCTATTATGCTAATATTCTAACTTTATTACTGCTTGCTTGCCTGCTTTTCTCATCAACTCTAAACTTTGTGGGGAAAGTCCTTATTAATCATGCTCAACATGGTGTCTTCCTCAGATTCCAGCTAGCTGTTTAGCAAAGAATAATTAATTAACATCTGTTGAATTAATGAATAAACATGTGCTTTTTTGGGGGGGCTTTTAAATTAAAAAAATTTTGTTTACCGGTTTTTCAGTCAGAAAGACAAAAGTTCAAGTAAATCTTTATGTGCCTTCTTTTTTGTGTAATTATGATGTCAATCTTATCTTTTTGTGTTTTAATTTTAAAAAGTATTTAAGTACTTCCCATGGAACACTCCGCAAAGCATGGCTCATGGTCTTTTGCAGTCCGCAGTATTAGAGCGTTTAATATCTCTGGAATAGCTAAGGCAATGGCCAATATCATGTAGTAAGATTAAGAAAAAATAAAATCAGGGCTGATGCAGCCATCCTAAAAAGAGACTTAAGTTGAGGGGGGACCCTGAGAAGCACACTTGAATTTAGCCATGACTAAACTTGAATAACTTTTAAATAAAAACAGAAGAACTGCCCTTTTCTCTATATTCATAATAGCACATTTTGTCCTATTGTCTTGACAATATTACCCTTCTTACATTGCAGACTTTTGCAGTAAGGAATGTTTCCTATCTAAAAAAGGGAAGGAGAAAGTGGAGGCAGGAAGAAGGAAAGAAAAGGAAGAAGAAATGATAACATTTAAGCTCCTTGGTCAAATCACCCAGAAGGCAAATATAAGTGCAATAATCATACAATTGGTGTATTTACATTTCAACCAAATTTCCATTCAATTTTTAAATAGTAAGCTGTTTCTAATTAATCAGATTATTTATTACTGTTTTCTTATACTGTAATGTAATGATTTCAGTCAATTCAGTCGCTCAGTTGTGTCCGACTCTTTGTGACCCCATGAATCGCAGCACGCCAGGCCTCCCTGTCCATCACCAACTCCCGGAGTTCACACGATTTCAGACACATGGAATTCTAGCAATAAAGTGTTGGATGTTTAAAATTCCCCCTAGAGGGTTAGGGATCAAAACAAATGCAATAAGATGTTTGTCTAAATAGATTGAAGAGTAATTTAGTGAGCTTTACCCTTTAAAAGGGAAGGAGAAAAGAATGATTTTTTATGTCCAAAACCCAAAAATAACATAAAAATTATGGCAAATCCACACATCTCATGTAACTATTAAATATTATGTTGTCAAATGTTTAACATCACAGGAAAATGTTAGTGATACAGTGTCAAGTGAAAAAGCTCATTTCAAAACAGAAAGTAAAATAGAATTTCCCTGAGTAAAAAGTTTATACACATATACATGTAGGAAATATGCAGAGAAGAAAAAAAAAATAAAGCAAAGTACATAGGCCAAAATGTTAACAGTGCCTATGACTAAGCATTTATATTACAAATATTTAAATTTTAAACCCCTTTGTCCATATTTTCTAAATTTTCTATAAGTTGTTAACTTTCTAAGAAAAGAGCAATTAACATTTTTGTGTGTATTATTTTAAGGCATTCATAGCAGTGGTTTACTAGATATGAATTCATTTAATTTGTCTTAGGTTAAGAAAGTATGTTTATAGAAAAGTGATGTACTGTTACTTAGACATGATTTACACAATTCTCACTGAAACACATGATTTGATGCCCTTTGTTTACAATGAAGAGAACTGATAAACTATATAAAACTACATCTTTTTTTTTTTTCTTTTAGATTAAACTATTGCAATCATCTGGGCTTCCCCAGTAGCTCAGCTGGTAAAGAATCTGCCTGCATTGTGGGAGACCTGGGTTGGATCCCTGGGTTGGGAAGATCCCCTGGAAAAGGCCATGGCAACCCACCCCAGTATTCTTCCCTGGAAAAGCCCCATGGACAGAGAAGCCTGGTGGGCTATAGTCCATGGGGTTGGTCTCAGAATGGGACACAACTGAGGGACTAAGCACAGAACAGCATTAAGAAAACTTTGCCTGTACTGAGTCCCTGTACCGAAGTGTTTAATTACAGAGACAAGACTGAAATTCAAGAATAAAATTGTAATTGAATAATGGTATATTTTCTACTTTCATTGTTGCAAAAGGGTGTTGACAAACTTTGGAAAATTCCTAAAGAGATGGGAGTATCAGACCACCTTACCTGTCTCCAGAGAAATCTGTATGAAGGTCAAGAAGCAACACTTAGAACTGGACATGGAACAACAGACTGGTTCAAGATTGGGAAACGAGTAGACAAGGCTATCTACTGTCACCCTGTTTATTTAACTTATATGAGAGTACGTCATGCAAAATGCCAGGCTGGATGAATCACAAGCTGAAATCAAGATTGCTGGGAGAAATTTCAACAACCTCATATATGCAGATGATACTATTCTAATGGCAGAAAGCGAAGAGGGGCTCCTTGATGAGGGTGAAAGAGGAGAGTGAAAAATCTGACTTGAATCTCAACACTTAAAACTAAAGATCATGGCATCTGGTCCCATCACTTCATGACAAATAGAATGGGAAAAAGTGGGAGCAGGGACAGATTTTCCTTTTTTGGCCACCAAAATCACTGCAGACTGTGACTGTGGCCATGAAATTAAAAAATGCTTGCTCGGTGGAAAGAAAGCTATGACAGATCTGGACAGTGTATTAAAAAGCAGAGACATCACTTTGCTGACAAAGGTGCATTATAGTCAAAACTATGTTTTTTCCTGTAATCATGTATGAATGTGAGAGGTGGACCATAAGGAAGGCTGAGTGCTGAAGAACCGATGCTTTTGGATTGTGGAGCTGGAGAAGACTCTTGAGAGTCCCTTGGACAGCAAGGAGATCAAACTAGTCAATCTTAAAGGAAATCAACCCTGAAAATTCATTGGATGGACTGATGCTGAAGCTGAAGCTCTAATACTTTGGCCACCTGATGTGAAGACCAATTAACTGCAAAGAACCTGATGCTGGGAAACACTGAAGGCAAAAGAAGGGGATAGCAGAGGATAAGATGATTGGATGGCATCTCAGACTCAATGGACATGAATGAGCAAACTCTAGGAGATAGTGGAGGACTGGCTTGCTTCATTCCATGGGGTTGCAAAGAGTCAGACATGACTTGGTAACGAAAAAAAAACAACACTTTTCTACAACAAAGGACCACAGACACACACAAACACCATAAATTATACCAAGTTTCTTGGCCTTGAGTGCTTACCATCTTCTCTAATAAAAATATCTTCTTTTCAAACAAATAGAGAGGTGTGAAGGTTGCATATACTACCATCTGAGGGGACTGTATTGCTGAAGAACCTGTAAATCCAAACATATATTGTGTCATAGGAATTCTAGCCAAAATGGGTCTGGCAGGTCATGGTAGACCATTCAAATTTCTTAATGACCTTATCTTTGCTGATGAAAAATAGGTAAACGACTTGACATGCATTTAAAAAATGTTAACTCTCAAATGTACATCTATAGTATAGAATGTCTCATTAGTTTTACTTTCATAATAGTACCATATACTTCATTAAGGAATCATTTTATTTCAATGTAAAAAAGTTATTACATAAACTCACTCTGGCTATTAGCCTATGTAACTTAACTTTCATAGAATCTTTCATTTGAATTTAAAGAAGTTTGGGAGTTTCTATGTCATTTCAAGGAGAAAAAAAAAACACAAATTAATCCTCTCATGAGAAAGGGAAACTAAGAAGGTAACTTAGTTTGAAATGTATAATGCTTGTAGATTTGCTTCTGAGAATCAATATTTATTCCCTAATATCTCTGAAATTACTACATTTGATTCATGGTGTTTTTGTCCTTTAAAGATTCTGGTCAAAACAACAGAATTTATTTTCTTCTTGTTTTTATTTTTAATTGAAAAGTTTTGTTTTATTCCTTTAAAGTTTAAGCAGTTATATATAACTGCACTAAATAATGTTTATTGAAGAATAATATCTTTAAAGCCACATTACGTAAATTAGATGTGAGCCATAAGATGTGAAATATGCCAAACTTATAAAAATATGTTTTCACATTTAAAAAGAAAATTTGTATATGTACGGGAGCAAAATTTGTCATCCCAAAATGTATCTCCTTGGCATGAGGATTATTTTAGCCTGATGCTTTTTAAGAACTTACCACCCCTCATAACTGTCTAAAAGAATTTAAAGGCCTGGTCCAGGCAGAGTACTGTCACCAAAGAGACTATAAAGAATGTGGGCCAGGTGTGTTTGGGGGGCACTCAGCATGGCCTGGAGACCAGAGTCCTCTCTGTATTCCACTGTCTCTGCCTGGCAGAGCAAATATTTGTTTTGTAAACATTTGTTTTCCCAACTCCAGTGAATTGTTTTCCTCCCATTTGAAGTCACAACCCCTACCCCCTTTCTCCTTCTCTCACATGGTAGATAAGCCTCAATCACCTAACATCTCTTTGGGTCTTATTTTTCTTATAAGGTCCCATACGTAGTAATACATAATGATTATCATTTTTTTCTTCTGTGAATATGCCTCATATCAATTTGATTCTTATACCAGCTAGAAGAACCTGGAGAGACTAGAGGGAAATTTTTTCCTTCTCCAATACATATTTTTCATGGAGCAGAGATCTGAACCCAGGCAATTTTAGTCCACAGTCCAAACTTTGAACTACATACTGTTTCTTGAGGTTGACCTTAACTATGAGTTTGGTAGAGAAAAAGGCATTATTACCTTCATTTTTACAAAGAAATTCAAGAAACGGTTTTGCAATCTCACAAATATAAATAATTTTCAGTAAATTGGGGGATGTTATGTCATCAACTATCAAAAAAGATTACTTAAGATATCAATATAAGAAAAAAATGTTTAATATGAAATTAAAAATACAAAAAAATGACTAGTGTTTGTATTTTCTTTACCAAACCACCAAATATCTTTCTGCAAAAATGCAAAGCCATAGCTATGAAGCTGTTCTCACAAAAAAAAACACAGCAATGTATTCAGAAAGAAGACAAAATGAAAAAAAATGATAAAGCATAATACTGGGCGTAAATGGACATGTTTTCATGTAAAGAGGAGTGAACTGAGAATTATGCATTCTGGAAGCACCAAGATAGATGACTCAATGTTAGGACTATAAAGTTTTTTAGAAAAGATTTTATATATACATATATATATAGAACCTATATAGAAGAGGACATATACTAATATATATCAATATCTAATCTAATATTTCTGTAAATATACTTATATTTTATAATGTAAACTAAGTTATATACACTATAATAATATATATTAGTATGTATCTTCATTCATGTAAACACTTTTGTGACTGTTGTACCATAAGTACTTTGATAATTTTGGCTTCTGTCTCATATGTAAGATCTTGCTTCATTATGCACAACCATCTGAGAGCTTAACAATTATGGGCAACTCTGAAAAGCTCATTTAGATATATCTGAACAGGAAATATATTTCTGTGCTCCAATGTTCTCCAGCATTTTAGGAAATGTGTACAATAACTATTATTCTAGGAGACTGAGAGCTTACATTCTGACAGAGACTGTAGAGAATATTGTACATCTGATGAGGGTCTTGAACCATGTATTGACCATTTGAATTTTTCCTTTTCTCTTTCCTTCTCTCCATCTTTGCTCCTCTTCTTTCCAAGGTCTTTTGCATCTGCTTTGTCTGACATGTTAAAAAATACAATAAAATCCTTTAACTACAAAATCTCAGTCTATATTGCTTACTCAATTAGTGTTGAAAAAGAAAGCTAAAACAATAGTATTATTTAAGTGTAAAAAGAAAAATAACCACAAACTTCCCCAAACACTACTCACCTCGAATTAGTAACATCAAAACAAAACAAAAAGCTTTGAAAATCGACATATATTGTGAAAGACATGTCATTAATGACTACAAATAATTTTACGCTAAATGTAATCAGGTGAATATAATTTATCTGTATAAAATCATAGTGTCAGGCTAGGCTTATTTTGAAAAGAAAAAAAAATCAAGAAAAAATGTATTTAAAGTTGAGTCCTAAATGTGGAGCCCTCTTAGATTTTCTTTATTTGGGGTCTGCATTTCAAGAAATTCAGCTTTCTTCCTCTAGAATATCTTCTGGTGGAGACTGGCCACCAACCAACATCCACAGCAACATCTTATTGTCAACAAGATGTGCATAGTAAACCCAGTACCCAGAACCATCTGCCACTTGAATTTCCATCCATATTTATATTTCTGTCAAACATGTTTTCCTTCACCTTAAAAAATCCCCTGAGATTTTTTATTTCCTAATAAATCCCTTCCAGTTCTAAAACAGAAATTTCAGATTTCTGCCATTCATTCTTTTGTCATTTGCTAAATCTATAATCAGTATTGATCAGGTTGTGTTTTAAAAAATTTGTATATATCAAAAAACTATAATATTAACATCATGTGCTGTTTCTCAGCCTCTAAAATAAAACTATCTTGGCTTCTAGCTTTATAGTAGATTTAACATCTATGTTAGATACAAAGGCAAAGATAACTATAAGTGTAGGATGAAAATTTAATTTGGAAACAAGTATAAAAATAGACAATCAGAATTTTATTTTGTGGTTTTGACCTAAAACTAGTTACAGGTAATAATATATGACTTCATGTATGATTTTTAAAATAGGCTTCCCTGGTGGCTCTGACAGTAAAGAATCTGCCTGCAATACAAGATGCCTGGGTTTAATCCTGAGTCCAGAAGAGCCCCTGGAGAAGGGAATGGCAACCCATTCCAGCATTCTTGCCTGGGAAATCCCATAGACAGGGGAGCCTGGTGAGCTACAGTCCACGGGGTTGCAAAGAGTCAGAGACAACTGAGAGACTAATACTTTCACTTTCACTAAACGCCTATTCAAAACCCGTAACTTAAAATAATATATAATAAAATCTGTAAATAGGAAAAACACACTACGTCACATAGAAATTTGGAAAGTATGCAAAAATGTGTACCAAAATGTGTTTTTGCCAATACATGAATAAATTTATTGTTCCCCTGTTGTTTCATTTCACCCATCTGGCCAACCCCTCTGAATACAATTAGCAGCTGAGTCCTACGTCCTACTGGAGACAATCTTCCTCTAGTTCTGCAAGCTTCTGCCCTA
The DNA here is from genome assembly GCF_032405125.1 of Capricornis sumatraensis. Lineage (NCBI taxonomy): Eukaryota > Metazoa > Chordata > Mammalia > Artiodactyla > Bovidae > Capricornis > Capricornis sumatraensis. The sequence goes on along the minus strand of NC_091081.1, from coordinate 71,368,188 downwards.
TTTTAAATAATCATGATCTGTATCATAAAATCTAACAGAGAAATTTGAACTCCCATCATATTTCAACTCTCAGCACTATCTGGAACAGACAATCTCTCCGATTCTTGAAACATTCTTTTCCTTTGATTTTCAACAGTGACCTGCTCTGCTGATCTTCCTATTTTCCTGGCCATTCTTTAACCTTGTTTGCCAGCTCGTTATTTTGTACCAGCTCTCAGATATTTAGCTTCTTTCAGGCTTAGTCTTAAGGTTCCTAATCTTCTCACTCTACACCATCTCATTGGGAATATCATTCATCATTTAATATAGCATGCGTTTGTCAATGATTCCCAAGGGTATATCAACAGCCTGGAACTCCTGACATGAAAAGTACACTTGATTTCTTAAAGGCACCTCAAATTCAGTATGCTCTAAATCATTTTGTGATCTCTCCTCATAAAGCCATTCCTTTTTTTCATTACCCATTAAACATACTACCATCTATCCAGTTATGCAAGTAAGAATTCTACAAATTATCTTTGCCACATCCTACTATTTTTTACTTCATAAGTATCTCTCAATAATTTACTGTATCTGCTTCTCCACTGTGAGAATCCTATTAACCTACTCCAAGCGACTGTCATCTCTAACATGAGCTGATACAACAGTCATCAAATTGTTTTTTTCTGTGGCTTCTCATGCCACTGACCTTCCACCTCCACCTGCCTTCCAAATTATTTTTTTTCCAGAGAACCAGACTATCCTTTTCAAAATGTGAAATCGATCATGATTCAACTCTAAACTCTTTATTAGCTGTCAACGGCTCTTTGGTAAAGATCAAATATCTTAGCATGACCTAGAAGTTTTGATATGATCACTCTCCTACCTACTTCTTCAGGTTCTTTTTAAGCCACTTTCTTCCTCACATCCTCTCTTCCAGCTGAGAACATCTACCAGGTCTTCCAAGTCACTGTCATTTCTGCTGCTGCCTCATAATATTTATATAAGCTCTCTCTTCTACCTAGAATTCTCTTCCCTCCACAGTCCATCATCTTCCCCCAGATATCCTTCTAATTTTTGTGAACACAGCTCAAAATTCCTTAAGGAATTCTTCCCTGGTGCCCCAGACTAGGTCTCCCATGTGAATGACTTATAGTTTCCTGTATTTCCCTTCAAGACTCATGTCTTAGTATGTATTTATGATTTTTAAAATTAATGTCAGTCCTTCTCACATTACCTAAGCTCTAAGAGGTGAGATCCACATCTGATTTTGTTCAGGTTACTGCTAATTCCTGGAACACGTTATGGGTATTCTCAGCAAGTAGTACATTGATCTTTGTGACTCCATGGACTGTAGCCTGCCAGGCTCCTCTGTCCATGAAATTCTCTAGGCAAGAATACTGGAGTGGTTTGCCACTGCCTTCTCCAGGGGATATTTCTGACCCAGGGTTTGAACCCAAGTCTCCAGCATTGCAGGCAGACCTTTACCGACTGAGCCACCAGGGAAGCCCAGGAACATTGAATGAACGGTTAATTGGATGGATGGATGCTGCTGCTGTTAAGTTGCTGCTGCTGTTGCTGCTGCTGCTGCTAAGTTGCTTCAGTCGTGTCCAACTCTGTGAGACCCCATAGACGACAGCCCACCAGGCTCCGCCGTCCCTGGGATTCTCCAGGCAAGAACACTGGAGTGGCTTCTCATTTCCTTCTCCAATGCATGAAAGTGAAAAGTGAAAGTGAAGTCACTGAGTAGTGTCCAACTCCCAGCGACCCCATGGACTGCAGCCTACCAGGCTCCTCCGCCCATGGGATTTTCCAGGCAAGAGTACTGGAGTGGGGTGCCATTGCCTTCTCCGTGTTAAGTTGCTAAGTCATGTCAAACTCTTAGCAACCCCATGAACTGCAGCCCACCAGGCTCCTCTGTCCATGGGATTTCCTAGGCAAGAATACTGGAATGAGTTGCCATTTCCTTCTTTGGGTGATCTTCCCAACCCGATTGACACAGGTTCTATCTTCCCAGGGATTGAACCTGTGTCTTCTGCATTACAAGTGGATTCTTTACCACTGACCTGCCTGGGAAACCCAGATAGATGGAGGATAGACAGATGTTAATTTGTGATACACGAGAAAGAGATTCCAGGTTCAAATTAATTTAGGATACACTGGGTAAAACAAATTTAACCTGGCTATTTTTTCATTTTTGCTTTCTTTTATAAACTAATGCACATTAGATTATTTTAAGAGGGATCTATGATGGGGCAGATATCACACATACTTAATTTTTTTTGCTTATCTTTGAGGAACATTTACAGTAGTTATTTCAGGGCAGTATATGATTGGAAATGCTGATGTGCAAGATCTAAATAAGAACAAAACATCAATATCTTATAAAGCATAAATATCTGAAAGACCATTAGAGATGTTATCACAGTTATACAAAAAATTTAGTATTTTCTAGTATATTCAACTCTACTTGCAAGCATTATTGTTCATATGTACGGCTATATGAAATATTTTAGAAAGCATAAAATGACCACTTATTAAATATATTTCTCACTTTAAGAGAAACACTTCTACACTTTGTAAAATAACTTCAAAAATATAATTTCTAGATTTTAACTTTCACCTTATAATAAACAACCTGCAAATCACTGTCTCATCTGTGTCCATTTCACATTTTTTGAAATAGGACCACTTTTCAGGCTTGGTATTTTGGCCCATTCCACTCTACATATGACATATAAGAAAGATGTGTTTAATGAAGGGAAACTGAAAACTTAATGTCTTTTTCTCTATACTAATACTATATTAATTTAATATCATTAAAATATATAATTACCTTTGATTACAAGGAGAGCAAAATATAGTGAAATAATTAACATAAACACCACTGCAAGCTGTAATATCCAGGAAATAGAGAAATTTGAATGACTGTTTTCACAACACATAATAAATGACAATGCTTATAAACAGTCGTTAAATTCAGCAATGATTATAAAGCATTTACATACAATATTCATACTGAATAATATTGTGATATAATTATCTTACCCTTTAGAGCCCTTTCACTTTTCTCAGGCAATTTTAGTGCTGTTGTTGAATTTTCAGGCTTGAATTCCTTGCCATCTTTCACTTCTTTCCCATCCTTCACTTCTTTTCCTTGTTCTTTTAATTTGGCATCTATGTCAGTTATTTTGCTTTCAGAGCTGGACTCAGCTGACAGCTTAAACTCGGGCAATATTTCTCTCAAGAGCTCCCAAACTTTGTCCGTATATCCTGGGCTTAGGTGAAAAACAAAATTAATTTCCAAATTAAACTTTTTACTCCACATCAAGAAATTACTGATAGAAAAAACATGAACTTGCAATTTCACAAGACCGGTCAACAGTTACTCCACATTTTAATTAGAAACACCGTTATGTATTCATTCATTCAACAAGCATTGATTAAGTGCCTACTTTATGCTGGGCTTTGCTGATGCAAAGAGACCAAACACAGAGTTCCAGTTAAGATGGTGATATAGGAGGATTCTAAACTCACTCCTTCCTAGGGACACAGAAAATTTACAGCTACATATAGAACAGTTTTCTTGCACAGGGGGTGGTGGTGGGGCAACTAGCTGAGGAATTCCCACATATATGGCAAATGAGAATGGATAAGAGAGGCTGAGACACAGTCTTGCCATAAAACCCAGCCAGTGCAGTGACCCACAACTTGGAGAGAACTCACATTCTGAAGATTTTCCCTGAGGAGGCAAGGGTTTGCACCCTGCATCATCTGGCATTCCAACTTTTAAGACCTGCAGATCAGAGAGAAGTTCCCCAAACACAGTTTTGAAAGCCAGCAGGGATTGCATCCATGAGGCCCACAAGGTTATATAGCAAACTGAGAAAGTGAAAGTTTTAGTCATTCAGTCATGTCTGACTCTTTGTGACCCCATCAATTCTGGCCTGCCAGGCTCCTCTGTCCATAGGATTCTCCAGGCAAGAATACTGGAGTGAGTTTCCATTCCCTTCTCCAAGGGATGTTCCTGACCCAGGGCTCCAAACCAGGTCTCCTGCATTTCAGGCAGATTCTTTACTGTCTGAAACAGTTCTTAAAGGGCTTTCATGGACTCAGCAATCCCAAGGCCAGTGTATAGAAGAGCACTCAATAGGAGACTTTAATACCCCACTTTCTTCAATAAATAGATCTTCCAGACAGAAAAGCGATAAGAAAACATTGATCTTGTGAAAGTCGCTCAGTCGTGTCTGACTCTGCAACCCATAAACTGTAGCCTGCCAGTCTCCTATGTCCATGGAATTCTCCAGGCAAGAATACTGGAGTGGGTAACCTATCTCTTCTCCAGCGGATCTTCCCAACCCAGGCATCGAACCGGGTTCTCCTGCATGCAGGCGGACTCTTTACCAGCTGAGCTACCAGGGAATCTCATTGGTCTTGAAAAACACCTTAAATAAAATGGACTTAGACACATACAGAACATTCCATCCGAAAGCAGCAGAATACACATTTTTCTACATGGAGTATTCTCCAGAATAGATCATGTTAAGTCACAAAAAATATTTTAATGAATTCAAGAAGATTGAAATCATAGCACCCACCTTTTCCAACCACATCTTTTCTAGTATGAAACTAGAAATTAATTACAAGAAGAAAACTGGGAAATTCACAGCTATGTGGAGATTAAACATCATGCTACTGACCAACCAATGGGTCAGAGAAGAAACCAACAAAATGCTTTGAGAAAAAGAAAATGGAAGCACAACACAACACAAATACAACAGACGCAGCAACAGCACAACAGATATAACAAGACAAAAGTAATTCTAAGAGGTACATCACAAAATAAGATCTTAAAAACAACTACCTAACTTCACACCTTAAAGAACTAGAAAAGAAGAACAAACGAAGCCTAAAGTTAGCAGGAGGAAGGTAATAACAAATGTGGTGGTGCTGTCACTTCAGTCATGTCTGACTCTTTGAGACCCTATATGGACTGTAGCCCACCAAGCTCCTCTATCCACGGGATTCTCCAGGCGAGAGTATTGGAGTGGATTGCCATGCCCTCTTCCAGGGGATCTTCCCAAATAACAAATATCAGAGTGGAAATAAATGATTGAGAGACTAAAAAGATGATAGAAAAAATCAAAGAAACTAAGAGCTGGTTTTTTGAAAGGACAGACAAAACTGAAAAGCCCTTAACTAGACTCACCAACAAAACAACAAATAAATAAAATCAGAAATGAAACAGAGATATTGTACTTAATACACAAAATACAAAGAACCATTAAAGACTATGAGAAACAAATATGTAACAAATTGGACAACCTAAAAGAAATGGATAATTTCCTAGAAACATACCATTTACAAATACAAAGAAACAGAAAATCTGAACAGAGCAGGTTTTAATTTTAACTAATTCAAATTAAAATCTGAATGAATCAATAAAAAGATAATCCAACTAACAAATGGGCAGAGGATCTGAACAGACATATTTCCAAGGAAGATAAACCGATGGTCAACAGGTACAACAGAACATGCTGAACATCACCAAACATCAGGTAAAATGTAAGTCAAACCCACAATGAGTTACAACCTCACAGGCATACTAGTTATCATCAAAAAGACAAGAAATGACAAGCATTGGCAAGGATATGGAGCAAGAGGAACCCTTGTACACTGTTGGTAGGAACATAAGTTAATATAGCCAGTATGGAAAACAGTATGGAATTTCCTCAAAAAATTAAAAATAGAACTATCATATAGTCCCACAATTCCACTTCTGGGTGTTTATCCGTAGGAAATGAAAGCACTAACTCAAAAAAACAGAAGCTTGTCAAAAAGAACAATCTTATGTTCTCTGCAATGTTATTTACAATAGCCAAGATGTATGTGTCTATGGACGGATGAATGAATAAAGTGTAGTATTCATATGCACAATATAACATTGTTTAGCCATAAAAAGAGGAAAGAAATCTTGCCATTTGAAACAATGTGGATGGATTTTGAGGATATTAGTAGAGGTGGTTTAGTTGCTCAGTCATGTCTGACTCTTGCAACCCCATGGACTGTAGCCGGCCAGGCTCCTCTGTCCATGGGATTTCCCAGACAAGAATAATGGAGTTGTCATTTCCTTTTCTAGGGGATCTTTCTGAACCAGGAATAGAACGTGGGCCTCCTGCATTGCAGATGGATTCTTTACTGACTGAGCTACGAAGGAAGCCCCTTTACTAAGTGAAAAACATCAAAGAAAGACAAATACTGTATGATTTTTTTCACTTATATATGGAATCTGAAAACAAACACACTCATTGATATAGAGAATAGATTTTTGGTTGCCAGAGGCAAAGGGTGGCATTTGGGCAAAATAGTGAAGGTATTCCAAAAATACAAATTTCCAGTTATACAATAAATGAGTCAGAGCATTGTAATGCACAGCAGGGTAACTGTGGTTAATAATACAGTAGCGTATAGGTAGATCTTAAAAGTTTTCACCGCAAGAAAAAAAAAATTATAACCATGTGTGGTGATACCTGTTAACTAGATCTGTGCTGACCATTTCTCAATATATAAAAAACATTGAATTACTATGTTGTATGCATTCATGCTAAGTTGCTTCAGCTGTGTCCGACTCTGACCACATGGACTGCAGCCTGCCAGACTCCTCTGTCCATGGGGATTTCTCCAGGCAAGAATTATTGCAGATGGTGACTGCAGCCATGAAATTAAAAGAAGCTTTGCATCTTTGATTGCAAAAAAAGCTATGACAAACTTAGATAGCCTATTAAAAAGCAGAGAAAGATTTTCTTTTCTTGGGCACCAAAATCACTGCAGACTGTGACTGCAGCCATGAAATTAACAGAAGCTTGCTCCTTGGAAGAAAAGCTATGACAAACCTAGACAGCATATTCAAAAGCAGCGACATTACTTTGTCAACAAATGTCTGTCTAGTCAAAGCTATGGTTTTTCCAGTAGTCATGTATAGATGTGAGAGTTGGACCATAAAGAAAGCTGAGCACTGAAGAATTGATGCTTTTGAACTGTGATGTTGGAGAAGACTGCAAGGAGATCAAACCAATCAATCATAAAGGAAAATAACCCTGAGTATTCATTGGAAGAACTGATGCTGAAACTCCAATATTTTGGCCACCTGATGGGAAGAATTGACTCATTAGAAAAGACCCTGATACTGGGAAAGATTGAAGGCAGGAGGAGAAGGGGATGACAGAGGATGAGATGGTTGAATGGCATCACCAACTCGGTGGACAGGAGTTTGAGCAAGCTCCAGGAGTTGGTGATGGACAGGGAAGCTTGGCATGCTGCAGTCCATGGGGTCACAAAGAGTCGGACACGACTGAGCGACTGAACTGACCTGAACTCCATAGTTCTCCTCAGTATGCTCTTGCTATCCTGTATCCTTTCCTCAGTGAGTGAATAAGCACAATCACATTTTGGGTTCATCTGTATGTATATGTAACCCTCAACTCATAAGCTCCAGCTCAAACCTCTCTTTTTTTTTTTTTATTAAATTTTAAAATCTTTAATTCTTACATGTGTTCCCAAACCAAACCTCTCTTAAGATAACCAGGCTCATGTGTACAATCATCTAATAGACATCTATCCAAAAACAAATCAATTGATCAACCAACAAAAACATCCTGTTACCAGCTTCTACTTTTCAGTCAACTTAGAAAAGTGAGAATGATTAAGTCAATTTCCATGAAACTCTCCTCAAATATATCCCATTGATCCTTCTTCCTCCTACTGCAGTAGACAACCCTTTCAACATTCTTTTTTTTTTTTTTTGAACGTTTTCTTTTATCTTTTCTTGTTTAAACATTTATTTATTTGGCTGCACCAGGTCTTCGTTGCAGCACTTGGAATCTTCCATCTTCATTACGGCATGTGGGATCTTCAGTCGTGGCATATGAACTCTTAGCTGCAGCAGGTGGGATCTAATTCCCTGACCAGGGCTCAATCCAGGGCCCCCTGCATTGGGAACGTGGAGTTTTAGCCTTAGGACCACCAGGGAAGTCCCCCTTTCTCCATTTTTATCAGTTTTTTTCCACAGAAGCTCTTCTGCAATACTGCACAAACCAGTTTCCCTGCTCCAGTCCTCATATCTGTCCTCCTGCTCTGAGCAAGCCTCCAAACTCACAAGCCTGATCGAGATCATCCTCCTGTATAAAATCTCTCAGCAACATTCTGTTGTGAATTTCTTAACTTAGTCTGCTTTGTTCCCGTACACTTCTCCACCCTCTACTCATCTCTCCTCTAGAATCCAGCAGCCATAATCCACTCCTGCAGATTCATGTGCTTTTCTGGGAGTACACCATGCTGTCTTGCACTTCCACACTATTCTTTCTTCTCTGAGTTGGCTTCCCTGCCCCAAAAGCCTCACTAGTTTCCACTAACTCTTTGAAATCAGTTTAAGCATTGCTTTCTGCGGAAATTAAGCTATATGTTCCTGCACTGAATTACCAAAGAATTTTTTGCACACTAGTTTAGTCTTTTAAAGTATTTTTTAAATTACTCTATCAACAAACATTCATTCAGATCATACTGTGTAACGGTCATGCAGTGTCATTTTTTCTAAGCACAAGTAGTCTCAACATTGACAAAGACAAAAAAGAGTTCCTATTCTCACACACTGTACCATCTCAGTGGAAGATGGAAGGCAGTGATAACTTCTCAGTGGAAGGTAGTGATAACTTTTATAATGAAAATAAAATAATAAACAATGGGCTATGGAATCATTTGGGAAAGGAATTATTTAAACCTAGATGGCTGAAAAGGTTTTTCTGAGGAGTTGATATTTAAGCCTGGTGAGATCTAAATGTTATGACTTATCCAGCCAAGTAAATATCTGATGGAAGATCATTTAAGGCATAAAGAAAGAACAGTTCAGGCTAAGACCCTAGGGGATAATGATTTTAGAACATTTGAGAAGCAGAATGAAGATGTGGGTGGCCAGGTAGGGTTTTTTATTTGGTTTTCTTTAATGCATTTAATCCCCCAAAGGCTCTGCAACCTAAGTCGTGCAATCATAATTGAGGTATAAGAGAAGGTTGCAAATTTTATGTAGTCACAAATGATAGACTAGGAAATACTAAAATCAGGATTAAAATGGATCTTTCTGAATCCACAACCATGTGTTTTTTCCACCTACAGTGTAACAAATGTTATACTGTGAAAAAGAAATATTCAAACTCCACAGGATGAGACTATACAACTTCTTGGACAGTTAGAATTAAGTATGGGATGGCGGAGTGTTCCATTCTCAAATGAATTACATCAAGATCAGACAAATTTGTGGAGAAAAACATCACCTCTTCATCTGAAATTGCTAGACTTCTAATATCCACTCTGTGTTTCTAGTATAATACAGAGAGTTACAACTTTGTGTTTCTTGTTTTCAAATAAGACAGTGCTAACTGTAGGAAAACATGAGGCAAGGTCAACAATTGCAAATCTAGCAATGTCTCCCTTTGGTGCTTCTATGTGAGAGGGAAGGGAAAGGCTGTCTGTTGAAGACATCACAAAACACTTTTCGCCCTATTGATTTTCATATGGGAAAAGTCAGTAGTGAACACAATTTGAAACTTCAATATTCTGATTCTCCTGGAATGACCAATGAAGGCTCTCAGGGGCTGCTTTGGCACATGGAATCCTTCGTAGTAACAGAAACATCCAACTTCTGAACAGATCATGGCTTTGATCTTATCGTTCTCCTGCTTTCCATGCCCTTTTCCTCCCTTCCTCTCAAATCAAACCCAGCCAACAGTAGAGGCTCTGATCAAATCAGAACTTTCTCCAGGAAGCCATGCCGGACCTCTCCCTGGATCCTTGGCAGACAGTGATTTCAAATTAAACTATTTTTTAACAATCATTATTACAGTTCCATGACATTCTTCTCATTTAAAATTATACACATATATACACATGAATTAACTTTGTGATTTTATAGTGTAATTGCAATTTTAAATTATATGAATAATGTGGCAGAATATTCATAATAAAAAATCCTACACATTATGAAATAAATCGAAGCGAGTACATATCTTTTACTTTTCGATTATATTTAGAAGTAAAATGATAAACTTGAACATCTGAGTCACTCTCACTTATTTGTTTAGACTTTTCTCTGCTTCCAAAGGTTGATCATTAGCTGTCATACATATTTCTATATAATATTAAATAATCCAGTGATATGCATTAGGGGCTTCCCTGGTGGCTCAGAGGTTAAAGCATCTGCCTGCAATGTGGGAGATCCGGGTTCAATCCCTGGGTTGGGAAGATTCCCTGGAGAAGGAAATGCAACCCACTCCACTACTCTTGCCTGGAAAATTCCACGGACTGAGGAGCCTGGTAGGCTACAGTCCATGGGGTCACAAAGAGTCAGACATGACTGAGTGACTTCACTTTCACTTTCAGTGATATGCATTAGGAGAAAGAAACTAGCACTAATTATGTCTCTACCACACATCAGCTACTTTTTCCAATACTCTCACCTTTTCAATCCCCAGAGCAGCCATATAGGATAGGTAATTTTTTACCCCTATTTTACATATGGAAACTCTGGGCCTCCAAAATTATATTACTTGTAAAATTTACATAGCTTGAAGTAGGAAGTATAAAAACATAAATCTAGCTATACAGTTCTGAATCCAAAGCTCAAGCTTCCCTCTCTTATGTCATTTTCATAGACATTTTATAAACAATCATATATTCATGCAAACTGAGCATCTAAAATACTGCAATTTAAAATTTTAATTTAATTATTAAACTGGTCTTATAATCATGAAAGTATATGAACATTGTTTTCAATTTTCATGCATCATTTCACTATATGATTCTAGCAAGAGACTATTCACAATTTTTAATTTAATAATTTTCTAGTCAAGAATTATTTTGATCTCCTGTTTCTTTACCACCCTCTGATAGATGTCTGATGTTTTCATGTCTCTGGTATCTTTATTGCAGGAAAAATTAATGGGAAATTATAAGTATTCCATCAACATTGAAGATAAAACATTAGTAAAGTCTGTTTATAAACCCCACCCTCTCTCTACTTCTCCTTACTAATACTGACAATATTATGCCAATAAATACTCTATTAGGTATCAGAAAATAATTTTCCATGAGAAGATAGAAAAGGCTGCCATCTGGACCTTTCTGAAGGCAAAAAGCAAGGTCAGTTCTCTTCCAAGAAAAGGCGTCAAGGAGCTTGTCTACCCTCCTAATTTTTGCCTACAAATATTTTTATTTGAACTAAGCAATGGCTAGCTTATCCTGCTGAAAGGATGTTTTAAATGATGGAATCCAAGTGACTAGAATCTGTCTTCATCTTCTTTAACCTGGACCCTGGAAATGCTAGTTTTCTAACATCAAAGATCAGAGATGATCCAAATTGATAACTGTACTATGGATTTGATCTTGTAAAAATCAGCATTCTGACTGATGGTATGTTTAGATCTATTGATATAATTATTTTCTAGCATCTTAGTCTGATTAGTTTTCAGTGTCAATGATAACATGATCAAATCATATGTCTACAATCTTTATGTATGAGACAAAAAATATTTGAAATTTTAAGTAAGCTTTGCATTAAATACTCTCTCTGTATACACAGGCAAACAATTTTTATATATCTAGAATCATATGAGAGAAGCACTATGTGCTTTGGCTCCAGAAATATTTAGATTCAAATTTTACCTCCAGGTACAATGTACACTGCTTTAGGGAATTTAGCCACTATGAGCTTCAGTTTTCTCATTTCTAATGATATACAACACTGAGCTGATAAGGTCATGTGGATGATCAAATAAGATCATCTTTTCAGGACTGTGAGTTTTAACTGGAATAACATATTAAAGTGCCTAAGGTCTAATAGGCATTTTAGTGTTATTTCTTCCCTAGTGAAGTGAAGTGAAACTGAAGTCGCTTGGTCGTATCCGACTCTTTGCGACCCCGTGGACTGTTGCCCACCAAGCTCCTCTGTCCATGGGATTCTCAGGCAAGAGTACTGGAGTGGGTTGCCATTTCCTTCTTCAGGGGATCTTCCCAACCCAGGGATCGAACCCAGGGATCGAACCCAGGTCTCCCGCATTGCAGGCAGACGCTTTAACCTCTGAGCCACCAGGGAAGTCTTGGGTAGCTAATTAAAAGTTGCTTTCATTTTTCTGTACTGAATAAATGTATGAGTATAAAGGGGTCACCTGTAAATATTTTACCAAATAAATAATTAACATTGTTTTAATATTTGTAATTCATATATTTAAGGATTAAATTTACTATATATAAGGAAAAAAATTAATCCTGCAATTCTCAAAAGTTTTATATAATACTATAACATGTTATTTTCCAAACATTTTGTAAAATGTGGCAATTTTTGAAATTTTCTTTAAGACTAAGAATATTTTAGTTAAAGAAACTTTACTGGGGAAGAAACAAAAAAAATGTATGAGTAATTTAATGGTCAAACATACTGGAGAGAAATGACTTCTGGTAACCAACCCGTGAGTGCATGAATCACTGTGAACTCTCCCAGTTCTCTCCTCTCTGCCACATGGATGCTGAAAAAACAAAAACACAATATTACAGTCAATAACATTTGAAAACAGGGAGAGGTCTATAAAATACAGGAATCTCTAACAAGCAGTAATAAAAGAATAAATGGGCTCTCATAAACGACTACCCACTCTAATATTCTGGCTTGGAAAATTACACGGGAGCAGCCTGGCAGTCTACAGTCCATGTAGTTGCATAGAGTTGGACACAACTGAGCTTTCACCTCACTTTACTTCGTATATATAGATAATACATAATCTCTTCTGTATATTCAACATATTATCATGTTCTTTTAAAAATAGGGCAATGTCTTTCCTCTTTCAAGTTTCAGTAATTATAATACGATTCCTATGAGTCTGTATATTAAGCCAGTCTCACACATGCAGGGCAAGATGGGGATCAGACATTTTTGATAAAATCCTTAGATAATTTTAGAGAAGCCGGAAACATCCATTCTATCTTGTACAAAAGAACGGATCTGCCACTATGGCATAAAGTCAATGAGACTGTGATTGATTAAATATCACTCTTCTTATTTTAATCCTTTACTTTTAATATTTTTCTGAAGTGATTAGTCTATTTTCAGTAACACACACAAATGCTATATCTATATTTTGCCCAGGAACCAGAGCTTCAGTTCCACCTTATGCCAGTGGTGGTGACTGATGGTATTGATTGGTATACATGTTTTTTAATTCAGAAAGAAGTATTAGTCACACACTCCATCATTTAGAAATTTATATTTGTTTTTTGTTTGCATTATAAACTGTGATGTGTCCACATATCTCCAAGATAACAAATATCTACTGGAATAGATATTAACAGTCTAACCTCCTCTTTGAATAATCATATTTAGAAGGTGACTGTGCAAAGCTCATAAAAGTAATGTTTTTTCCTCTGCACATGTCAGAGTGATATTTAAATAACTACTAAACATTAATTTTTAGTGTAGAAAGCTAAAACTCACATTAAAAAATTCACTATCTACTGTAAAATCTGAGAAAAACTTTTGGACAAATATAAATTGGACCACATAGTGATTTTCACCTCAAGGTCTAAGAAGCATCCTGCATTAAGCCTGGTCCTTTATTTATAAGTTGGATTTGTTTGTTTTTCAAAAATAACCATAATGCCATTTCTCAAGTTGCTTTAAAATTCTACTGTAGCTTTAAGAAAGATAAAAATGCCACTCCAATTATCCGGGTCATGCATTTATTGCTTCACTGGCCTGGCTGCTCTCATTCTCAGGACTTCAAGTTAGATCTGAGAATTAGGAACGTTATTTCCTTTCAAAGATAAACAAACATAGTTGTTACCATTTTAAATACTTAGTAGTATTCAACTATCTAAATGCTCTGAGCTGAGCTTTTTAAAATGATTGAAATTAAGGGTTGCAAACTGGGTAACACAAATTCCGGATAGAAAATTGAGGGTTGGTAACAGAAAAGAGAGATGAAGAGGGTGGCAGCAGGAGGGGCTGTTTTTGTTTGTGTGGCTTTGGGAGAGAAAAAGGAAGCTGAGCCAAAAGAAAACCACAAAAAACAGACCAGGCTTCTGACTGACATGGCTGTGTATAATAATAGAAGGGGAGGGGGCTGAGCTTTGAGCCAGTGGCTGGAGTGGCCTGTTAGAGCAAGTGGGTGTGTTCTGCTGAAAAGGACCTGCTGTGATAAACTGCAGGAGGGGGAAGGGTAGCAAATTCAAGCTGGTGCATTGTGTGTGAGAATTCTTCCACAGATTGGAGACACACAGTTGCCTTGCATTGGCAACTCAGGTATCAAAGCTTTTTCGCATCACTCAGGCCTGAATAAAGCACTAGTGGTAAAGAATGCGCCTGCCAAGGCAGGAATATAAGACATGCAGGTTCAATCCCTGCCTCAGGAAGATCCCTTGGAGAAGGAAATGGCAACCCACTCCAGTATTCTTGCCTGGAAAATTCCATGGACAGAGGAGCCTGGTGGGTTACAGTCCATGGGGTTGCAAAGAGTCAAACATGACTGAAACAACTTAGCAATGGAACAAGGACCAGAATAGAAGGACCACAGTCTGCAAGTGGAAGCTAAGACATGTCTCGCATAGGTTGGTGCAGGAATATAAGACACAAGCAGATTTTCCAGGAATATTGAAGGAAACATGATAGTTTTCATTGTGAATGTATAAAAAGGACCAGTGGTACCTAAACCATGAGGAACACATGGACATTCTTCAGAAGAGATCAGATTTTCAAGATTAGCAAATGATGGCTGCATACCCAAAGCCTAAGACTTTAACTGGATCCAGGATACACTGGAGTAAGAAATGGCAACCCCGCTCCAGTATTTTTGCCTGGAAAAATCCCACGGATAGAGAAGACTGATGGGTTACAGTCCATGGGGTTGCAAAAGAGTTGGACACGACTTAGCAACTAAACAGCAGGACATATATTCAATAATTAGATGAACCAGTATTTTCCTCTAAAAAATAACTTCTTTCTCTCCTTAAACTGAAACTTTACTTCCATGACTGACTCTTCCATTCATCATAAGGAAACACTGGATACAGAATCAGTTTTGAGCATTTTTCTTGGGGGAATTTTGTCTCATTGCTGGCTAACACAGCACTTCAAACCAGTGGCTTTGAAATGTTTATTGTTATATTAGAAAGTTTATACTGTTTGGAGAAAATGCTTTTTAAAAATGATTTTTTGAAAAATAAACCTATGTAATATTGGTGCATAGTTGTTGCTGCTGTTTGCCATTTTGTCTTTATACAAGTGAGTGATAAGTCTTTATTCTACTTACTCAACATTTGCCAGCTTAATGATAGCTTTACACAAAAGCATTGGCCAAAGTTCAAATTCATAGGTTGTAGCTGGAAGCAATAGATTATTTTCTTCATCAAAAGGCAGAAAGTCATCAATAGTTATCTTTCTCCAGCAACCCTAAAGATGAGAAGAAAGGAATATACCATTAGTGATTTACATTATTTTTCGCACACATTCTTATATACTGCTGACATTATTATTTACAATTTTTACAATTTTATTTTATTTTATAAAATTTATGATTTTATTTTATAATTGTTATTTTATTTTAGCATCTTATGTCTAATGACTGACCTACTAGTATTGTATACTATTCTGAGAATTTTAGCTTATTATTTTATTTATTGTAATTAAAACATGTGTATATCTATATCTACAGTGTCATTATTTATGAGGTATTTTAGCATATTCTTGGATGCCTCATGCTACATAATGGAATAAATTGAACTATTTCAAAAAGCAAAACCAAAACATCATGCAATCATGGATAAGTTTAGGCACAATTAAATAACTTATTTGTAGTCATAATGCAAATTCTCCAAAAGTAACTTTAGTAATAATTTTTTATCCTCATAGGCTCAGTGAGTTATACTTCCAATTACCATATTACTCTTACTCCTAATTAAAGATCTATTTTGAACTTAAAATTAGTTAATTCTTTATCTAATAAAATCATGATATATTTACATATATACATCACTTCATAATTAAAAGTTTGAGATAAATGATAAAATTAATGATTGTGAGCTCAAACTCCTTTAAACTTTGGTTTTACATGTGAGATTTATTTTTCAGCAGTGATGCAAGCCTTGTGAACTCAAAGATCTGCATAATACATGGCTTATACCTATACCATTGAATTGTTTATAGTCTAGAGAGGGAGGGCATATAGGAATATGCAAAATACAAAATGTAATATGTTTCAAATGCTCTGGAATAAGGAAGGAAAATGTGACTAATTTGCTCAGGGGATGTCTTCACAGGAAGTTGACATTTGAATTCAAGCCTCAACGAACAGTATACTTGTCCTAGGTGGATAGGAACAATAGGGTGAAAATGTCTTCTTTTTATGACACGTGTAACTGAGCTCATACTACATTATTTAGTGGTTATGTGACTTTTTATTGCTTTCTTTGTGGATAATGTAGGGCAAGACAGGTTTGAAGGAACAGGTATTCAGCTATTCTCTCTTCTAACTTTAGGTGAAAAAACTCAAAATAATACACAGTAAAATTGACTGGTTTGATCTCCTTGCTGTCCAAGGGATGAATACATAAATGAAATGTTATGTAATATAAATATAAATAATTTTTGCATTTGGTATTTTTGGATCTAACATTTTTGCATTTGGTAATTTTTGGACCTAACAAAAGCAGAAGATATTGAGAAGAGGTGGCAAGAATACACAGAAGAACTATACAAAAAAGATCTTCATGACCCAGATAATCACGATGGTATGATAATTCACCTAGAGCCAGACATCTTGGAGTGTGGAGTCAAGTGGCCCTTAGGAAGCATAACTATGAACAAAGCTAGTGGAGGTGATGGAATTCCAGTTGAGCTCTTTTAAATCCTAAAAGATGATGCTGTGAAAGTACTGCACTCAATATGCCAGCAAATTTGGAAAACTCAGCAGTGGCCACAGGACTGGAAAAGGTCAGTTTTCATTCCAGTCCCTAAGAAAGGCAATGCCAAAGAATGCTCAAACTACTGCACAATTGCACTCATCTCACAGGCTAGTAAAGTAATGCTCAAAATTCTCCAAGCCAGGCTTCAACAGTACATGAACCATGAACTTCCATATGTTCAAGCTAGATTTAGAAAAGGCAGAGGAACCAGAGATCAAATTGCCAACATCCACTGGATCATCAAAAAAGCAAGAGAGTTCCAGAAAAACATCTACTTCTGCTTTATTGACTATGTCAAAGCCTTTGACTGTGTGGATCACAATAAACTGTGGAAAATTCTGAAAGAGATGGGAATACCAGAGCACCTAACCTGCCTCTTGAGAAACCTATATGCAGGTCAGGAAGCAACAGTTAGAACTGGGCATGGAACAACAGACTGGTTCCAAATAGGAAAAGGAGTATGTCAAGGTTGTATATTGTCACCCTGTTTATTTAACTTCTATGCAGAGTACATCATGAGAAACGCGGGGCTGGATGAAGCACAAGCTGGAATCAAGATTGCTGGGAGAAATATCAGTAAAGTTCAGATATGCAGGTGACACAACCCTTATGGCAGAAAGCGAGAAAGAACTAAAGAGCCTCTTGATGAAAGTGAAAGAGGAGAGCGAAAAAGTTGGCTTAAAGCTCAACATCCAGAAAAGGAAGATCATGACATCTGGTCTCATCTCTTCATGGCAAATAGATGGGGAAACAGTGGAAACAGTGAGAGCCTTTATTTTTGGGGGCTCCAAAATCACTGTAGATGGTGACTGTAGCCATGAAATTAAAAGACTCTGTTCCTTGGAAGAAAAGTTATGACCAACCTAGATAGCATATTAAAAAGCAGAGACATGACTTTGTCAACAAAGGTCTGTCTAGTCAAGACTATGGTTTTTCCAGTGGTCATGTATGGATGTGTGAGTTGGACTATAAAGAAAGCTGAGCACCGAAATATTGATGCTTTTGAACTGTGGTGTTGGAAAAGACTCTTGAGAGTCCCTTGGACTGCAAGGTGATCAAACCAGTCCATCCTAATGGAAATCAGTCCTGAATGTTCATTGGAAGGACTGATGCTGAAGCTGAAACTCCAATACTTTAGCCATCTGATACAAAGAACTGACTCATTTGAAAAGAGCGTGATGCTGGGAAAGATTGAAGGCAGGAAGAGAAGGGGATGACAGAGGATGAGATGGCTGGATGGCATCATCAACTCAATGAACATGAATTTGGGTAAACTGTGGGAAATGATGGTGGATAGGGAGGCCTGGCGTGCTGCAGTCCATGGGGTTACAAAGAGTTGGACACAACTGAGCGACTGAACTGAACTGACTGAATTTTTGTCATTGCATGTAAATGATGTATATAGGACATTTTTTATTGAGTTTACTCTGCTAGTGCTGCATAATTTTAAAAGACCATCAAAATGTTTAATTATAGAATCCTTGTACAGAAAGATGCCTTTTTGTTAAGATAAACATAAGTTAATAAATCTACTTTAGAATAGTCATGCTCAAATTTTAACATTTTCCATAGTTCAATTCCAGATCATGATAACTATTGGCTATATATATTTATACCCTCTTTCTCCTATGACCAAGCTGAATAGAAAATTTAAAATATGTTGTATAAATAATAGTTCAAATCACAATTATGAAAAAAATCAAGCAAAGTGTAATCAGAGATGAGAGATTTCCAAAAAATCTGAGTGGCCATAATTATATAAATGAGACTATTTTCCCCTATTTTCATATTTTCTCCAGTTATATAATTTTAGTTTCCCTTATTTCTACTCCAGTAACAGGTGTGTGCTTCCCACTCAGGGCAGAGCTCTGACTTCCACACTTGATCTGAAGTAAACAAAGCAGTTTCTCTCCCCAGCAGAGTCAAAGAGAAGAACTGACTTCCATCTTCCTTTAGGAAACAGGAGATGTCTGGCCTGAAAGAAACTATTATTTCCACCTCCTACCCATGCAGCAGTGCACACCTCCCCCTCCTCAGATGGGTAACAAGCAGATTGTGAGATGGTTAACACAACAGCACTAGTCAGGTTTTATAAATTAAACTGAGATTTGGAAAAAAGCTCACAAAAGTGATCCAGGGTGTACATTACAAATCTAAACAGGTTGGCTACCTTCTAAAACAGAAATTTTAATTAGAAACCAAAGTCATTAAGGTATAATAGTGATAGCATCCAGGAAACTGTCCAAAATGTCTCCTCATACCAAAACCCAGGATTATTTTAATTTCAGTGAGAAAATACAATCTACAGACCAGAAAATCAAAATGACAGAGAAACTGGAATTTTTAGGCTTGAACTATAACTCTGCTGTTCAAATATGCTCCAACAAGTAATCATGAACACTCCTGAAACAAAAAAGAAAATAGAAAATCTCAGCAAAGAGATAGAAAATATAAAAGAGGACAAAATAGAAAATTTGGACTTAGTATTAAATAATAAACAAACCTGTTAGTAACAGAAAGCAAATTTCAGAGAAACTAGTGAACAGCAAGTTAAATCAATAGAAATTATGAGCAATAAGGGAAATAGATTTAAAAATTAATATGAGCTTCAGGGACCTGTGAGATAATGGAAAATATATAACACGCTATTGGTGTCAACACACACACACGGTACAAACAATATGAATATGGAGCTGCAGTAGGTTTGAGAAAAAATTGAAAACTTCCCAAATTTGTCATGAAATAATCTTATAGATTTAAGGGGCTCAGAATGTCCAAAACAGGATAATGTCAAAGAAATCAACACTGAGGAATCTATACACATCAAATTCAAGCTTCTAAAAACTCAAGAAAAAGGCAAAAGCTTGAAAGCAGTCTATGAGAAGACATTGCCTGCAGGAGAACAGCAGATTGCTTTCCAGAAACAACAGAGGCCAGAAAAAAGTAGCATACTTAACGCTGAAAGAAAAACAATAGCCAACCCCAAATTCTGCACTGAGTGGAAATATTTTTTAAGAATAAAGGTGAAATAAAGATGATTTCAGATAAAGGGAAGAGAGAATAATTTGTCACCAGGCACCTGGCTGAAAAAGAATGGCGAAAGGAAATTCCTCAAAGGTAAAAAAAAGAAAATGGAACATTAGGAATGAAGAAAGAGTAAAGGAAAGAGTAAGCATATGGCTAAATTATGAAGTATTCTTTTACCCTTGAGCTTTTAAAATTATATTTGACATTTAAAAGCAAAAGTTTTCATGAGGGTCTCAACATATGTAGACGAAACATTTAAGACAACTATGTTATAGACAGAGAGGTGTAAAAGAGTCTAAAAGGTAGGTAAAATTATATCCCAATTTAAGCGGTAAAATGATATTACTGGACTGTGATAAGCTATGTGTGTATACTTTAATCCCTAGTGCTATCACTACAAAAAAGAAATCCTCAAAAACACTAGGGATAATAATTTAAAAAGACACAT
Source organism: Capricornis sumatraensis (assembly GCF_032405125.1). Taxonomy (NCBI): domain Eukaryota; kingdom Metazoa; phylum Chordata; class Mammalia; order Artiodactyla; family Bovidae; genus Capricornis; species Capricornis sumatraensis. The sequence goes on along the minus strand of NC_091081.1, from coordinate 71,347,736 downwards.
GCAGCCCAATGTTCACAGCAGCATTATTTATAATAGCCAAGAAGATGTGAAAATAGTCTAAGTGTCCATTGACATATGAATGGCTAAAGAAGATGTGGTATACATATATGCAACAGAATATTATTCAACCATTAAAAATGAAATATTGCCATTTGCAGACATAGATGGACCTAGAGATTATTATACTAAGTGAAGTAAGTCAGATAAATACAAATATCACATGATATCACTTATATGTGGAATCTACAAAATAATATAAATGCACCTACTCATAAAACAGAAACAGACTCACAGACATAGAAAGAAAAAAAAAGCAAAAAACTTATGGTTACCAAAGGGGAAAGAGGGTGAAGGATAAATTAAGACTATGGGAATAACAGAAACACACTACTGTATATAAATTAGATAAATAAGGATTTACTACATAGTGCAGAGAACTATATTCAATTTCTTGAAATAGCCTATAATGGAAAAAATCTGAAAATTATATATATATATATATACATAAAACTGAATCACTTTGGTAAAACAGTGGTCATAGCCTGAATGTCTGTCAATATGAAATTAGCAAAATATGTATCCAATTGTCACCTGCTATCTGTAGGGGAACTGGTTCCAGAATCAGTCACATGTACCAAAATCTGGACACACTCAAGTCCTACAGTTGGCCTTCCTTCCTTATCTGAGGATTCAACCAACGGCAGATCGTAAATATATGGAAGTATTTATTTTTAAAAAGTAGACTTTTAAGTGGACCTGGACAATTCAAACCTATCTTATTCCAAGATCAACTGTAATTATTGTTATGTTCAAGCAATGGAGTACAAGGTAGATCAACAAACATTAGCATGAAAATGTCCATGGTTAAGGAAAACATACAGAATGATGAATACTGTATGATTTTACTGTTGGTGCAGATTATATATAGTGTGTTTACATACATACTTTTAAGAAAAAGGTTTAAGAGGATAAACAGAGATAATTTACTATGATTGTCTGGGTAGGTAGACTCATAGGGACATTTCATTTCTAATTTAAACATTTTAATAGTGTTTGAATGTGTTTTAATAAAAGCATATATAGAGTTAATAATGGGTTTTCCTGGTGGCTCACTGGTAAAGAATCTGCCTACAATGCAGGAAACCCAGGTTTGATCCTTGAATTGGGAAGATCCCCTGGAGAAGGGGATGGCAACCCACTCTGGTATTCTTGCCTGGAGAATCCCATGGACAGAGGAGCCTGGTGGGCTGTAATCCATGGGGTCGCAAAGAGTTGGGCATGACTGAGTATGTTTTAATAAAAGCATATATAAAATTAATAATGATGAATCAAGAATAAAAAATTCCCATTTTGAAAATAAAAGTAATTGAATAATGGGAAAGTAATTTGTCAAGGCATACGCCTTGAAAACACTGTTTAAAGAACAAAAATGTCACTGGGTGTGAGAGACTTTGTTTCAAATGCTGACTGCAAACTCTACCCAGACTGTGGGTTGGGATATGAAAAACGCAATAGACAGGGTTTATGCAGGTGTGTCCTGCACCCACAGTTGAATAAACTCCAAATTCTATAATAATATTGTGCTTAAAAGGTATAAAAGTTAATCAGAAATAAAAACTAGAATGCTTTTGCATGGAAAGATAGATGACGATTGGGGAAAACCACTGGTCTCAATGCGTGTGTTTTCTTGCTTATTCAGAGCTAAATGAAAGCACTCAGAGAAAGACTGCCAAGAGCAATACATATTTCAAGTGGAGAGCAATAATGTAATCGCTTTTTTCAAGGAGCCCAAGGAATGCTGACATTGGAAAGTACCGAGGAGACCATATGCAGCTCAGTAGCAGTGTTATCACTGCCAGGTGAAAGAAAAAAGAAAACTCTGTTTTATGATACTGTTCTTCATGCTGCCTAATAAATTTTTATCTGGTGGATGTCAAAGAACTTTGAGGCTATTCTCTTAGAATCCAAACTGGAAAAAAATGGGAGTATTTTATGGGAGAAACAATACACTGGTATAAAAACCTTAACTTTAAGTGCCGTGCCGAAAGGTTCTCATTGGTTAGTTTACTTTGAAGAAGTGATTAAAAGAGAAAGTGTTAATCACTCAGTTGTGCCTGACTTTGCAACCCCGTGGACTGTAGCCTTCCAGGCTTCTCTGGCCTTGGGATTCTCCAGGCAAGAATACTGGAGTGGGTTACCATTCCTTTCTTCAGGGGATCTTCCCAGCCCAGGAATCAACTTGAGTCTCCTGCATTGTAGGCAGATTCTTTACCGTCTCAGCCATATAAATGCTTCAAGGGGCAATAAGAAAGAGGGAGGAGAATACATGTAAAAAGGCAGAAGGAGAAATCAACATCCAGTAAGAAACAAATAAGAAAGTGTCTACAAATGGAAGGGGAAAAAAAGCAATTTGGAGCAGCCTTAAGGTGTACAAGACGGCACAGGGGAAGGAGAACTGAGGTAGGGCAGAGGATACATCTCCAGTAAATCATCTTGAATCAGACAGTAGGAGGTAATAGAGAATGTATGTATGAACACGTTTCTGAAATATTTGCAGTGAAAACTGAAGGATAGACACATAAATACTGAATTAGAATTGGAAGAGGAAAAAGCCAGAAATTAAACTGTGTATGTCCGGAAAAGGACATACATAGTGAAAATAACAATCCATTTTACCTTTTCAGAAGTAATTTCCTCTAGTTCTGTACTACACCTCATCTGGAAAGAGGTGTTGGCTCAGCCCTACCACCTGGGAATTAGGGGGAGAGAGGCAGAAATGTTTGCTCTTAGCCCAGAGAGAATAGATATCTACAACTAGAAAACCAGGCAGCCATCTCTATTCCATGGACATGGTCTCTCAAACGGCAAAGTTCTTGTTTCCGTCTCTTTAAAAATTGCCCCTGTCTATCTATTCACTTCGCTGGTGGCTCAAACTGTTAAGAATCTGCCTGCAGTTCGATCCTGGAGAAGGGAATGGCTACCCACTCCAGTACTCTTGCCTGGAGAATTCCATAGACAGAGAGTCTGGCGGGCTACAGTCCATGGGGTCACTCACACAGAGTCGAACATGACTGAGAGACTTTCACCTTCATCACTCAGTATTTTCCTATACTCTCTAGGGCTGCAGTCCAATTTTAAAGAATGGATCAAAGTAGAAGAGAACCAGCAAGAGGTTACTGTAACTTGGCTTCTGTATCTACTTTACCAAAAGAACTGTAGATTGGGCCAATGGTGAAAATAAGAATATATGTATGAATAAGAGCCTTGGGAAAAGCATCAAGAAAGCAATAGATTCATATTCATATATATATATATATATATATATATATATATATACATACACATATATATCCTTATATTAATGAACGCACTAAGTGGATACTTCATACTCAGCGCTATAGAGAAAAGTGAAGCAGATTCGGGGAAGATGGTATCAGGGTTTCAGGTAGGGTGGAGAGTGCTCAGAATGAGTGCCTGAAGTGTTAAACACAGGAGATACTCAGGCATTGGCTGTTATATTCTCAAACAGGTTATCAGCTACTTTTTCCATATGTAAGCAAATGATCATTCACATAATCATGTATAAAGGAAAATAGACCTCAATATTGTCACCCCCAAAATTCACATATATATTCTAAGTAAATAAAATTTTGGAATGCATATTCCTTCTGAATGAAAGATGAATCAAAATAAAAAGTTCAAAAGAAGGGAAGCTATAGTGAAAAAAAAAAAACAATGATGAGGATTAAGGATTAACCCTTTGGTATGTAGAATAAGGAATAAACAATTATAATATGTGTTCAAAGATAAATACTAGTAAAAATGTTTACCCAGAAACGCTAAGAAAACATTGAAATGAAAGTAAGAGATGCATTTTATTCTAAAAAATCGAAACAAATTTAATTCCTTATAATTAAAGTAATATGGTATCTGAAGAGAACAAGGAAAATAGTGAAAGAAAAGAGAGCCCCAAATCCAAATCAAACATAATTTAAATTGGAAATTAGTGTATGATAAAAGCAGATTTTAAAATCAATGGGAAAAAGTAAAACATTGACATAAAATGCTGGGGCAACTGGCTGAGGTTTTTAAGTAAAAAAAATAAACCAGTTCTTCATTTCTCACAGTAGATAAAACAAATGATAGATCTAAACATTAAAATAAAACTAAAGAGAAATATTTTTTCTATTCTTGAAGTTGTACCTTGTTTAAATGACAAATATCCTAGACTCTGTAAAGAAATATAATGACATACTTGACTACATAAAAATTACAAATCACAGTCAGGTGGAGGAGGCCACATAGCCAAAAAGGCTAATTTTAAAAGTACTTTCTTTACATTCACATTTATTATTACCTATAATGTATAAAGCCTTCCCAAGTAGCTCAGTGGTAAAGAATTTGCCTGCAATCAGAAGACAGAAGAGATATAGAAGACACAGTTTCAATCTCTGGGTTGGGAAGATTCCCTGGAGAAGGAAATGGCAAGTAAAGTTGGGATGTAAATTGCCTAGGAGAGGAGCCTGGGAGGCTATAATCCATGGGGTTTCAAATAGTTGGAGACAGCTCAGCAACTATACAATAGCAATGTATAAAAGAATACACTTTCATAACAAAACTTTAAATAACCTGTTTTATAAGTAGGCAATAGGGCGACACCAGAGGAACTAAGCAAGTTTGGGCAACTGAACCACAGCAAGGTCATATTGTGAGAGAATCGGGTAGAGAGTTGCCTGTGATCATTATATCCCCTCTATTTTTGCACCTGGACTCAAGATGGGCAGGAGAACATCTGGGAAGCTGATCGTGTGCTTCTCTCCCTGACTCTGCCAAGGGGTTGGAGGAAGAATGATCCATTCCTTTGGCTTCCACAATAGGAGGCAGCAGTGGGGAAAGAAGGAGCAAAGAAAGAATACAGGAAAGAGGGGAGGAAACTAATAGTGTTGAGAATCTACTATTTGTCAGGACCTTCAGAATCCTCCAAGCCAGGCTTCAGCAATACGTGAACTGTCAACTTCCTGATGTTCAAGCTGGATTTAGAAAAGGCAGAGGAACCAGACATCAAATTGCCAACATCCACTGGATCATCAAAAAAGCAAGAGAGTTTCAGAAAAACATCTACTTCTGCTTTATTGACTATGCCAAAGCCTTTGACTGTGTGGATCACAATAAACTGTGGAGCATTCTGAAAGAGACCACCTGACCAGCCTCTTGAGAAACCTATATGCAGGTCAGGAGGCAACAGTTAGAACTGGACAGAGAACAACAGACTGGTTTCAAATAGGAAAAGGAGTACGTCAAGGTTGTGTATTGTCACCCTGCTTATTTAACTTCTATGCAGAGTACATCATGAGAAACGCTGGGCTGGAAGAAGCACAAGCTGAAATCAACATTGCCGGGAGAAATATCAATAACCTCAGATATGCAGATGACACCACCCTTAAGGCAGAAAGAGGAACTAAAAAGCCTCTTGATGAAAGTGAAAGAGGAGAGTGAAAAAGTTGGCTTAAAGTTCAACATTCAGAAAACTAAGATCATGGCATCTGGTCCCATCAGTTCATGGGAAATAGATGGGGAAATGGTGGAAACAATGAGAGACTATTTTTTTTTGGCTCCAAAATCACTGCAGATGGTGATTGCAGCCATAAAATTAAAAGATGCTTATTCCTTGAAAGGAAAGTGATGACCAACTTAGATAGCATATTGAAAAGCAGAGACATTACTTTGCCAACAAAGGTCCATCTAGTCAAGGCTATGGTTTTTCCAGTAGTCCTGTATGGATGTGAGAGTTGGACTGTGAAGAAAGCTGAGCACTGAAGAATTGAGGCTTTTGAACTGTGATGTTGGAGAAGACTCTTGAGAGTCCCTTGGATTGCAAGGAGATCCAACCAGTCCATCCTAAAGGAGATGAGTCCTGGGTGTTCATTGGAAGGGCTGATGTTGAAGCTGAAACTCCAATACTTTGGCCACCTCATGCAAAGAGTTGACTTATTGGAAAAGACCCTGATGCTGGGAGGGATTGAGGGCAGGAGGAGAAGGGGATGACAGAGGATGAGATGGCTGGATGGCATCACTGACTCGATGGACATGAGTTTGGGTGAACTCTGGGAGTTGGTGATACATAGGGCGGCCTGCCGTGCTGTGCTTCATGGGGTTGCAAAGAGTTGGACATGACTGAGCAACTGAACTGAACTGAACTATCCGGTTCTTTTACATAATTACCACATTTTATCATTCCCTGTATTTGTTCCAGGACATATTGCATACCTATTCTCTTGAGGGAGATGGTCTCTTTGCCTTTATGTGCAAGGGACCCTGAGGGGCCCATGTGGCCCTAAGAATGGATTTGGAGATACTGAAGATGAGAAAAGCTTTCTGTCAAGTCTCAGTGAGCACAAATAAGACCATGCCCTTCAGAGATGAGTGCCAGCAAGGGGCCTACAACATAATTCACATGGAGCTAGTCATATCTCAGTGCTCAGCAGTTTAGGATCATTTCCCACATGCCATTCCTCAGCTGAAACCAAAGAGCGACCGGAAATCACTGAACATGAGGTTGTCTTTCTGATTCCTAGCCCTCTTTCCCAAGAACTATACCATCTAAAGAGGCAGGTTAAATGACTGTGTCAGACTGACATTTCCAAATTGGACTAAATTCATTTTTAAAAAGTTTCTGAATTCAGGAAGGTGTAGGTTTCTGAGGAATCTGTACAGTTAAATAGAAATCACATTTTCTTTGCAAAATGGTATATAGTGTTAAAAATAAACATTGACCCCTATCCAGGAGGAAGTTAGAAAAGGTGGGAGGATATCAGTGAGCAGAGAGAGAAAGAAGCTAACAGGGTTGGTTTAGTGTTCTGCTGACACTGTTTTGAAATTCTTGATAATTTTGAACTTTGTCCCAACTCAAGTTTAGGCAAATGTGCAGAAGTGGGGCTAAATACTCAGGCATCCGACCTCCTAACTCTTGCCGTGTTTACTTTCTTTCTATTATCCTACACTGTACTCTGTGTATCCACATTCTTAATGCCATATCCTCCCTTTCACTCCTCTGTACACATGTAATACTCTGAAGTCTACTCTGTCCAATCTGCCTCCTGATTGGTCAACATAGAAGGATAAAGGAATTTAGGAACTTATTTTCTCTAATAACACTTTAACTTTCAAGGTCTTGAAAAAAAGGTCTTATAAAAAAAAAAATAAACCCAAACTCCCATTTTGGATATCAAAGGCTAAGCCTCCCTTAAAACTTCATACTGTGCATGCTCAGTTGCCAGGTCATGTCTGACTGGTTTGCAACCCCATGGACTCCTCCATCCATGGGATTTCTCAAGCAAGAATACCAGAGTGGGTTGCCATTTCCTTCTCCAGGGAATCTTCCCAAAGTGAAAGTGAAAGTGAAGTTGCTCAGTTGTGTCCGACTCTTTGTGACCCCATGGACTATAGCCTAGCTGGCTCCTCCATCCATCCATGGGATTTTCCAGGCAAGAGTACTGGAGTGAGTTGTCATTTCCTTCTCCAGGGGATCTTCCTGGCCTAGGAATTGAACCTGGGTCTTCCATGTTGTAGGCAGATGCTTTTACCATCCGAGCCACCAGGGATCAAACCCTCATCTCTTGCACTGGCAAGCAGATTCTTTACTGCTCAGTCAGCTGGGAAGCCCCTTCCTATGTAATGATCCTATTGATTCCTAAGCATTGGCCTTTCAACATTCCTCACCCCAGGAAGAATAGATGGCTCCGGTTCATTAAGGAGAAAGCCATGTTCTTAGAAAAATACAATAGCATGATTTACTTTCCTCATTGCCTCAAATGTTCAAGAATACTTTTCCTCTGTTACCAGGCCCAACTTCATGGGTATGTGACCTGTGCAGTCACATGGGACCCCACACTCTGAAGGACCTCATGCTTTGCTTAAAGTGCTGATATCACCGTCTTGAAATGGCTAATAACTTTTGAACAAGAAACTCTACAATCCCATAGCTGGGCCTGCCTGTGGCTCTGGGCCTTTAGAAAAGAGCATTCCACCATGATAAACCCAAAGGTGTTTAATATAATCTAGCATTGCTCAGTGGGGTGTGAGTCTACTTTGCTGTGTTAATTAAGGCGGTTTGAATTCTCTACCTGTGCTTCCTACTTTCCCATTTGTTTCTTTTCAGGTGAAGGTAAAATATTTCCTGTGTCAAAGTGAGATTTGTTAACATGAAAAAGAATATCAAGGTCAGGGCAAAAAATGGATCAGATCAGGCCCTTCAGTAGTAGCAAAGAGAGGACTGGATCAAGAAAGGACTGGATCACACTTAAGCTCAAACCCTGTTTCCTGCCCATGACCCTGATACCACGTCAGAGAGGGCAGAGCCCTATCTATGCACCCACCTGCCTACCCAGCGTGCCCACCTGGAAGGTCACAGGCAGCAGAGGACTGCCCCTCAGTGGTCCCAGCAGCACTAGTTTTACAGAGTGAAGTAAGTCAGAAAGAGAAAGACAAATATCATATATTAAAGCATATATGTGAAATCTGAAAAAAACGGTATAGAAGATCTTATTTACAAAGCAGAAACAGAGACACAGGCGTAGAGAACAAACGTATGTATATCAAGGGGGAAGGGGCGGGGTGGGTGAATTGGGAGATTGGGATTGGCATATATGCACTATTGGTACTGTGGGTAAAATAGATAACTAAGGAGAGCATACTGTACAGCTCAGTGCTCTTTGATGCCCTAAAATGGGAAGGAAATCTGAAACAAAGGAGATACATGTATATGTATTGCTGATTCATTTTGCTATACAGTGGAAACTAGCACAACATTGTAAAGTAACTACTCTGGACGCCTGGCTCTCAGGTTGCAACAGTTCTGGGTAGGATAGGGCTTCCCTGGTGGTGCAGAGGTTAAAGCGTCTGCCTGCAATATAAGAGAACTGGGTTCGATCCCTGGGTCGGGAAGATCCCCTGGAGAAGGAAATGGTAACCCACTCCAGTATTCTTGCCTGGAGAATCCCATGGACAGAGGAGCTTTGTGGGCTGCAGTCCACGAGTCGCAAAGAGTCGGACACGACTGAACGACTTCACTTCACTTCACTTCATAAACATTTAAAAAATAAAAAGCACAGGGAACTGGTATCACAGAGGATGCAACTGTGTTCTTTTAAATCTCAAACTAAATATGTAAGACTTTTCCTCCAGTAGGTACACAGTTGACAGCCTTTATAAACTGTCTCATCTTCTATTAGCTTCTTTAAAAACAGGTAAGAGAAACATATTGCAATATGAAAGATACACAAATGGTAACACATGTGTATAAGAACTTACCATCCAGTAAAGCTTCACCACATACTTTCCATAGCTATTAAACAAGGGCATGTGGCCCTTCACAGCCTTGCACAGAGAGTATATGTGTTCCCAGGGCTTCCAGACCAGAAGAGGGGGGTCCCCTGGTGTTCCTTTAAAATAATTGGCCAAAGCACTCCCATTGAATATCTTCCACACGGCATAGATTTCGCTGATAATCCATCTCATTAGCTAGAGGTAAAAACCAGTAGTGTTCATTAGTTATTCTTTAATTGTTGGCACTGTAATTTCGGGAGTGGGTGGCAGTTGAAAATCTACTTCCAGGAGTACGATTAGATTCTACGTGTAATATATTCCACATTTTTATTTCTGACCTACAGATTAAAGTCATGCATCTTGCTTTTGTTCTCAGAAAATATAATCATAATACAAGCTAAAAATCTTTAAGAGCTGTCTTTCAGAGTAAATGGTCAGTGATTTGACACTGATCGCCATTTTAGCTGTATGTGTGTGTGTGTGTGTGTGTATGTGTGTGTGCGTGTGTGTGTGTGACAGAAAAGGAGAGAGAAAGGAGGAAGACTGAATGCTTCTGAGAGCAACGATGGCTTTATTATGGAAGTTTTATAAAAGACTGAGCTGTGAAAGTGAACGTGTTAGCTACTCAGTAGTGTCCAACTCTGTGTGAACCTATGGACTGTAGTTCACCAGGCTCCTTTGTTCACGGGATTCTCCAGGCAAGAATACTGGAGTGGGTTATCATGCCCTCCTCCAGGGGATCTTCCCAGCTCAGGTATCGAACCCAAGTCTTTTAAGTCTCTTGCATTAGAAGATGAGTTCTTTACCAATAGTGCCACCTTATTGAGCTGCTATTCTGTAAATGTGAGAATTTGAGAAGAAAATGATCCTTCTATGTCAATAAGATCAATTAGACAAGCAATGAGACATGAGAAAGAAGTAAAACTCAGCACACAGTTAAATACACTCTAATTCCCATATTCACGTATTGATCGGCAGGTAGAGCAGAGCTCCAAGTAAAACTCCCACCTGCAAGGTTTTCATCAGGCAGCAAGGCACAGTGAAGAGTTGAACTTCAGAGTATGTTTCACTGCCTGGTTTGTAAGGAGATTAAATATTTGAGTCTGAAGTCATAAGATTTATATTTTTCTTAATTTGGTTATCTAGAAAGCTTCTTGGAGAAGGCAATGGCAACCCATTCCAGTACTTTTGCCTGGAAAATCCCATGGACAGAGGAGCCTGGTAGGCTGCAGTCCATGGGGTTGTTGAGGGTTGGACACGACTGAGCGACTTCACTTTCACTTTTCACTTTTATGCCCTGGAGAAGGAAATGGCAACTCACTCCAGTGTTCTTGCGTGGAGAATCCCAGGGATGGAGGAACCTGGTGGGCTGCCGTCTATGGGGTCGCACAGAGTTGGACACAACTGAAGCAACTTAGCAGCAGCAGCAGAAAGCTTCTTAAAGGTAGGTTAAGTTGAAAAAGGCAAATCAGATATCGTCCTATGTACCTGGAGATTTTACTATAGAATTATTTTATACTTCCTTTGTGGAATCCAAAATATGACACAAATGAACCTATCTACAAAACAGAAATGGGGTGATAGACATAGAGATAGTCTTGTGGTTGCCAAGAAAGAAGGTGGGGGAGAAATGGACTGGGTGTTTGGGATCAGCAGATGCAAACTATTGTGTATATAATGGATAAATAACAAAGTCTTACTGTATAGCTCAGTGAACTATATTTAATATCCTGTGATAAACCATACAGAAAAAATATACAAAAGAATGCAGATATAATATATATGTATATATGTAGAATTGAATCACTTTGCTGTATAACAGAAATTAAAACAACATTGTAAATCAACTACACCTCAATAAAAATAAATGAAACATTTTACACATCCATGGAAAATATGCTAAAGTCTTTGAAATTCATAAAATATAAAACAATCCAGAGATAATTTTATACTACTCAGTATAACCTGACTGAAAAAATATTTTGATTTTAGTATTAGCCAAGATGTTAAAGATAAGGACAAAATGTTTGAATGGATAATAACTACACCCCTATGACTGGGCCTTCAGAGACAATAGTGAAAAAAAAAAAATCCCTGTTTCTGATCTAACTACCTTAGGGAAGTGGAACAGGTCTACTTATGATGGATAGAACCCAGGGTGGAGAAGGAGAAGGTGAATTCCCACAGGCTGTAGGACTGCTGTGCTGAAAATCTGTCTTGTATAGGTGAGGTATTGTATTTGAAATGAATCTCCTGATTCCTCCACATTGGCAAGTCAAACACCACCAGACACCCTACTCTTGGGCATGATGTAGGCTCAGACTGGCAACAATGTTATGTTAATTGCCAGGTACATGGGTCCAGAAGAGAAATGGCCAGATGGTGAGAAGCTGACTACCCTGGTCCATGGCACAAGCAGTGCTAATATTAACATCTCCTCCACTGACTCTCTTGCTAAACTCAGTTAAAGAACTTCTCTTCCTCTTTGAGTGTCTGAGCATGAAATATTCAGTTATACTAAAATTTAAAGGTGAGAAAGAGCACTGGAATTGACCACCCAGGAGTTGTTTAAGCAGGTCCAGAAGGCATTCTTCAAGGAGTTTTTGGTTCATACTCCCCAGCCTACCTCACTGCAGAGTAAATGCTCATTCGCTGAAAACAAGTCAAACAGGATTTCATTTTTCACAACCACCGGAGCCTGAAATAAAAATATATAGAGAGAGATATTGTTCCTTGGGAAAAATAAAGGAAATTTAGTTTACTGATATAATTCCGTGTGCTACATACAGGCCAAATTTGATTTCTTTTCTCACAGAGGAATTGGAAGAAATAAAAAAATAAACATTCTATAAGATAACCTCTGATAGAGCTGTGACATTAATTTAATAATGTAATGCCTATAAAATACAGTATTTTAAGATAATAAAATGTTGTAAGATGTAACATATGCAGATAAATTTAGCATGCATACACACACACAGAGTTTAAAACCCGATTTGAAATTTAAATAAACCACTCAAGTTAAACCTGAAGCTTAGTTAACATCTGGTAGCTAGAAAAATCTCTTCATCTTGGATGAAAAATATTAACTGAGACAGCTTTTAAAAATCTTGTTTGACTTCAAATCTTGTAATTTTGCAGTCATTATTTAATTTGTATATATTTAAAGTTGCATTTATATACGAAGGTCAGTAAAGGAAAAAGATAATAGGGAAAAATATGACTTGTAGCAAATTTTTAAAATTAGTTACAATTAATATCAACTTTACATATTTAACATACCAAACTAACATGCAAATGACTTTGATTAGCAAAGTAGATTTTTATAGAAACTCAATCATCTGTATAACTAGCACCTTGAAAACTCTATAAAGTACTTTCAAATGTCTGAGAGAAATTTACCTATAACTATCTTGAACTGACTCTTAAGTTCATAATTTACAAGCACAATTTATAAAATTACATACATATAATGTGTCGAGATCATATATATATATGTGTGTGTATATGTATATATATATACACACACATATATTCAGTGGCTTCCCTGGTGGCTCAGCAGTAAAGAATCTGCCTGTCAATGCAGGAGACACAGGAGATGTAGGTTCGATCTCTGGGTCAGGAAATGGCAATCTACTCCATTATCGTTGCCTGGGAAATCCCATGAACAGATGAGCCTGGCAGGCTACAGTCCATGAGGATGCAAAGAGTCAGGTATGACCTGGTGACTAAACAGCAACAATATATATTCAGTAAGTTTTATATAGAAAGGTCATTATTATTTTACAATATTTTTGTCTAAACTTTATGTATGTCCATATTTATTGGCTCAGATGGTTAAGAATCTGCCTGCAATGCAGGAGACCCAGATTCGATCCCTGGGTCAGGAAGAAACCCTGGAGAAGGGAATGGCACCCCACTCCAGTATTCTTGCCTGGAGAATCCCGTGAACAGAAGAGTCTGATGGGCTATAGTCCATGGGATCCCACAGGGTTGGACACAACTGGGTGACACTTCCACTTTTTCTGGTCCATATTTAATGTCTCAGAATCAAATGTGTTTATCACTGTGGACTCAGACAATACAACTTGGCCAGCACTATTCTAAAACTTTACTGCTTGGCGGGACTTTTCGTTCTGGCTGTTCTGGTCCAGTCCCAGTACGACAGACCGAGAGAAAGGGTCAGCGCAAAGGAAGAGAGGTACAGAGATGGATGACAGTATTTCAATAAGGTGGAAGGGTCATTGTCAACAATGAATTCATTTATTTTTAGTACAAGTGTATCTCTCAGACGTAAGGTATGTTAAAAGGATAAAAAGGTAGAAAGCTTTCTTACTTATCCAAACTTACAACACTCTCACTTCATGGAATTTATATTCTTCATTTGCTTAGAATGTAAATTTCTGTACTTAGAGTGAGTAGAGCCTGAGTATTATTAATAATACATACATATGAAGTGAATTGTATTAACATCACAGAATTTGCATTGTTCATTTCAAAGTCACCTAACAATATAACTAATTTTAAAATACAGTTTGTATAAATTTGATTTATTTTATTTAAAGTGTTTTACAGACAGGCATTGAAAAAGTACTCTGATGGACAAAGATGTACTTTGTTATTTTCTTATTTTTATAAATATTTAAGGCTTATTGTTTCTGACTTTCTTAACTAATAACAATAATTGAAAATATGATGGATAAATTATATTTTCTTCATTAGTAGCAGTGCTTCTAAAAGCTAAAACTCAGGAATAAAATCACTTTGCATAGAAACAGAGATGCAATGAATTCCATAATCACAGAGGAATCTGCTCCATTTTAATCTTTTGACTAGCATTAAGTACCTAATTTAGCCTACTAGTTTTCTATGCATTAAATGAAAGTGGGAGATTTAAGAAGGGAAAAAAGATATTAGTGATAATCAAGCCCTTAAAAATACCAAATATATTCAAACTAACATAGCTATTAATTAGGAAGATAGATCAATGTGTCTAAAGCTTTAATGTATATAAGCACTATTTAAAATGAAGTGCTATTTAAAATGAAGTTTTCTTGGGTGATGTCCACATCAGAAAAAAAAAAACCAAACAAACAACAACAACAAAAAAACAAATGGAGTTAGATATGAAAGTGGCCCTTGGAAAATGCTTCAAAAATTCCTGGAACAGACAAGTCCAAGTGCTATTCTCTTGGACTGGAAAATTAATGCGAATGAACTCTAACCTTAAAAGACCTTTACATAAGAAGCAGAGAGGAGAAAGTGTGCCAAGATTTAAGGAAAACTTTGTGCAACATTTTAGGTTATAATCATGCAGAGAAGAAGGAAACTTGAGGCCTTAAACAAAACGTCAATATTCTTTTGGAAACCAGTACAAACTATATTGATAAATATTTATTTCTAATATAAATGCCAAAAAGTAATTACATTTTCTTACTAGATACCACAGGAAAACTATCTTAAATTGTTTTTAAAATGCAAATTTTCAAAACTAGGATATTATATCTCATAGCTAATACAAATTTTGTTTAATAGTAAAATTATCTCTTACCCGATTGATTAAAAAATCCTGTGGACGTTTCCAGGAATAAATTTTCAATGATGATGGTAACTCAATTTTTCCTTCAGGGTCTTCAAAAAAATGCTACATAAAAAAATGTGTTAAGTTTTTTCTCTATATAGCTTTATTAAAATAAAAACAACTCTATCCCAATAAAAATGAATATATCAAATGAACCTGAACAATAAAGAAGCATTTATAGAGGAATTTGTGTGACTGTTCTCACAGCTAGTTCATAAAGTACCTAGAGAATATTGAATTAACATTGCTGTAATTAATTAATGAAACCTTGGTTATTAAATAGCATTTTGATTGCAGAGGAAGTAGTCTGAACAAGCATGAGCTGCTTTGGAGTGTGAATTAGGTATGGTAGGGAAACAATTTTGAATGGGCCAGGAAGGCCATTTTTTCCACTGAAAATATTGGGGTTTTTTAATCTAAGTAAAGAAGATTTAAAAAATATTTACTTATTTTTAAATGGTTAGAATCATAAAAAGGATTGCATGTAAATGAAATTTGTACCTTTGACCTGACTTTGATTTATTAATCATTTTAATTAAGCTTGTTATTTTGGTGTAATTATGATTCATAAACCATTGTATGAAATGATACAGAGAGTTCCTTGGTTCTCCATCCAATTTTTCCAGTAGTAACACCTTAAAAAACTGTAGTACACAATCAGGATATTGACACTGACACAGACAAGATTACAGAACAGTTCCACCAGCACAAGGAGCCTCGTTATACCTTTGTATAGCCACAGGGACCCTCCAACTCCCCAGTCTGTGTTTAATCCATACCAGTCGGCAATTGCTAGTTTAGTCTTGACTTTTATAATTTTGTTATTTCAGTAATGTTATATGAGTAGAACCATATAGTCTGTAACCCTTTGGATTTATTTTATTTCTCTGCCTAATTCCCTGGAGATTTAATCCATTCAAGTTTTTGCATGTGTCAATAGTTGGTTGTTTATTGCCGAGTAATATTTCATGCTACAGATATTTGTTTGTTTACCATCTGCCCATTGAAGGACATCTGAGCTGTTTTCAGTTTCAGGCTGTTACTAATAAGGCTGCAATGAATGTTGTGTACAGGTTTGTTTTTGTGTGAATGTAAGTTTCCATTTTTCTGGAACAAATGCACAAAAAGGCAATTAATTCATTAGTTTTTGACCCCCAACTATGGATCAATTGGTGAATTCTGGAGAAAGAATGGTGCCCAAATGCAAGCAGTCTAGTAAGTTAGAGACACTTCAAGTAACTGCTATGTGAAAATTCTTGGCTCATGAGGTGGTAGGTGATGGGGGATCTTTATGAGAAATAAAAATTTATTGAGATTTTTATGAAAAACAAAGATATGAAAATTTCTAGGAGTACAAACAAGATGCTAAAGCAACATAATCTGTGGTGAGGGCAGAGAGTAAATTTCCCCTCAGTTAATGGGGACAGATCAAATAAGTACTGTTTTGATTTTCATTATATATTTACCTAACACTCATGTGTCTTGAGAAATAGGTTATATTTGAGGACATTGTCTGAGAGTTAAACCTAATAAATTTCTGTGTATCTGAAGCATATGGTTTATTGTCACACTTAACATACTGGAATAATTCAAATGATGACAAAGGCAACTCCGACATCTAGTGAAAATGATAGAAGAATGAGTTTAAAAGATAGACTGATGTTTTTCCAAGAGAAGTACTAGACTTCTGGGGTTCCCTCACTTTGCTTTTTTCCCCTGAAAGTATTAACTTCGAAGTTTTAAAGTGCCCCATCTGAAAATTCTCAGAGTTCCTTCTAGATCTGTTTCTATTATCTGTTTTTCCCCCTTGATTTTCAGTCACTTGGTTCTGTTTCTCTTCCTGTCTGGTAAATTTTGAATCTACGCTATATACTGGATACAAAAACATATACAGGTTCTAAATGGTGATGTCTTCCTCCCAAGAGGAGGATTTTATTCCCTTCTGACAGAGTGCAAGATAAATTTGACCTAGTCAACATTGGGTCTTAGGATTTGGTAGGGCTGGTGTACTTTTTCCATACTTATTATGGAATGCTGTAGCCATGTTGGGGCACTAATGGAAAGGCTGGAGTGTTTATCAAGCTAACTTGGTGTACATGAAATTCCAGTCTCTAGCTATCATTATGAAATCTGTTCTCAGTTATTTAGCTTCCAGAATGCTGTTTTTGTTTTTTATTAATTTGCTATGCAGCAAAAGCTTCACATTCATAGCTTATGAGGTACATAGACGTCTCAAGATAAAACTGTATACAAATTTTGCAGATCACTTCTCCATAATTAGCCCTGGGATCTGGGTTCAAGGTCTGCTTTGGCAGCTTCAGAAAATATGCTACTTCATTTCAACCCAGAAAAACTGACACAAGCTCCAGGCCACTGCTTTCTTCTTGGTCTCTACTTTCCATACCTCGAATTAATAAATGATTTTGAGGAAGAAATTAGTGGGGCTCATCCCATTATGATTCCCTTTTCTCCAGGATTTGAGCCTCTCCTATTGTTAATGGTACTCTTTTCTTGTCATGTTGCTTTAGGTATATTTCTTACATCTACCTTACAGTACTTTATCATATAGTTCTCCATTTGGTTCACTCACCATATCCTTTCTTTGTCATCACTTAGGTGAAGAATTGAGACCTAACTCTGGACTTACAGGAAATGGTCAGATCATCTGATACCAATTTCCTGATCACTAGCCTCACATTTCAAGAAGTGGCCTTCTGTAACAATCCAAGGAGAACTGCCAGGGCAGTTTCTTCTGGTAAAACCTGTAAGAGTTTAGCTCAGTTCAGTCACTCAGTCGTGTCTGACTATTTGAGACCCCATGAACTGCAGCACTCCAGGCCTCCCTGTCCATCACCAACTCCCGGAGTTTACCCAAACTCATGTCCACTGAGTCGGTGATGCCATCCAACCATCTCATCTTCTGCTGTCCCCTTCTCCTCCTGCCCTCAATCTTTCCCAACATCAGGGTCTTTTCAAAAGAGTCAGCTCTCACATCAGGTGGCCAAAGTATTGGACTTTCAGCTTCAACATCAGTCCTAAAGAACACCCAGGAATGATCTCCTTTAGGATGGACTGGTTGGATCTCCTTGCAGTCCAAGGGACTCTCAAGAGTCTTCTCCAACACCACAGTTCAAAAGTATCAATTCTTTGGTGCTCAGCTTTCTTTATAGTCCATCTCTCACAGCTATACATGACTACTGGAAGAACCATATCCTTGACTAGACAGACCTTTATTGACAAAGTAATGTCTCCACTTTCTAATATGCTGTCTAGGTTGGTCATAACTTTCCTTCCAAGGAGTAAGCGTCTTTTAATTTCATGGCAATTACTGCAATCACCATCTGCAGTGATTTTGGAGCCCCCCCAAATAATGTCAGCCATTGTTTCCAGTTTCCCCATCGAATTGCCATGAGGTGATGGAACTGGGTGCCATGATCATAGTTTTCTGAATGCTGAGCTTTAAGCCAATTTTTTCACTCTCCTCTTCACTTTCTGCCATAAGGATGGTGTCATCTGCTTATGGCAATCTTGATTCCAGCTTGTGCTTCATCCAGCCCAGCGTTTCTCATAATGTACTCTGCATATAAGTTAATAAGCAGGGTGACAATATACAGCCTTGACATACTCCTTTTCCTATTTGGAACCAGTCTGTTGTTCCATGTCTCACTGTCACTTCCTGACCTGTATACTGGTTTCTCAAGAGGCAGGTCAGGTGGTCTGGTATTCCTATCTCTTTCAGAATTGTTCACAGTTTATTGTGATCCACACAGTCAAAGGCTTTGGCATAGTCAATAAAGCAGAAGTAGATCTTTTTCTGGAACTCTCTTGCTTTTTCAATGATCCAGCAGATGTTGGCAATTTGATCTCTGGTTCCTCTGCCTTTTCTAAAACCAGCTTAAACATCTGGAAGTTCATGGTTCATGTATTGCTGAAGCCTGGCTTGGAGAATTTGGGGCACTACTTTACTAGCATGTGAGATGAGTGCAATTGTGTGGTAGTTTGAGCATTCTTTGGCATTGCATTTCTTTAGGATTGGAATGAGTTTATGTGCCACCATATTTCAGAAATGCAGTCACAAGGCTTGGAGTGTTCAGGACTCACTCCAGTGGGAAATTGTTGCTCCCTGAGCCATGAATGCTGAGCTTGTGGAACAGAACTGGGGCGAGGGGGGAAGCAGGGTTCTATCTCAGATGGCACCACTTTGCATTGCCATAACAATTGAGATTTGAGCTGTGCTTTCCTACCTTCTGAAATTTGCATTGGAAGAATGGGGTATTGGATAGGTTCTGAAATGTCAAGTTCCAGTGGAATAGCCTCTATTCACAGCAGTAGTATGAGGGGAGTGCTTCCCAAAGCATGCAGTTTCATACAGCATCCAGCAATAGCCCAATGTGTTAACCCCAAATAAAATGAACATCAAGTGACCAGCACCCTTATTATCACTTGAGTCTCAGGGGTTTTCTTCCAATAAATATTCTTCCAATAGACTTACCCTTGTTTCAACATCACTGAAAAGTTCCAGAATTTGATACCCAACCTTCCAGAGATTTGCAAGAGCTTTTCATAATCATCTGATAAAAGCATGCTTGGATTGTAAGGTCCTTAAAATATTATTTTGTATCTCATTTCCTATTTCAGAGTTTTCAGGTACTCTGTTCTTCTCTTCCCAGTTGCTTCTTTATAATTTAAAGTGACTTATCTCTGAATCTTTTCCAGAGCTCAGCTGCTCAACTGAGAATTTGCAAAATCTATTTTTTTTTTTGCTGATGAAAATTCCCAAACAATCCCTATAAGATTTGAATTTCTATTAAAATATGTAAAACATAACCACTTTCATTTGAACCCAGAGAGTTCAAAAGTCCCTTGCATCTAAACATTTCATAATTACCTTAGGTATGGTACGAAGATTACATTGTCTCACACACTGTTACTTGAAATTGTTCAAATACTAACAATGTCAGAAATTAATTATAATTACTGCCTTTTGTGTAAACAAATTACTGATACAAATCATGCAGCTTGTGATTTTGCACTTTGTGAACAAAATTTCTGAGAGTTCTTTGCAAATAAAGACAATAGAGTTCAACCTAGCCATTATGGCAATTTTGTGTTTTGAAAATTGTACTGTGTTCTAAAAGTACTTCTGTTGAATGAATTACTGCATTAAATAAATGGGCCGTATTTAAAATGAAACCCAGACTAGTATTTTCTACAAAGAGGTTTTTGGAAATAAATATTCTTAAGTAAGCAATTTAACTGGAAATTGTAGGAACTCAATTCTCAGCTTCAATCTCAGGGATGCGCCATGTTTAAAAGTCACAGGTAGGAAATTTATTGGTGGTCAGGGGTTAAGACACTGCCTTCTAATGTATGGGGGTACAGGTTCAATCCCTGGTTGGGGAGCTAAGATCCCACATCTCATGGCCAAAAAAAAAAAAAGGCAAAATATAAAACTGAAGCAATATTGAAACAAAATCAATAAAGACTTTAAAAATGATCCACATTAAAAAAAAAAAACTTTTATAAAATGTCACAGGTAAATGAAGAATGACAAAGATTTTTACCGAAATATCTTGGGGGTACAGATATAAGAGGGATTCAATTCTTACCCCTAACATCTCTTAAAAATTTATCTTTCCTATAATCTTTAAATAACAGCTCACAATTTTGTGGAGACTTCTCATTTCCTAAACCAACATCTCTAAATAGCTGGTTCTCAATTCTCTCGAAATCTATTAGCTAGCTTATTCTATCCCTTTCATTCTTATGAATTTTTGGTCATTTCTCTCTTCCCATTTACTTAAATGCAATTCATCAAAGCTCAGGACTAAAGACTTGGAGAGACAAGGTAGGATGAGGGAAGTTTAAGGTGGACAAAGACAAAATTTCTCTTTTTAATGGAGGCTGTGGAGAAGAGTGAGCACGCACACATATTAACAAATCCTATTCCACTTACAATCAAAAACCAAACTGAAGTCTAGTCACATTCAAGCCTACTTACAAGTACAGGGCTCTTCCCCATTTTGTCCTTTTCTTTCACACCTTTCCCTGCATCCCACTTCTCGGCATTTATGTCTGCTTCGCTCCATTCTGGCCAGATTGGAAATTTCCCCTTCTTCTGTTCAGACGGTTGTATGTTACTGCCAAAAGGGTACTGACTAGAGACAGACAAGGGAGGTGGTTTGAATTTAAATCTCTGAGGTAAAATACTAGATAATTTCATGAAATAAATTTAATTATCTTATTAGTAAATGTATCAAACGTATTTTTCAATATAGTCATACCTGTAGATAGACAACTTCCACATGTTAAGGTTTTAAAGACTGAAATACCACAAAGAGATTATTCTGTAAGCAAATTTTGAGCATTAGCTCTTATATAGCATCACTGACTCAATGGATATGAATTTGAGGAAACTCTAGGAGATAGAGAAGGACAGAGGAGCCTGGTGTGCTGCAGTCCATGGAGTTGCAGAGTCAGATACGATTTAGCAACTGAACAACAGGTCCTTACTTTCTGAGGCGGGACATTCATCATCAACATAGAAGAGGAATAACAGGGAAGGGGAATGGTGGTTGTTTAGTTGCTAAATCATGTCTGACTCTTGCAACCCCATGGACTATAGCCCACCAGGCTCCTCTGTCCATGGGATTTCCCAAGCAAGAATACTGGAGTGGGTTGCCATGTCCTTCTCCAGGTAAGCTTCCTAACCCAGGGATTGAACCCAGGTCTCCTGCATTGCAGGCAGATTCTTTATTGACTGAGCCATCAGGGAAGCCTATCAAGGGGAATTTTTATATATAATTCATACCCCCCAAAATCCTTTACTTGTATAATAGTAATACATTAGCTATAGTAATAGCTTTCTGAAGAAGAGTGCAATTATAATTTTGATTTTTCCCAATATAAAAAGTCCACTATGGTCATCATTTTAAAAGAAAATTTAGAAATACAAATCAGATAAATAAGAAAGGCATACTCATATCATTCTAGAAACCACATCATTAAAAATTGTTCATCCCCTTAGATTAATGTATAAGGATATACATCTTTCTTTAAAAATGACATTATTCATCATGTTCTCTTTTATAGATTGCTTTTTTCCACTTATGAGTACACTGTTCATAGTTTCCATGCAAATAAGTGTTTACAAATCTAAATACCACTTTAATGATTGCATAATATTCCATTGTATGATATATTGTCTTTCATTTAACTAACTTTCTATATTTGGAAATTTGAGGCTTTTAATTTTTAAATTATTCCCAGTTATAAGCAAAACTGTGATGGCTGCCCTTTTGCCAAATCTTTGCATACATTATCATTTCCTTGGGGCAAATTTTAATAAGGAAACTTACTGCATCAAAATACTTGCATGTTGAAAATTTGTGATATATATTTTGACTACTTTCCTACAGGAAAGTTGGACTTACACTTTCATCATTAGTATACTGGAGTTTTCCTATCTCTAAACCTCTGGTTTTGCTTTTTCTACATTTTAATGAATTGTAAAGTCTAAAAAAGGCATCGCTTTATTTGAGATTTAGCTATTTGTGAGGCTGGAACCCTGCTCTGGACCCTGGGATAAGCAGTGAACGAACCAGACTCAAATCTCTACTCTTATTGAGTTCAGACTCTAGCAGTGGAGACACATAATGAACAGTGTAAATTGAGTAAAATAAACATCAAAGTGAAAACCACTAAAAAGAATTATAAAATAGGAAAGGGGACCTGAAGAGTTAACTTGCACAATTATTAATATGGTGGTTATGTAAAGTGTCTGTATTATAAAGTTTAAGAAAATAAAGGATCAAGCTATGTGGATACCCATGAGAAAAATGTTCCACAAACAAGGAAGAGTATTCCAGATGCAAAGAGCATCCCAGTTTATTTGAAGAATAATGAGATCAGTGCGACCGAGGAGGGATTTAGAAAGAGAAGGTTTCTGAGCGGTCACAGGTGGGGCAAAGATGATAAAGGGGATCCAAACAAAGGCAAGTGCATGGGTTTTTAGTCTGAATGAGGCAGGAAACCAAAGGAGGGCTTTGAACAGGGGTATGACATGACATAACTGAAATTTTCTAATCACTCTCGTTGCTATGTTCAGAAAAGACTAAAGGAGACAAGAGACAACTCGGCAGGCACTGTAACAGTTAAGAGCTGGTCGTGGTTGGGACCAGGTTGGTAACAGTAAAGGAGGCAAGAAATAGTCCCTAGTGTGTATTTTAAAAGTAGAGCAAGCTGACTGAATTGATATTTCCTGAAA
The DNA here is from genome assembly GCF_032405125.1 of Capricornis sumatraensis. Classification (NCBI taxonomy): domain Eukaryota; kingdom Metazoa; phylum Chordata; class Mammalia; order Artiodactyla; family Bovidae; genus Capricornis; species Capricornis sumatraensis. The sequence goes on along the minus strand of NC_091081.1, from coordinate 71,324,565 downwards.
GACAAAAGACTATGGGATGGGACAAAACTGGGGTAGGAAATAAAGCAATATTTCACTTTTGAATGAGTTGCATTGTAGACGTTTATCATACATCCATGGAGATGCTGAATAGGCAGGTAGATATAGCATTCTGAAGTTTGGGAGAAAGAGAGTAAAAGTGAAAATTTGAGGATCATTAGCATTTCCTTGATATCTAACGTTTTAAAACTTGGTGAAATTACCAAATCACACACAAAGAAGAGGCACTCTCAGGGATGCTACTCAAAATGCCTAACGATTGGGAAGGAAATGAGCATTAACTTTTCTAAACAGATGATCTCTGCAATGCTGGATCAGGGTCTTCAAAGCCAGCAGCTCTGACAGACATTCTTTAAGTAGTAGAGTGGGGGACATAAAGTCCACAGGTGGGACAAGGACCCAGTGCAAGAATCAGAGAAGTCTGGGGATCAGGGCTATGGGTGAGGTTATTGTTAAGGCTATTCACCAATCAATATAAAAACATTCCAATATTCTATCAGTTACTGCAGCTGTATACCTGCCCTAGTACTCCATGTACAAAGAGAAGAAGAAAAAAAAAAAAAAACACCAGAAAACTAAGAAAAGCAGTCAGTGTGTGTGGTTGTTGTTCAGTTGCTAAGTCATATCCAAGTCAGCACCTCCACGGACTGCAGCACACCAGGCTTCCCTGTCTTCACTGTCTCCTGGAATTTTCTTAGCCTCATGTCCATTGAGTTGATGATGCCATCCAACCATCTCATACTCTGTTGCCGACTTCTCATCTTGCCCTCAATCTTTCCCAGCATCAGGATTTTTTTCCAGTGAGTTGGCTCTTCACATAAGGTGACCAGAGTATTGGAGCTTTAGCTTCAGCATCAGTCCTTCCAATGAGTATTCAGGAATGATTTCCTTTAGAATGGACTGGTTTGATCGCCTAGCAGTCCAAAGGACTCTCAAGAGTCCTCCAGCACAGCAATTTGAAAGCATCAATTCCTTGGCATTCATCCTTCTTTATGGTCCAACTCTCACATCTGTACACGACTACTGGAAAAACCATAGTTTTGACTAGACAGACCTTTGTCAGCAAAATGATGTCTCTGCTTTTTAATAAACTACCTAATTTTGTCATAGTGTTTTTTCCAAGGAGCAAACGTCTTTTAATGGCATGGCCGCAGTCACTATTTGCAATTTGGGATGATGCAGATGAACCCACTCTTTATGTTAATTAAAGTTAGTAATCAGCACTAATTCTCTATATCAGTCTCTCTGTGCCTGGGTGGATTTTCTCATTCACCTTGTTACAGAGGATTAAACTGGAAAGGCATGACTTTATCTAAGGTGGGAGCATTTCCTTTCCTCTGGGGATCAAGATCTTACCTTATATCTTTTTAAACAAAAGGTTCCACTTTCATAAACTGATAAGCCTTCCCTGGCAATCCGGCCATCATTCTGACTTTCAGTTCCCTTCTTATTTCTGGATCCTGAACATTTTTATTTCTTTATGCATGTGTTTGTAGGTGTTATTATTTTTATAAATTGGAATCCACCCTCTTGCTGGAAAAGAAAGTCTGATAATACATACATTGTAAAGGGGTGGTTCTAGGTAGCATGTAAGAAAATATAAAAAGGATGACTAGGATAGTTATCAGGGAAAAGGGGCAATTTTTCACAATATTAATTGTTAAAAATTAAGGTATAAATTAGTGTATTATAGTACCTGTGTTACTCAATGTTGGTATAACCTTACAGATAAAAAGAAATTAGCAATTTTTTATCCATTAAAACCATGGTAAAATTACCTCATTTAAGAAGTTAAAAAACCCTAAAAACTCATTTTGTAAAAGGAAGATTTAATTTACAAAAATAAGTGTTCTATTGAGACTATGTTTTGCTTTCCTCTTCATTCTGTCAAGTGTAAGTAAATATATACTGGCTTCCTCCCTTAAGCTGTTAAGCCTTATCACTAATTGGCCTACTTTCCTTGTAACATGTCAAATTTATTTCCATCTATATTGAAGATCACTTAGAAAGAATCTCATTAGAGATATTTTATACCAGCTCAGTAGCTCCCCTATTGTGCTAAACACACAGTACAAGCAGTGGTCAAATACAGCCCAATGTCAAATACACCATAGACTTTGAATGATTGCATACAATTGTTGCTTTTGAAACTTTCAGCACAGTGTGCCTTTGAATATCATTGCCAGAATGTACCTACTGTTCTAGCATAGTTGGGATCCTTTAAAATATTCAAAGTCCATTAATTCCTGACTTCATCATTTCTGAGAATAAGATAATCCCTCTCCAGTACTCTTGCCTGGAAAATCCCATGGACGGAGGAGCCTGGTGGGCTGCAGTCCATGGGGTCGCTAGGAGTCGGATACGACTGAGCGACTTCACTTTCACTTTTCACTTTCATGCATTGGAGAAGGAAATGGCAACCCACTCCAGTGTTCTTGCCTGGAGAATCCCAGGGACGGGGGAGCCTGGTGGGCTGCCGTCTATGGGGTTGCACAGAGTCGGACACAACTGAAGTGACATAGCCGTAGCAGCAGTACACACAGAAGTAACCCAGGACTTCTGAAGATTTAGGAATTGATACTTTTGGGAAATAAATTAAAAAAAATTGGAACATGCAAAGAAATCAAACCTGCCCCTGAAAAATCAGGGGTATATGACTCTATTCATATAGCAATATACCCAATACTAGTAAATGATTTAATTCACTAGAATTACAAGTTGTATAAAAGATTTTGAAGGTATTTTCTTTAGTTATATGACTAAACGCTTTCTTCTACACAGTTAATCTAAATATGCTATTAAGATAAGTGAATCATCCTGACCCTTTTAGGAGAGGCTAGTAATTTATAAACAAAACATATCTGTGGAAATTTATTGTTTTAAAAAATAAATTAGTAAAAGTCAACAAGGATTATTTATAATATAAAATATGCTCAGACACTTAGTCGTGTCTGACTCTTTGGTACCCTATAAGGAAATGGCAACCCACTCCAGTATTCTTGTTTGGAGAATCCCATGGACAGAGGAGCCTGGCGGGCTACAGTCCATGGGGTCGCAAAGAGTTGGACACGACTGAGTGGCTTCACACACATATATTCCAAATGCCAAATGATATTCCAAAGGAAACCAATGTTTAGAGGGAAGAAAATTCTAGAAAGCCAGGCAAGGGACTGGTTTCCAGAGCAGAAATACAAAATGTAAAGGTTCTCCTGGGGAAAACAGAGAAAGCACAAAAGAAGCAAATTTACAACAGAAGGCCAAGTCAGACATCTGACATGAAAATGATATATAAAGTGGGAAACATATACAAAGGTGTTAAAACATTTATATATTTCATTACTAAATGAATTGATCATAATTGAAAGTTATTAAAAATGTGAGTGGCTGGTTGCCAGAGGCAGAGTGTGAGGGATAGGCAAAATGGATGCAAATGATCAAAACGTGCAAACTTTAATGATTAACATAGTGACTGTAGTTAATAATACACTGCTGTAGCTTTGAAAGTTACTAACAAAGTAGATCTTAAAAATTCACATCACAAGGAAAAATATGTGCAACTCTGTACTGTGACATGTTAACTAGACTTATTGTGGTAATCATTCATAATGTATACAAATATCAAATCATAATGTTCATAGCTGAAACTAATATAATATTATATATCAGTCATATCTCAATTTTTTAAAAAAGTTAATGGACTAATTACAGAAAGAACTTCTAGCGGTGGTTTGGGGGCTGGAATAGTGTAATCCACAAGCAAGTACTGGGAACTGGAATTGAGTAAGCTTAAAAGTTTATTTTGGAAAAAAAGCTGAATTCATCCTGCAAATGTCAGGAGACCAGAAATGAGCAAGTGGCTAGAGTGGGCTTCCCTGGTGGCTCAGTGGTAAAGAACATGTCTGCCAATGCAGAAGACATGGGTTTGATCCTTGGGTCAGGAAGATCCCCTGGAGGAGGAAATGACAACCCACTCCAGTATTCTTGCCTAGAGAATCCCATGGACAGAGGCACATGATGGGCGACAGCCCATAGGGTTACAAAGAATCAGACACAACTGAGCAACTGAGCACGCAGGCACAAGTGGCTAGAGTATTCATGAGCTCCTAGCTTTGAACTAAGTCTGGAATAACTCCCCTATGGTTTATGGTGTAAGAGGCAATACATCAATTTCCTGTGATTCCACAAGGAAATAGGCTGGCCAAAAAGGAAAAAAATGGGGATGGAGTGGCTCTCTACCTCTATGGATGGCATACTAGGAATAGCACTTCATGCATGGGAGAAAAGTCTCCCTATGTTAAGACTTGACTGGAAGCAAGGGTATTGTAAAAATGTTCCCACTGATCAGAAAAGAGAAATATTCTTCAGGGAGTTCAGAAAAGCAGCTACTTGCCAATTGATGGAAAGTAGTTTAATAATATAGCAACTATCCTGTCCTTTTCACTAGAGCATCCCTGCAGAATGTTAGAATGGGTAGGAAGAGACTCATCCTAAAAACCATCCAAACCTAATGGCAGAAAATAACATGCATGAGCTTAAAATATCTACAAAATATGAACATTACAAAGCAAAAAAAAATAAAGAAGGAAACTTAAAACTAAAAGGACAGTCAGGAAATCACACTCAAAGAAAGATAAATACTGTAACAGATTTAAAAGATATTTATAATGAATATATTTAGAGTTACCAAAGAGATAAAGGAAGAAATGTTTCTGCTTTACAGTGAGAACAAGAAGATACTGAACAAGCAAACAAAAAATAAGACCAATATAAAAAATAGACATTGGAAAATTTTAGTAATTAAAACTTCAGATATTGAAAGAGTAGACTAAATTAGGCTGAAGAGGACTAATGATTTAGAAGGTAAAATTAAAAAAAAATCAATTCTTGCATAGATAGATAAAGAGAAAATGTGAAATGACAAGTAGATCATTCTCAGAAGGATGAAATGGTTAAAATGGTGGGGGCTGGGGGGGGGTGTTTGGGAGAAATATTTTATGATATTACTACTGAAAAATGCTCCGAATTGAGAAAGACATGTCTTCAGATTGGAAAAAGCACATCAACCAGTAACAAAGCACAAGTGAGAGGTCAGGAGATGGGATTCTGAATCCAGGTTTATCAGCTGGAAATTATAGGCCAATACTGAAAATGAGAATCTGAAGAATTGAGCAGTTACCTAAAAATAAAGTACAATCGAATTGACACCCAATGGCAGACAATATAAAGCAGCGAAGTGATGTCTTCTAAGCTGAGGTAAAATAACTGTCAACCTTGGAATTGAGACCCAATTCAGCTCTTAGTCAAAAGTGAGAGAGAAACATTTATTTTAAATTAGATGAAAACATTTTTAAAATGTGAATCTACCATAACAGATTCTTGTCCCCCCCACCCCCCCCCCAAAAAAAAAACAACGCAGGATTTATCTTCAGGAAAGTAGGCTCGAATCTAGAACTAAAGTGTGGAACCCAAGTCTGCAATGGTAAATCAATGAATCACTGTTACATTTTGGTAAAATTCTACAAAGTTATTTCCTGTGAACAAATAATGATAATAACAACTTCATGCTTTTGAAAGTATCCAAAATAAAAGAGACGGGAAAGGGAGGGAATTCTGACAGACACCAGTGGGCCTGAATGTTCTTTAGGAATAATACTAACTGTGGACTTTGTAGGAAAATACTTAAAAATGAATGTATTTTAAAAGATTAAGGATTGTTGGGATTTCCCCGGAGGTCCAGTGGTTAGGACTCTGCCTTTCCCTGGTAGGGGAATTAAAATCCTACATGCCATGCAGTGTGGGGAAAAAAAAAACCAAATTGAGTAATGTCTTAGTCAATTTGGGCTGCTATAACATCATACCATAGAATCAGTGGTTTATAAACAATAGAAATATATTTTTCACAGTTCTGGAGTCCAGAAGTCTGACATCAAGGTGCTAGCACAGTCAAGTTTTGATGAGAGCCTTCTTGTGTTTTACAGATGACTGACTTTTCATTGTGTCCTCATACGGAGCAAAGAGGTAGATAACTCTCTGGCCTCTTCTTACAAGGGCACTAATCCCAAGCATGAGAGCTTCACACTTATGACCTTATTACTGCCCAAAGCCTCACCTCCAAATACCATCACACTGGGATAAGGGTTCCAACAAATGAATTTTGGGGTACACAGACATTCAGTCTATTGCAGGGATATTTCAAGGAATAAAATATAAAACTTCCAAACTAAGAAGAGAACAGAAGAGTAGATCTGACATTAGGGAACAACTCACTATGCTTTGGGCAGAAGGGAAATAGGGAACACAGAATTTTAAAAACTAAGATCAAATGAACAAATATGACTGGAGACTAAAACATTTTAGAAAAGTCACTATTTGAGGATGAGAAAGGAATCTCAGCCAACAGTTTGCTTATTTTTAACTCACATTTATTGAACACCTGCTGTATGACAAGCACTAAATGATGGGGTTACAGACATGTAAATATATATCTATATTCTTGAGTTTATTTTGTAAGGCAAGCAGGTAAACAGTAAATTTCAGAATAATGTGGTATGTGCAGAGCTGGAAGTATTCACAGGTGGTAAAAAACATGCCCAATATGAGGCAATTAGGAGAAGCTTCCTGCAATAAATAGCATCTAAACTGTCTTGAAAGATAACTACCAATTTTCCAGATTGAAAAAGGAGAAAGGACATCACTGTGAAAGGAAAACAGCATACAAGACAGGGGCAAGAAATAGCAGTGTGGGTTTAGAGAATTACGAACTCTTGAGTATCTGCATGAGCATGTAGCGCAAGGTGACGGGAAATCAGGTGGGAGAGAAACACAAGGTAAGCAGGCTGCCTCCATTAAGGATTTTGTTGAGGCACTTGAACCTTAGTTTGTAGTTTTTGGCGAGTTGGCCCACTATACCAAGAAAATGCTTTATTTTAGAGACATATTATTTAGCATTTACTCATAACAGACCACTGTATAGGACAGGAAGTTTAAGGAAGACTGAAGTTGCAATACAACTCAAAAGTGAGCACAATACAATTATGGACATCTTTTTTCTGAGATAATCTCCATAATATCTGGAAGTTGCATTCTTTCAGTTAAAACTTCTGTATCGTGATGTCTCCATTACATTAAAAACCAATTTTAAAAAATATAATATCTTTGTGATCCAATGGACTGTAGTGCACCAGGCTCCTCTGTCCATGGAATTTTCCAAGCAAGAATACTGGAGTGGGTTGCGATTTCCTCCTCCAGGGAACTTCTTGACCGAGGGATTGAACTCATGTCTCTTGAGTCTCCTGCATTTGCAGGCAGATTCTTTGCCACTGTGCCCCTAGGACGCAATATACACTGGTAATTATAGTCAACTTGGAATATTGTTTTAAAGTAAAGAATTCTATTCACATTTACAATATATTATTTGTGGATACATCTCTATCAGTTCAGTTCAGTCGCTCAGTCGTGTCCGACTCTTTGCAACCCAATGAACCATAGCATGCCCAGCCTCCCTGTCCATCACCAAGTCCTGGAGTCCACCCAAACCCATGTCCATTGAGTCGGTGATGCCATCCAACCATCTCATCCTCTGTCATCCCCTTCTCCTCCTGCCCTCAATCTTTCCCAGCATCAGCGTCTTTTCAAATGAGTCAGTTCTTCCCATCAGGTGGCCAGAGTGTCAGCTTCAACATCAGTCCTTCCAATGAACACCCAGGACTGATCTCCTTCAGGATGCACTGGTTGGATCTTCTTGCAGTCCAAGGAACCCTCAAGAGTCTTCTCCAACACCACAGTTCAAAAGCATCATTTCTTCTGTGCTCAGCTTTCTTTATGGTCCAACTCTAACTCCATACATGACTACTAGAAAAACCATAGCCTTGACTAGATGGAACTTTGTTGACAAAGTAATGTCTCTGCTTTTTAATATGCTATCTAGGTTGGTCATAACTTTCCTTCCAAGGAGTAAGCATCTTTTAATTTCATGGCAATTACTGCAATCACCATCTGCAGTGATTTTGGAGCCCCCAAAATAAAGTCATCCATTGTTTCCACTGTTGCCCCATCTATTTGTCACAAAGTGATGGGACTGGATGCCATGATTTTAGTTTCCTGAATGTTGAGCTTTAAGCCAACTTTTTCACTCTCCTCTTTCACTTTCATCAAGAGGCTCTTTAGCTCCTCTTCACTTTCTGCCATAAGGGTGGTGTCATCTGCATATCTGAGGTTATTGATATTTCTCCTGGCAATCTTGATTCCAGCTTATGTTTCTTCCAGCCCAGTGTTTCTCACGATGTAATCTGTATATAAGTTAAATAAGCAGGGTGACAATATACAGCCTTGACATACTCCTTGTCCTATTTGGAACCAGTCTGTTGTTCCATGTCCAGTTCTAACTGTTGCTTCCTGACCTGCATATAGGTTTCTCAAGAGGCAGGTCAGGTGGTCTGGTATCTCCATCTCTTTCAGAATTTTCCACAGTTTATTGTGATCCACACAGTCAAAGGCTTTGCATAGTCAATAAAACAGAAATAGATGTTTTTCTGGAACTCTTTTGCTTTTTCGATGATCCAGCAGATGATGGCAATTTGATCTCTGGTTCCTCTGCCTTTTCTAAAACCAGCTTGAACATCTGGAAGTTCACAGTTCACGTATTGCTGAAGCCTGGCTTGAAGACTTTAGGGCATTACTTTACTAGTGTATGAAATGAGTGCAATTGTGTGATAGTTTGAACATTTTTGGCATTGCCTTTCTTTGGGATTGGAATGAAAACTGAGCTTTTCCAGTCCTGTGGCCACTGCTGAGTTTTCCAAATTTGCTGGCATATTGAATACAGCACTTTCACAGCATCATCTTTTAGGATTTGAAATAGCTCAATTGAAATTCCATCACCTCCACTAGCTTTGTTCATAGTGATGCTTTCTAAGGCCCACTTGACTTCACATTCCAGGATGTCTGGATCTAGGTGAGTGATCACACCATCATGATTATCTGAGTCGTGAAGATCTTTTTTGTATAGTTCTTCTGTGTATTCTTGCCACCTCTTCTTAATATTTTCTGCTTCTGTTAGGTCCATACCATTTCTGTCCTTTACTGAGCCCATCTTTGCATGAAGTGTTCCCTTGGTATCTCTAATTTTCTTGAAGAGACCTCTAGTCTTTCCCATTCTGAATATCAGAATAATTATGATGAGTGAAAGAAGCCATACAAAAGCCACACAAAAGGAGCTTTATAATTCCATTTATATAAAATGCCAGAAAATGCAAACTAATTGACACTGACAGAAAATAAGACAGTGATTGCCTGGGGACTGAGGATAGGGAAGGACAGAAGGAAGGAATCACCAAGAGATCAAGGAAAGCTTTTCAAATCATAGATCTGTTCATTATCTTGACTGTGTTGATGCTTTCATATGTGTGGATGTACGTCCACATTTAGCAGAATGCATTCTTTAAATATGTATGTCAAATACAGTGCAATTTATTGGATGTCAAAGTTATATCAATAAATCAGTTTTTTAAACAGAAATAAAAAGAAAAGCCTGGGAATTTTAAAAGGTAAATTTAGCAAAATCCAAACATCACTTTGTAATAGCAATATTACCTGTTATTATAGTCATAATATACAGTTAAATGAAATCTTGATTCTGTGATATAGTTGACTGCCAAGTCATATGCAACCAAATATATTTTGTCTACATATTCTGTCTTTCATGTATACTGTTCCTGGCAAATTAAACCTTATATAATTTGGAGTTGGGGAAAAAGTCAGAACTGTCCTTACAGGTAATAGAAAATAGTTCATACTTGCATTAATGTATATTTGATAATCTGGTTATTAATAAAATGCCAACAAAACAACTTTTTAAAACTTAGAAGCACTTGTTAATCACCTATCTAGGAAAGATGACAAAATGATTAAAAAATTCCTAGGTCACTTCACAAGATTATTTAATATAATGAAACGTATTAATACATGAGTTGAAAACCAAAGAAAACTTTAGCTGACACAAAATCATTAAAGACTTCTAAGACAAAAAGTTTGAAAAGAAGCAGTATCTTATTTACACACAAGCGGATACGTTCTCCTATATATGTTTTATTTAGATTACTTCCACTGTAAGGATGTTAAAAGTTCAATAATGTGTGAGTCTGGAATTTTGCTATTATTTTCTTTGAGCATGCTGTTCAAGGTAAAGACATGATTTGATTCATACTGGGAGGTAGTTTATTTATGCAATGTGCAATCAGCATGCCTTATTAAGTAGGATCAGGTAATACCCTGAAGAAATCAGAATATGAATAGAATACACAATTGACTTAATTTGCATTAGGGGCATTCTGAGCCATATTCTTCAGAAATATTAAATATATGAAGAAATAAATTGCAACCTCTAAAAATTTTTTAAAGTAAAAATAGTTAAAGCCAGATTTTTATGTCATCTTTAACTCACTTGATTTGATGAAAATTATTTAATTGGACATTTAACCTTAAAAGTTCAACATTTATCTATTTTTTAATACACTGTACTTGTGTGTATATGAAAATAAATAGATGAGGGAGATTGAGATACAAACTTTCAATTACAAAATACATGAGTCAAAGGCAAGAAATGTATAGTGTAAGAAATATAGTCAATAATTATGTAACAATAATATCTTTGTATGGTGACAGACAGCAACTAGACTTATCATGGTGGTCATTTTGAAATATATAGAAATAGCAAGTCACTACTTTGTATACCAGGACCTAATGGGGGTATTGCAAGTCAATTATACTTCAAAATCAAAGAAACAAACATAACTCATAGAAAAAAAGGTCAGATTTGTAGCTACCATAAATGGGAGTGGAGAGGTGGAATTGGATGAAGGTAGCCTAAAGTTATAAACTTCCAGTCATAAATGAATACTAAGGATATAAATTTCAACATGATAAATATTCTTAATGCTGCTGTACATCATATATATGAAAGTTGTTAAAAGAATAAATCCTAAGAGTTCTTATCACAAGAAAAATTTTTTTTCTATTTCTTTACTGTTGTGTCTACATGAGATGACAGATGTTCACCAAACTTATTGTGGTAATTATTTCATGATGTATGTAAGTAAAATCATCACAAAATGAATGCTGAGCCAAGGTAGAGAAGCAATTTGAAGGGAAAATCAAAATAATATGGAAACCAACTAGACATGATGGGCAACGGTAGGTGAAGATCAAAGATGACTACTCCTGAAACTCAAGGTCACACAGAGGATGGTAATAAGATTCTCTAAAATGAACAGGGGAAATCTACACATTTGGGAGAGATAAAGATGACCTCCATCTTGGACATATTTAACGTGGAGCAAGAGAGTACATCCAAGTGGATTTGTCCCCTTGAACTTGAGCTCAATTACATGATAAGAACCACAGGTGTTAATTCAGTCATCGTTAATCATCATTGTTTTAGATGATCAAAAGGGATAAAGGAGAAGAGAGTGAAATAAGACCATAGGAGAATGACTTAATTTGGGGGCGGGGGGCGGGGTGGAAGAAAGAAAACAGCAGGTCAGAGAGAAAGGAGAACTCTGGGAAGGGGAAAGAGAGGGTAGATTTAGGTGGAGGGACAGATGTTCCTATGAGCCCTCTTAAGCGATGGGGAGAAACAAAGGGAGAGAGAGAATCGGAGGGGGCTGCTTCTGCTGTTCTGATCCCAGTATACACAGGATCCCGAGCTTCTGCCGCTTCCCAGTATCTAACACGGTTGAGCAGCAAAGCTGATATTTTAAAGAGAAAAGACAAAACATGGCATGAAAATATATGAAATAATGTCCTTAATGACTTTAGCCAAAATCCATGAGAGAAACGACAGGTTCATAGTACCCATGGCCTAGTACATGCACAGGGTCCAGTGAGCCTTGTTTTTTTCCTTCCCTTTTAAACAACTCCAGCTATTTTCTTCCTGAACTCATTCTTTGTCTGTGGTGCAAAGCAATCCAAAATCCCTCCTAGACTTTGACCCAGGGTGGAGTGAACATGTGCTGTGTCCTAAATTTATAGTTAATTCATTACAACTGTGAGCAGTTTGTACAGTACAGCCTTCACCTTCGACTGTGACCTCACCTGGTTAAACTCTCACTGTGTTTCTGGCTCAGACCTGGGGCAAAAGCAGGCAAAACAGAACATAATCTTTCCTGCTTCCTCTCCTTTTGCCTGTGTATCCACAAGGTTTGGTGAACTGTAGTAATCTTTTACATTAATTTGTAACTAAATTAGACACACGTTCCTCCTGAACTCAAGATTGAGTGGTAAAGAAATGGGAACATAAAGGGCACATTAACTGAAGCAAAATATGTAATTTTGATATTCATCAGGTCAGAAGAATGAAATAAAAACAATCACAAAATATTTGGACTACGGTATTCATTTGGCATCAGAAAAAAAGTATGATTATATATATATTCACTTCCTATAAAAAGTTTACTTTTAATATGTACCGTATGTTAATTAAGCCATACAAATCAGCATAGCTATAACCCTAAACCCTCGAATTAACTAGCCTGAACCTACCTTAGGGAAGAATATAACAAAATTTCAAAGCACCTAGTTGAATGCTTCTGACAACATATACATGTCTTATTTGCAAAGAGTCAAAGAGAGAAAGATTAGTAATATTTCTACCCAACATTTCATACTATATAAATTATATGAAATTACACAAATTATATAAAAGTTATATTTCTGATATCTTAGATACAGATTTTAGTCATTTTTATCTCACATTAATAGTTTATAGATTATTTGATTCCTTAATTTCAATAATCTTTTACCTGTAAATGTCAAAATAATAGTAAAGCCAACTAAAATATTTTTCAATAACCACTTTTGATTGAGGTAATATTACTTTGCTCATTTAGAAACACTAGCAACAGTGTTGTAAGTTTCAAAGTACAAATTTGATCTTTTTTTTAGGTAACCCTGAGGTACAAATTCCATGAGTTTGTACATTTAAAATCTTTTTAATCTAACGTCTTCTACTCCTCTAATAATGGTATAAACTGAGAAGGAACAATTTCTCCTCCAAAGCTAAACAAAATAAAAACTGATTGATTAAAAAAAAAAAAAGGTTCATTGCCAGAAATGATTGTTAATCCATGTCAAGTTTCAACAAATTATTCAACAAATGCTCAGATTAATATTATTCAAAGGGAGAACTAGTGGCAGATCCCACTAAAACTAACAGGGTATTCCTATCCTCACTGAGCAGGGCTTTTTAGCTGAGATGCTTATATTTTTAAAATATACAACAGATATGTATATAGTACCCTAATCTGTGCCGAGGGAGTGTTGCCCTGTGTCCCTGGGATAATTGACAGGGCCTCTTCCCTCTGGGTCTCAGAGCCTCTGATTTTGAGTCAGAGGCTTTATGGCCAAGCTGCCACAGCAGATTTCTATTTTAACTAAAAGTTCACTCACGAGTCCTGTGCTGTGCTTAGTCACACAGTCATGTCTGACTCTTTGCAACCCCATGGACTGCAGCTCATCAGGCTCCTCTGTCCATGGGCATTCTCCAGGCAAGAATACTGGAGTAAGTTGCCATGCCCTCCTCCAGGGAATCTTCCCAACTGAATCGAACCTAGGTCTCACTTATTGCAGGCAGATATTTTACCATCTGAGCCACCAGGGAAGCCCCCTGTCACCAAAGGTCACCTTTTAAATTGTGAGTCCTTAAAACATTAGCTGGTGAGGTCTTCAGAGGTGACCTGGGAACCATAAAACTCACTGTGAATCTTGAGCTGTTTTCTTATCTGCTTCTCTTCCATATCTGCCCTTTTCTGTGGAGCTATAGGACCAGACCTAGAGTTATAAAAGCCATCTCTCTCTCTAGTTCTCACACAGACATTTTTTTTTTCTTTTTGATTTCTGGTGGTAGAGGAATAGGTTATCTATTGTCTATCAACCACTATTGCATGGTTTAATTTAAGCAGCTCTTTCTTGGACTTGGTATAACCAATAATTCACTTAATTTAATCCTCAGTAAAGTATGTATTTTATTTTATGTTGCTTTCATGGTATTAATCATAATTCCACTCTTGTAATAGTCTTGTTTTCAATGTTTTCCAGGCAAGAATACTGGAGTGGGTTGCCATTTCCGATTCCCTGGAGAAGAAAATGGCAACCCACTCCAGTATTCTTGTCTGGAAAATTTCATGGACTGAGGAGCCTGGTAGGCTACAGTCCATGGGGTCGCAAAGAGTCAGACATGACTGGGCAACTTCACTTTTGCTTTCACTTACATGGTATTAATCATAATTCCACTCTTGTAATTGTCTTGTTTTCAATGTTTTGTATAAACACATATGTTGATCTTTTTTTGAGAATTCTATGAAATTTAAATGCACACTTCTGTAAGTATAGAAAAATTTGAGCTTTTGAAACATACTTCACCCTGTTTTGAAAAGAGGTCTAACTATATTCAATACCCTATGATAAACCATAATGAAAAAGAATGTGTGTGTATATATATATATATATATAAAACTGAATCACTTTGCTGTACAGCAAAAATTAATGCAGCATTGTAAATCAACTATACTACAATAAAATACATTTTTTTAAAAAAAGGGGTCTAATTATATATCATCATCTGTAAGAATCTGGAAGGCTGAGTAATTCTTGTTACTTCAACAAATTTTGTTGGCTTGATCTTGGTTTTAGTGTTCTATTGGAAGTGGAACAAAATTATGGAAGTGTAAACATCAAGTTGTATCCCTATCTCAAACTTCTCATTAAAGTTCTAAATATATTAACATTTCAAGTGTAAGCATTAACACTTCTAATAACTTTTAATACTTGAATTGCATGGCTTTTTCTCCTTCTTTTCAGTTGTCTGTCATGTACACCCAGACTTATATTCAGTACTTCTAAGAAGATCAAATGTTTGGCTTCTGTCACTACAAATCCTTCCAGTGGCATCTAAGCAATGAAAGTAACTTTGCAGGGCATACTAGTTTTCATACTAAGCTTCCCAGGTGGTTCTATTAGTAAAGAATCTCCCTGCCAATGCAGGATACATAAAAGATGTTGATTTGATCTCTGGGTCAAGAAGATCCCCTGGAGGTAGAAATGGCAACCCACTCCAATATTCTTGCTGTAAAATCTCATGGACAGAGGAGCCTGGTGGGCTACTGTCCATAGGGTCCCAAAGAGTCGGACACAACTGTAGTGACTTAACACATCACTAGTTTTCAAATTGATTAATTTAAATTGGTTTGTAATTTCAAATTGTTATTAGGTACTAATAATGAAAGACATGGAAACCACTCCAGTGTTCTTGTCTGGGAAATCCCATGGAGAGAGGAGCTTGGTGGGCTACAGTGCATGTAATTGCAAATGGTGGATATGACTGAAGTAAATTATCATGAAAGCACACAGAGTTTTAAAAAATCTGAAAGAATCATAGAAGTTTGGAGTTAGAGAAGAAAAAAGAGCAGGGAGGACAGGGGATGTTGAAATGGGAGCAATTTCAAGTAGATGGCCCTTCATGTAAAGGAGAAAAACTTGAATACTGGAAGAGAAAACTGACACATCCAATGTCAGAAAAAAATGGTCCAAAGGTGAGTCTTATATCAGAGATTTTATTCTTGCTGATACAAAGAAAAGGGGAGTACATAAAATCGAAATAAGTTAACCTAATGTAAAAACTGACAGCTTAGTTACCTGGCGTACTTATTCTTGGTGATTCAAAGTCATATTTAATGAATTTGGTGACAACTGGATATACAATGTTCTGCTTTTACAGTTGAAACTTTTCAGTTTTTGAATTTTGCCAACAGTGAACGAGATCAGAAAGGGAGGGAGAATTGGGATTCAATCAAATTTAAAAGGAATGAAACCAAGCTAGGTAACTGAACTATGAGCTCATTAATAAACAAATGGCAAATGGTTATTATGTGCTAGCCACTCAGCTAGGCAAAAGCCAGACATGGTCCTGTCTCCAGTTTGACACATAATTTTAGAGAATACAAGAAATTTGTTACAGATGGCAGCTGTAGGACAATCAGGTTTAATGGGACAGCCATTTTCAAAGCTCTGAATACACCTTCTCTCACTTTTGTGCTCGGGACCATGTCAGAGTTAGTTGCATTTATTGGATGTATAACCATATGGTGTGGTGAAATAATAGCATATAAAAACTTACACTGTCACCAGTATATTTCAAGTGACAATTACACTGGAGCCTTGCTAGACTTTGATCCCCGGGCTCCATACTCCTGTGTGCTTAGTCATTTGGTTGTGTCTGACTCTTTGTGACCCCGTGGACTACAGCCTGCCAGGGTCCTCTGTCCATGGGGATTCTCCAAGCAAGAATACTGGAGTGTGTTGCCTCGTCCAGGGGATCTTCCCAACCCAGGTCTCTAGCATTGCAGGCAGATTCTTTACCAATGGAGCCACCAGGAAAGTCCATGCTAGGTGACACCTAAATCTATGACTTGTCTTGATGTCTATCATTAGTTCTTCAGTAAAACTTAGAGGATAACCATGATTTACAATGGACTTCACATCCTATTACATAATGTTATAGCAAAATCTAATGATTTAATGTTTAATACATGATAGCTAGTTTCTAGCAATGCCTAGATATTGTATCACTATTTGCCCTTACCTTTATTTTCATAAATATATATATATTTATGAATTTTTATTGCTATAATTCAATTCAGATATATTCAGGAAAAAATAAGCATCATCTAAAAAAGAAATGGGATGCCCCAGTAAGGAAAGAGTTAACAGGTTATCTGCAGGGATCTTATCTCTATCACGTGATAGAATCACCACAAAACAAGGCCAGGTACTGTGTTTTATGATATCTAGTTTGAACAGTTTTTTTGTTTTTGTTTTTGTTTTTTAATGGGAGTTAACAATCTCATCTCTTTTAGCATATAAACTCTCTAAAATCAAAGCTCCTTAAGAGCTGTGAGCCTTTAATGTGCATTACTCCTTGGAAGAAAAGTTATGACCAACTTAGATAGCATATTCAAAAGCAGAGACATTACTTTGCCGACTAAGGTCCGTCTAGTCAAGGCTATGGTTTTTCCAGTAGTCAGGTATGGATGTGAGAGTTGGACTGTGAAGAAGGCTGAGCACCGAAGAACTGATGCTTTTGAACTGTGGTGTTGGAGAAGACTCCTGAGAGTCCCTTGGACTGCAAGGAGATCCAACCCGTCCATTCTGAAGGAGATCAGCCCTGGGATTTCTTTGGAAGGAATGATGCTGAAGCTGAAACTCCCTCATTCGAAGAGTTGACTCATTGGAAAAGACTTTGATGCTGGGGCAGGAGAAGAAGGGGACGACCGAGGATGAGATGGCTGGATGGCATCACTGACTCGATGTACATGAGTCTGAGTGAACTCCGGGAGTTGGTGATGGACAGGGAGGCCTGGCGTGCTGCGATTCATGGGGTCAAGGAGTCGGACACGACTGAGCGACTGCACTGAACTGAACTGAACTGAGTTATAATCATCACTAAGTTTGCTTTCTTTTTTTGGTGTATTCAAAAACTCATTTGCAATCCTGTTATTGTTTCTTATTTAATCACTGCCATTTACTCATTCATTAAATATTTTTGAGTGCCTACTATATATGACCCAAAAATCAGTCTAGGTACTTAGGATTCAATAGTGTATAAAACAGAAGAAAAATTATTGCCTTCAGGGAACTTCTATTTTTATTAGGATGACATATGAATAACCATAATTTTAAAGCAAAATATATAGCATGCTAATTAGAAAAACAATTAATGACAAAATAAAGCACAAAGGAAAAACAGGGAGTTCTTGGTTTTGTCAGAAAAGTGGGGATTGCAACTTTACAGCTGGCCAAAGAAGCTAACATGAACAAATGGCACTGAGCTAGATATCTAAAAGACATGAGGGAGAAAGCCATAAGCAAATGGCTTTCTAGAAGAGGAAATAGCCAGAGCAAAGGCCCTGGGGTACATATTCCAGGATGTGAAAAGGACAGGATGTGAACAAGGGGGAAGTAAAGTCAGAAATGAACAGGGCAGAATGGAAAAGACCCTGATTCTATATATAACAGTGTAGGACTGTCCTACACTGGTTATGTATCATGAGAGCAATTCTGTTAAAAATGACTTATGTATATCAAATAATAACTGAAATTTAAGTTACTAATAAAATGAATGGATTATCTGCCAGGAAGCTGGAAGCCTGCTTATGAGAGAGAACAGAACTAGGAACTAGAGGATCTCAGACATGGGAATGAATGTGGGAGAGGAGTTCAGGGAGAGAAAAAGTTTAAAGAGAAGGCATCAGTGAACAGAAGTTCAACGTGGGATTCTTCAGGTGAAGACAGAGATGAAGAACTGCTGCTGCTGCTAAGTCACTTCAGTCGTGTCCAACTCTATGCGACCCCATAGACGGCAGCCCATCCATGGGACTCTCCAGGCAAGAAGACTGGAGTGGGCTGCCATTTCCTTTTCCAATGCATGCATCCATGCTAAGTCGCTTCAGTCGTGTCTAACTCTGTGCGACCCCATAGACGGCAGCCCACCTGGCTCCTCTGTCCATGGGACTCTCCAGGCAAGAAGACTGGAGTGGGCTGCCATTTCCTTCTCCAGTGTGTGCATGCACGCATGCTAAGTCACTTCAGTCATGTCTGACTGTGCGACCCCATGGATAGCAGCCCACCTGGCTCCTCTGTCCAGGGGATTCTCCAGGCAAGAATACTGGAGTGGGTTGCCATTTCCTTCTCTGAGATGCAGAACTAGGCATCCAAAATCTAAGAGTCCAAGTAAAAATAATCTACAGTCCACCTCTCACAGGCACAGCGGGGAAAACATGAATGATCCCCCTGAAGTAGGTTTAGCAGCTGGCACTCTCATAAATTGTGTAAGTTCAAAGGCGGGGGTAGGGGGAAGAGGGGGACCAGAGCAGGGGAAAACATGATAAGGAGGTACATACACAGCAAAAACCACCCCAGATCAGAGAGGGATCATTGAGATTTCATGAACTAGGGTCTGTATACTTTATCGGAGTAAACGTTAGTAACGTGAATTAAATATTTACATAGTTTTAACTTTTGAAAACCATTTCATGTCTGATAGAATCTGACTAAAGCTCTTCAGTTGTTAGATGAGGCAAATACGAACTAAGGATTCATCAGTGAGGTGAAAGGTCTCTCTGCTGAGACTGGGCCCATGCAGATGTGGTCCTAACCTTGAGCCTCGCCTCTCTGGTAAGGAAGCCGCAGCCCTTCCAAGTGCCTGGGTGGAGCCTGAAGGAGAGGAGCGGCAGGAAAGGGTGGGAGGTTCGTGGACTGGAGCAGGAAGTGCAGCCACCCCGCTAAGCAGGTGAAATAGGGAAATCAGGGGCTCTGGAAGTGGATCCAGGCAGGCATGGACGAAGAGTGAGGGCAAGAGTCTCCCAGATCCGGGTTCTTGCAGACGGTAAAGAAGATGGAGGAAGCCATCTAAACTCCTGCCTTGGCAGAGTTTGCTACAGGGAAGCAGAGTCGGGACAAGGGGAAAGGACAAAGGATCAAGCCCGCGGTGGAATGGCCAGACAGAGTTCCCTTACTCTTTAGATTTATCCGATCCGTGCGCCGAGTTGATACGATGCACTTCTTTCTTCTTGGCTTGTTTGGTGGTCATGGCAGAGGTAGCCGCAGGCAGGAGCTGAGCTCTGAGCTCTGAGCCGCCTCTGTGGCCCTGGCTACGCGTTTGCCGTTGCTAGGAGACGGCCAGTGCGCGTCCGGAAGCCGCGGTGCAGGTGCTGGTCAGGTTTTAGCTGGGGCGGCCCTAGCGAAGGTAGCTCTGAGGTTGCAAAGGGACTGCGAGCGCCTAAGAGCTCAGGTCTTCCCAGCGGGGTGGAAATCTAGGGGTTGGGTGCCCGGAGGAAGCCGGCCCGGGCGTGGATTTGACCGTAAGATTGATAGATTCTGATAAACTGGAGTTTTTCTATCAGGCTGACTCTGCCAGGCTTTGCTCTTCGGAAGCATATACCTCGATTAACTCTTTTGGATTTGAAGACATATACTATAAAAGTCTTCCAGGTGGCGCTAGTGATAAAGAACCGGTCTGTTAGTGCAGGAAACTTAAGAGTCCAGGGTTCCATCCCTGATTTGGGAAGATCCCCTGGAGGAGGAAACAGTAACCCACTTCAGTATTCTTGTCTGGGAAATCCCACAGGCAGAGGAGTCTAGCAGGCTACAGTCCATGGGGTGCCCAAGAGTGGGACACAACTGAAGTGACTTAGCACACACTGCAAATCCCCTTTCCCCAGGTCTTTTCTCTTTTGAACAAGTTCCTCTAATAATTAAGGAGACATTATGAACACAGTGAATTTGTCAATGGCTCAGTCAAGGTTTCAATAATGAATACAGTGGGTGCAGGGGGATCTCTGCAGGGAAGGCAATATTATGATCTTAGTCGCTTAAGGTTTGATGATGATGTCTGTGATTGAATAAGTTGGGGGTCTTGTGAGAGTTGGACTATAAAGAAAGCTGAGTGCAGAAGAATTGATGCTTTTGAACTGTGGTGTTGGAGAAGACTCTTGAGGGTCCCTTGGACTGCAAGGAGATCCAACCAGTCCATCCTAAAGGAAATCAGTCCTGGGTGTTCATTGGAAGGACTGATGTTGAAGCTGAAACTCCAATACTTTGGACACCTGATGAGAAGAGCTGACTCATTGGAAAAGACCCGGATGCTGGAAAAGACCCTGATGCTGGAAAAGACCCTGATGCTGGGAAAGATTGAGAGTAGGAGGAGAAGGGGACAACAGAGGATGAGATTGGTTGGATGGCATCACCGACTCAATGGACATGGGTTTGGGTAGACTCCAGGAGTTGGTGTTGGACAGGGAGGCCTGGCGTGCTGTGGTTCATGGGGTCACAAAGAGTCAGACACGACTGAGTGACTGGACTGAACTGGGTTTTTCACATGAAAGAATAAATTCAGGTCATGGAATGGAGTGGCCTTGGATAATTTCTTTGAGAAGATGCTGGAGCCAGAAGACCCAAATTGAAGCAAACCAAGATCAATTAAGTCTCTTCAGTCCTGCTGATATTTGTAGTTATCTTGCCTTGGGCAAGTTCTTCCTTTTAAGCCTCCAGTTTACTTACTTGTACTTACTTGGGTTTCCCTCATAGCTCAGTTGATAAAGAATCTGCCTGCAATGCAGGAGACCTAGGTTTGATCCCTGGGTCAGGAAGATCCCCTGGAGGAGGAAATGGCAACCCACTCCAGTAGTCTTGCCTAGAGAATCCAACAGAGAGAGGAGCCTGGGAGGCTATAGTCAATGGGGTCGCAAGAGTCCACGAGTCGGACACCACCATATTTTCAGGCACTGATTTACTTACTTGTAAACACTAGATGCTAATACCTAACACAAGTCTCTCATGAGCATAACTGAGATGTACTTAAAATGCTTAGCACACAATGAAAACACAGAAAATAGGGGCTCCTGCTTCAAAATGCCTTCAAAGACCAGGCAGTTAACGTGAATGAATGAAGTTGAGAAATGCTTAGACTGGGAACACTTTTAAGGGCATTAAAATAAAACCAAATATTACTCTGGCCCAACATACTCTCAGTTTAGAGAGATTTAACCATCCACAGGCCTCAGTTTTAGAGCCCCTCATATTAGATGGCCTCTTCCATTAACCTAGAGATAACTCTGTGTGTGTGTGTGTGTGTGTGTGTGTGTGTGTGTGTGTTAGTCCCTCAGTCATGTCCAGCTCTTTGTGAACCCATAGACTGTAGCCTGCCAGGCTCTTCAGTCCATAGGGATTCTCCAGGCAAGAATACTGGAGTGAGTTGCCATGCACTCCTTGGAGGATCTTCCAGACTCACAGATTGAACCCAGGTTTCCCTCATTGCAGGAGGATTCTTTGTCTAAGCCATCTGCAGTTCAGTTCAGTTCAGTTGCTCAGTCCTGTCCGACTCTTTGTGATCCCATGAACCACAGCACACCAGGCCTCCCTGTCTATCACTAGCTCCCGGAGTTCACTCAAACTCATGTCGATTGAGTCAGTGATGCCATCCAGCCATCTCATCCTCTGTCATCCCCTTCTCTTCCTGCCCTGAATCCCTCCCAGCATCAGAGTCTTTTCCAATGAGACAACTCTTCACACGAGGTGGCCAAAGTATTGGAGTTTCAGCTTTAGCATCAGTCCTTCCAATGAACACCCAGGACTGATCTCTTTTAGAATGGACTGGTTGGATCTCCTTGCAGTCCAAGGGACCCTCAAGAGTCTTCTCCAACACCACAGTTCAAAAGCATCAATTCTTCAGTGCTCAGCTTTCTTCACAGTAAAACTCTCATGTCCATACATGACTACTGGAAAAACCATAGCCTTGACTAAACGGACCTTTGTTGGCAAAGTTTCTGCTTTTGAATATGCTGTCTAGGTTGGTCATAACTTTCCTTCCAAGGAGTAAGCATCTTTTAATTTCATGGCTGCAGTCACCATCTGCGTGATTTTGGAGCTCCTAAAAATAAAATCTGACACTGCTTCCACTGTTTTCCCATCTATTTGCCATGAAGTGATGCGACCAGATGCCATGATCTTAGTTTTCTGAATGTTGAGCTTTAAGCCAACTTTCTCACTGTCCTCTTTCACTTTCATCAAGAGGCTCTTTAGCTCCTCTTCACTTTCTGCCATAACGGTGGTGTCATCTGCATATCTGAGGTTATTGATATTTCTCCCAGCAATCTTGACTCCAGCTTTTGCTTCATCCAGCCCAGCGTTTCTCATGATGTAATCTGCATATAAGTTAAATAAGCAGGGTGACAATATACAGCCGTGACATACTCCTTTTCCTCTTTGGAACCAGTCTGTTGTTCCATGTCCAGTTCTAACTGTTGCTTCCTGACCTGCATACAGATTTCTCAAGAGGCAGGTTAGGTGGTCTGGTATGCCCATCTCTTTCAGAATGTTCCACAGCTTATTGTGATCCACACTGTCAAAGGCTTTGGCATAGGCAATAAAGCAGAAATAGGTGTTTTTCTGGAACTCTCTTGCTTTTTTGATGATCCAGCGGATGTTGGCAATTTGATCTCTGGTTCCTCTGCCTTTTCTAAAACCAGCTTGAACATCTGGAAGTTTTACGGTTCACACATTGCTGAAGCCTGGCTTGGAGGATTTTGAGCATTACTTTACTAGCATGTGCTGCTGCTGCTGCTGCTAAGTCGTTTCAGTCGTGTCCGACTCTGTGAGACCCCAGAGACGGCAGCCCACCAGGCTCCCCCATCCCTGGGATTCTCCAGGCAAGAATACTGGAGTGAGTTGCCGTTTCCTTCTTTGATGCACGAAAGTGAAAAGTGAAAGTGACATGCTCAGTCGTGTCTGACTTTTAGCGACCTCATGGACTGCAGCCTACCAGGCTCTTGCGTCCATGAGATTTTCCTCTAGCGTGTGAGATGAGTGCAGTTGTGCGGTAGTTTGAGCATTCTTTGGCACTGCCTTTCTTTGGGATTTGAATGAAAACTGACCTTTTCCAGTCCTGCGGCCACTGCTGAGTTTTCCAAATTTGCTGGCATATTGAGCGCAGCACTTTCACCACATCATCTTTCAGGATTTGAAAGAGCTCAACTGGAATTACATCACCTCCACTAGCGGTGGAGCCAGCCCGTGTCCCTCACAGAAGCGTGGCTGAGAAGAGCTCCCCCTCACCCAAGTTCAGGGTTGGCAGCCGAGAGGAGCTACCCCACGTCTGAGGTCAGGGCCGGCGGCCGAGAAGAACAACCCCATGTCTGAGGACAGGGGCGGCCAAAAGGAGCTACCCCACGCCTGAGGTCAGGGCCGGCGGCCAAGAAGAGCTACCCCACGCCTGAGGTCAGGGCTGGCGGCCGAGAAGAACAACCCCACGCCCGAGGTCAATTGCACGTCCGAGGTCGGGGGCAGATGAGAAGAGCTACCCCGTGTCCGAGGCCAGGGGTGGCTGCCGGGAGGAGCTACCCCACATCTAAGGAGCTGCGGCTGTGCAGGCGCAGGAAGGCCGAGAGGAGCTACTCCACGTTCAAGGTCTGGAGGGGCAGCCATGAGGAGATACCCCTAGTCCAAGGTAAGGAGCAGCGGCTGCGCTTTGCTGGAGCAGCCGTGAAGAGATACCCCACGTCCAGAGTAAGAGAAACCCAAATAAGACGGGAGGTGTTGCGAAAGGGCATCAGAGGGCAGACGCACTGAAACCATACTCACAGAAAACTAGTCAATCTGATCACACGGACCACAGCCTTGTCTAACTCAATGAAACTAAGCCATCTTACCCATCTTTAAATAAAGACATTCCCTCTGTTCTTGGAACTGTTCATTGGCCCCGCTCTACAGGAGAGAAGCAGGTTCCTGAAAAGCAAATCTTTGAACTGCTCTGAGGAATCAATGCCTAGACTTCTTCATTCAGCGTGGCTTCTGCTTTGTCAGACTGTGTTAGTCTTATTGGGGTTTACATAGGCGACAATCAGACAGCAACCTCTTTGTATTCCGCCTGCGAGGTAAATGGCTTCTATCAGCTGTGCTAATATTATGAGTGCAGAAATACCCTATGAACAGCTGTATATGTGAAGAGAATGAAGACATCTTGAGCACTCTGCCTCATTTATCACAGGGCTGAGATTTCCAGAGAGCTCTCCTGATTGAAAGTAAAGGATCAAGCTTCATGAAAATAGTATTTTAATACTAAATCTGATTAGTGTCATCCGTGCAAAGCCATAAGCATATACGAAGACTATTGGGTAAAAATAGCACAGTTTTAAGCAACCAACCCATGAATGGGCGAGTTTCCTCTTGAGCAAGGGCCATCCCTGAAGCCATAGTTAGTGGCTGCAAGATGCCAAGGCCATTACAGGAGAGTCTGTCCTTTAGTTTGAGATCGGATGATCTGCAGCGCATGCATGTTCTACAGATGAAGAACCCCAAACCAAGAGAAGAGCAAATGTCCTACAAAAAGGTGCTTGGCTTCTGTGTAGCAGAGTGTGAACAAGAGCAAATAAATGGAGGAGCCCTGGTTTAAGCCAAACATATCACTACTCCACCCAGAAACTGTTTTCTTATCTATTTTGTGTGTGCGGATTAGTCACTCAGTCATGTCTGACTCTTTGCCACCCCATGGACTGTAGTCTGCCAAGCTCCTCTGTCCATCGGACTCACCAGGCAAGAAAACTGGAGCAGGTAGCCATTCCCTACTCCAGGGGATCTTCCCAACCCAGGGATCAAACTTGGGTCTCCCCCACTGCAGGCAGATTCTTTATTGTCTGAATCACCAGGGAAGCCTTTTCCTATCTATTAAATTACTATAAAAATAAAGGAGTTGATATCAGGATGGAATGAGATAATAAAAATCTATTTTTAAAATATAAAGTTGTGCTTTACTCCTTTGTCCAACGTTCTTTCTCTTTTATAATATTATGTATGCAGCAAGCATAAAAGGAATTTTGCCTTTTTTCTGAAGCCAAACTCTGGTCAGGTCATGATTTTAAAAGGCAAATATGCTCCTCTATAAATCGTAAGATGGTGTTTGTACGTGCCAGTGCAAAAAGAACAATTAGCCCTACCTATATCTTTTTTGCAAACCCGTATTCTGGTGTGTAGATGGTAATCATGTTCAGTGTCATTTTGAAATGTTAATAATACCTGTGATTTATTGAGTTCCGGTAACTTGCCAGGCTTCGGGAGGGGAGCTAGCTCCTTAGAGTATAGACAGTAGACATAGATCTGAATTTAAACACTGACTCTTCTTAGCTGACTTGCCCTGGGTAAGTCACTTAAACTCCCTGAATCCCATTTTCTTCATTTGCTGAAAGGAAAGAGTAATACTTCCTTGAAATGTTGTGCTTGGACCATTATCAACACTCAAGTCATGACAGGTAACGCTTCCCTATCTGGCACTGAAGTGCAGAGAGGTGAAAGGACTTTGCCTCTGACATAGGGCCAGTGGCAGAGCAGGACTGGCCTGTCTCCATGGCCTTGGCCTCTGAAATCCTCTGACCAACTACACAGGCTATGGTCTTTCAGAGATGCTCCTGAAAAACAGCAAGTCCAGGCGACTGCCCTGCAGCTCAGCTTAGGGGTTTCCAAGTTCTCTTGCTGTTTAACAACTTTCAAGAAACAGGGCTTGTATTGCATTAGAGCTACCCTTTCTTCAGTCTGTACTTAGCTTTTTGAGGAAGAGACAACCTCAGACAACAGTAACCCTGGCTCCACAGGGAAGTGGTTAGAAATACTTACTTCCTCATGCCTGCGGAAACAGACCAAGCAGGGGTCTCTCTTTGGACTGCATGGGGAAGTGAGTTTCAGTAACCACTTCTCTACCCCACACTGGGAGCCCAGATGACAGGAACTGAGCAGGGAGAGCGGCAGCTTTTCTGGTTCTTAGAGCCATAGCTCTGGGCAGCTTCCCACTTGGTCCCATGGCCACAGGACATGACAGAGAGGGTGCTGGTCAGCCACCTCTTTGCAATTAGGTCAATTATCAGCTTGCTCACCTTTAACCAAATCAATGAGGAAGCATAAATTCTACATGTCCTGCTTGGAATTTAGGTTAACTGCCCTTTCAAGTTCCGTTCTTCAGTAATCTCTTCTCCTTAGAAATCAGTATCCTTCTCCTTTATTTTCCACAGAGCTTTATTATTATTTTTTAAATATCCAATCATGTTGCATCTCATTTTTATCATTACTTAGGCCCTGGTCCTTCTCACTTATAAACTGTAAGGGCACTTAGAATTTGGTGAACCAAACTCACTTCAAACTCTGCAAACCTCTGCAACACTTCATAATCAGAACTTAACATTTATTGAGCACTGACTATATGCTTGGCACTGTACAAAACTGTTGTTCTATAGTAATCCACTTAATCACCATAAACACCCTAAGGATGTGCTAATATTACAATCTCTCTCTTGTAAATAAGAAAACAAGCAGAGGCTAAATTAAATTAGGAAGTATCAGGCAGCATTCAGGCCCAAGCAATCTGGTGCCACATCCATGCTTTTTATAACCACGTTTTCTGCTTCAGACTCCTTCAGTAGTTGCAACCCTATGAAATGTTGCTATCAGCCCATTTTGTAGAGAAGGAACATGAGTTTTAGGAAGCTTAACACCTTGCCCAAAGTCCAAAGCACAGAGAGGGTGGAGCTGGAATGTAAATGTAAACAGTCTGGCTTCAGAGTGCAGGCTTTTATTTTATTTCATTTCATTTCACTTCATTTCATTTATTGTTGTAAGCAAGCAATACAGAATCTATGTATCTAATAATTTTTTGGGTGCATAACATAGTGTTGCTAATGGCTCAGTTCTTCGGGCACTCTGAAGTGTCTGAAGAACTATAGGTGGAGGTTCCTGACATTGCACAGGAGGCAGTGATCAAGACCATTTCCAAGAAAAAGAAATGCAAAACGATTGTCTGAGGAGGCCTTACAAATAGCTGAGAAAAGAAGAGAAGCTAAAGGCAAACTAGAAAAGGAAAGATATACCCATTAGAATGCAGAGTTCCAAAGAATAGCAAGGAGAGATAAGAAAGCTTTCCTCTGTGAAAAATACCATTGGTAGCTTGATAGGGATTGAATTGAATCTATATGTTTGATGCAGGATACAGGATGCTTGGGGCTGGTGCACTGGGATGACCCAGAGAGATGGTATGGGGAGGGAGGTGGGAGGAGGGTTCAGGATTGGGAACATGTGTATACCTGTGGTGGATTCATGTTGATGTATGGCAAAACCAATACAATATTGTAAAGTAATTAGCCTCCAATTAAAATAAATAAATTAAAAAAATAAACAAATAAATAAACAATGCAGGGTTAAAAAAAAAAAAAAGAAAGCTTTCCTCAGTGATCAGTGCAAAGAAATAGAGGAAAACAATAGAATGGGAAAGACTAGAGATCTCTTCAAGAAAATTAGAGATGCCAGGAGAACATTTCGTGCAAAGATGTGCTCAATAAAGGACAGAAATGGTATGGATCTAACAGAAGCAGAAGATATTAAGAAGAGGTGGCAAGAATACACAAAAGAACTATACAAAAGAACCTTCATCACCCAGATAACCACGATAGTGTGATCACTCACCTAGAGCCAGACATCCTGGAATGTGAAGTCAAGTGGGCCTTAGGAAGCATCACTATAAACAAAGCTAGTGGAGGTGATGGAATTCTAGTTGAGCTCTTTCAAATCCTAAAAGATGATGCTGTGAAAGTGCTGCACTCAATATGCCAGCAAATTTGGAAAATGCAGCAGTGGCCACAGGAATGGAAAAGGTCAGTTTTTATTCGAATCCCAAAGAAAGACATTGCCAAAGAATGCTCAAACTACCGCACAATTGCACTCATCTCACATGCTAGCAAAGTAATGCTCAAAATTCTCCAAGCGAGGCTTCCACAGTATGTGAACTATGAATTTCCAGATGTTCAAGCTGGTTTTAAAAAAGACAGAGGAACCAGAGATCAAGTTGCCAACAACTGTTGGATCATCAAATAAGCAAGGGAGTTCCAGAAAAACTTCTACTTCTGCTATATTGACTACACCAAAGCCTTTGACTGTGTGGATCACCACAAACTGTGGAAAATTCTAAAAGAGAAGGGAATACCAGACCACCTTCCCTGCCTCCTGAGAAATCTGTATGCAGGTAAAGAAGCAACAGTTAGAAGCAGACGTGGAACAACAGACTGGTGCCATATTGGGAAAGGAGTATGTCAAGGCTGTATACTGTCACCCTGCTTATTTAACTTATATGCACAGTACATCATGAGAAATGTCAAGCTGGATGAAGCACAAATTGGAATCAGGATTGCCGGGAGAAATATCAATAACCTCAGATATGCAGATGAAACCACCCTTATGGCAGAAAGTGAAGAGAAACTAAAGAGCCTCTTAATGAAAGTGAAAGAGGAGAGTGAAAAAGCTGGCTTAAACTCAACATTTAAAAAACTAATATCATGGCATTCAGTCCCATCACGTCATGGAAAATAGATGGGGAAACAATGAAAGACTTTATTTTCTTGGGCTCCAAAATCACTGCAAATGGTGGTTGCAACCATGAAATTAAAAGATGCTTACTCCTTGGAAGAAAAGCTATGACCAATCTAGACAGTGTATTCAAAAGCAGAGACATTATTTTGCAGACAAAGGTCTGTCTAGTCAAAGCTATGGTTTTTCCAGTAGTCATGTATGGATGTGAGAGTTGGACTATAAAGAAAGCTGAGTACCGAAATATTGATGCTTTTGAACTGTGGTGTTGGAGAAGACTCTTGAGAGTCCCTTGGACTGCAAGGAGATCAAACCAGTCAATCTTCAAGGAAATCAGTCCTAAATATTCATTGGAAGGACTGATGCTGAAGATGATACTCCAATCCTTTGGCCACCTGATGGGAAGAACTGACTCATTGGAAAAGATCCTGATGCTGGGAAAGATTGAAGGCGGGAGGAGAAGGGGATGACAGAGGATGAGACTGTTGGATGGCATCACTGACTTGATGGACATGAGTTTGAGCATGCTCTGGGAATTGGTGATAGACAGAGATCCTGGTGTGCTGCAGTCCATGGGTCACAAAGAGTTAGACACAACTCAGCAACTGAACTGAACTGAATGGTTTAATGGTAAAGAATCCACCTGACAATGCAGGAGACAAGAGTTTGATCCCTGGGTCTGGAAGATCCCCTGGAGAAGAAATGGCAACTCACTCCAGGATTCTTGCCTGGATAAACTCATGGACAGAGGAGACTGGCAGGCTACAGTCCATGGGGTTGCAGAAGAGTGAGACATGACTAAGTGACTAAACAACAACAATTGTAGGCACAATGTTGAACAGCAGATTTCTAGAGCTTCTTCTTCTTATTTAACTGGAACTTTTTACCTGTGTAAGCTCTCAAGGTGGGTGTTATACTGTCTGTTTTAAACAGAATGAGTACAGAACATTCTGTACTACATGTCCTCAAAAAAATTGCTATAAATTGCAACTTAGATTCAGGTTTGAACCCTAACATCCAGTCTCTTTAAAGCCCACTAGTTCTGGAGGACTCGGAACTGGCAGAAATGAAACCAGTTGTCCCTGCCAGAGAAAGCCTCATTATTCAGGACAAACCTTAATGTATAGTTTTGATTGTCTTTGAAAGGAAATTCTGAACAGAGATTCTTAACAAAAGTGGGATAATAAAGAAATGATATTTTCCTGAAACTAGCTGAAAAAGAATTTTCATTTCAATAAGCTGTTTAAACAGTTTTTCTGACTGTAAAAAATAAGAATTCATTAGGATGCAAACTGACCTGCATTAATATGAGGCTGCAATCACCTATTAATATGAGGCTGCAATCATCTATGAAGGTGCTGGTTCTCAGACTGGACTGAGGCATTTCCTCCCCCACCAGAAAAAGGTCCTCACTCAGAGCATCCTGGGAGCATCCTGCATGTCAGTGGTGTGTATAAGGAGAGAGATATATGGGACAACTCTGACATCTTTTTCTCTTCAGAGCTCCCTCATTATTGTCAGAGACTTATCTCACCATAGCATTGCAGTTCAACCTCTGCTGCCCAGTTCTTCTTGCCTTACCCTCTGAGAGAGGCTACTGAGAACCCTTACTAATAAACGTCATGCACACAAGTCTGAGAGTGTGGGTCTGTTTGCTGGGAACTCGCCTAGAACAGTCAATAGCAGATATGAAAGGGAAGTCTGTAGGAAGCAGACTCTAGAATGAGATATGGGAAGCCTTCTGCTTCCAAACAAGATGAAGGAACAGGGAGTGAATTTACATTCTCACAGGCAATAGTAAATACTGAATAAAATATATGAGGACATTGACTTTGAGGCAATGAATCAGTGATCCCAGAGATGAAAAACAAAGGTGAGTTTTTCAGAAATAAACCATGCTTTTATGGACAAAGGAGGAAAGAATATACAATGGAGAAAAGATAGTCTCTTTAATAAGTGATGCTGGAAAAATTGGACTGCTACATGTAAAAGAATGAAATTAGGATGTTCTCTAATACCTATACGAAAATAAACTCAAAATGGAATAAAGACCTGCATGTAAGCCTGGAAACCATAAAATTCCCAGAGGAAAACATAGGTAGAACAGTCTTTGACATAAGTCATAGCAATATTTTTTTATCTTTATTCTAAAGCAAAGGAAATAAAAGCAAAAATAAACAAATGGGACCTAGTTAGACTTAAAAGCTTTTGCACAGCAAAGGAAACCATCAACAAAATGAAAAAAACAACCTACTGAATGGCATAAAATACTTATGATATGACTGGTAAGGAATGAATATCCAAAATATATAAACAGCTCATACAACTTAAATCAAAAAGCAAATGACCAAATTAAAAATGAATAGACATTTTTCCAAAGAGGACATGCAGATGGCCAATAGGCACATGAAAAGATGCTCAACATTGCTCTTCAGGGAAACCAAATATAAATCACCATATCATTTACACCTGTCAGAATGGCTTCAATGAAACAGAACAGAAATAACAAATGTTGGCAAGGATTTGGAGAAAAGGGAGCCCTCCTGCACTGGTGGTGGGAATATAAATTGGAACAGATGCTAAGGAAAACAGTATGGCGGGGGGGTTCTCAAAAAACTGAAACAGAATTACATTATGACCCAGAAATTTCACTCCTGGGTATATATCTGAAAAAAATAAAAAGACCGCTAATTCAAAGGGATGCATGCACACCAATGTTAATGGCAGTATTATTTACAATTGCTAAGACAGAGAAATGACCTAAGTCTCTATCAACAGATGAATGGATAAAATGAGGTGTTTGTATTTATCTATCATCTATCTGTCATCTGTCTATCTATCTCTATCGGCATACACATACTGGAGTACTACTCAGTCATAAAAGGGATGAAAATGTGCCATTTTCAGCTACATGAATGGACTTGGAGGGTATTATGCTACATGAAATAATTCAGAGAAACTCAGATGCTCTGCGATATCACTCATATGTGGGATCTACAAAATACAGCAAACTAGTGAATATAACAAAAAAGAAACAGACTCAGATATAGAGAACAAATTAGTGGTTACCAGGGGGAGATGGAGGGAGGTCAATATAGAGGTAGAAGATTAAGAGGTACAAACTGCTATGAATAAAGTAAGCTACATGGATATAATATACAACAGGAAAAGTATAGTCAATATTTTATAATAGCTATAGACATAGCATAAACTTGACAAATTGTGAATCACAGTATTGTACACTGTAATTTATATAATGGGACTTCTTTGGTGGCTCAGTAGTAAAGAATCAGCCTGCCAATGCAGGAGACTCTGGTTTGATCCCTGGGTTGGGAGCATCCCCTGGAGGAGGAAATAGCAACCCACTCCAGGATTCTTCCCTGGGAAATTCTATGGACAGAGGAGCCTGGCGGGCTATAATCCATGGGGTTGCAAAGAGTCAGACATGACTTAACGACTAAAAAACACAGTTTATATAATATTGTAAATCAGCTATACTTCAGTTAGACAGCAAAAAGATGGGCTTTATAACTGTCTCAGCTCACTGTGAGGGCCTGGCACAGGGTGGAGACCCCATGCAGAGCCCGATGGTGTCCCTGATTTGGGGAGACGAAGCTGGAATCCAGGAGTGCTAGCAGGCTGAAGCTTCTAGATGAGAGTCTGTCGAGGAGAGAGCAGTGCTGAGGAGAGCCTGAGAATGGGTCCTCAGTGTCTGTCAGAGTGCAGGTCTGACCAGCTGGAGCACAGGTGGAACTGCCCTGAGGCATGCAAAGAACCCTGTGAAAGGGTTAGAAACATGAGCTCACATGGGGCCTGCTCCCACCAGCAT
The DNA here is from genome assembly GCF_032405125.1 of Capricornis sumatraensis. Taxonomy (NCBI): domain Eukaryota; kingdom Metazoa; phylum Chordata; class Mammalia; order Artiodactyla; family Bovidae; genus Capricornis; species Capricornis sumatraensis. The sequence continues at coordinate 71,291,774 of NC_091081.1, read as the reverse complement.
GACGGCATAGACCTTGGCATTCATTGGGGATGGAATATGGAGTTTTGTTCCCTCAACAGTGGTGAAAATTTCACCCTAAATGAAACTCCTCGCTATTCCCACCTAACAAAACTTAAAAGCAAGACCTGAAATGATCAAACTATTTCCAAGGAGGTTAACAGCTTCCCTGAACAAATTTAAGACTATTCATAGGAGTGCAAAAATAACCAGGACCCAACAGGTAAAATTCAAAAAGATTGGTATCCAATAAAATGTACTGAGCATGAAACAAAAAGCAGGAAAATATGTTTCATTAAAAGGAGAAAAAAAAATCAACCAATTGAAAATGACTCAGAAAAAAAAACATGGATGATAGAATTAGCAGACAGGACATTGAAATAGCTGTTATCATGGTGTACCACATGTTCAAGAAGCTGATTAACTACATTGAATTCTTTAGAACCCCTAAACTGCACATTCAATGTCTATGTTGAAAAAATACACTGATTGGGATGAATGGCAGATTAGAGATTGACGAACAGATCAGTTCATTTGAAGACACATCAACAGAAACAATCCAACATGAAACAGAAGGAAAAAAAGAATAGGATTTTAGGGAGCTGTGGAACAACTTTACATAGACTAACACACATGCAGCAAGCATGTGTGTGTGTGTGCTAAGTCACTACAATCGTGTCTGACTTTGTAACCCTGTGGACTAGCCCTCCAGGCTCCCCTGTCCATGGGATTCTCCAGGCACGAATCCTGGAGTGGGTTGGCATGCCCTCCTCCAGGGGATCTTCCTGACCCAGGGGTCAAACCAGCATCTCTTATGTATCCTGAATTGGCAGGCAGATTCTTTACCACCAGGGTTACCTGTGAAGCCCCACATGAGACTGGAGTCCCTGAATAAATGAGCAAGGAGGGCAGGTGTGGGGGTTGGGAGAAGAAGATTCAGAAAACATTAGATGGGAAAATAATGATGAGAATTTTTCCAAATTTTGTCAAAGCTGTAAATCTCAGAAACTCAATAAACTCTACTGCAAACAAACAAACAAACCAAAAAAATCGTGGATAAAGCTACACCCAGGGACATCATAACAAAGTTAATTAAAATCACTGTTAAAAGGAAGATCTTGAAATGGAAATTCATGGCTGAGCAACAGGCAATGTGGAGCCCGTCACTGGTGAGAACTGGCGCACTGGCAGCTCCTATGTGGGACTGCAATGCAATTGCTCAACATCAACTCGCGGTAAACTAGGGCAGGAAAATAGTGGAAGAGAATGCACCAACAGATAAGTCTCAGGCCTATGGGAGGTCCAGGGAAATATTACTTAGGAAGACTAAGAAACTGGATAGCTTTTACCATCTTAAAAATATTACATATAGTTACAATAACTGTTTTAAGAACCTATTATTAAACTTGCCATCTATGTCATATGAATTTCGTATATATCTAGGACAATTCCAGTTGACTTAATTTTGTTTTTCCTCCTAATGGGATATAGTTTTCATTTGTTGTGTTTTTATTATCATTTTGTGAATTCTACTTTGTTTGGTGCTGGCAATGTATTCTCTGAAAAATAATGATTTGAAACTAATTGTGTTTATTTGGAGGTTTACTTTACCCGGACATTTCATTTTATGCATCGGGTAATGGCAACCCATTCCAATATTCTTGCCTGGAAAATTCCATGGACAGAGAAGCCTCGTGGGGTACAGTCCATGGGGTCACAAAGAGTCAGACATAACTTAGTGACTTAATAATAATAACAAATTTCTAAATATATGAAGAAAATTTGCTTCCTGCCCCTGAAAAACTAATAATCTTGTGGGGTGAACAAAAACTGGAATGATATTTATAAGACAATGCAATGAATTCTATACAAAAGTTGTGAATCAAGCATGGAGGCAACCCCGAGTAAGGCTATCCAACAGGATGTCCTTAGCAAGTTCTTTTGGAAACAAGTATCTAGCTGAGGTCAAGGCCACGTGGACTCAGGCAAAGGGCAGACACCTGGTGATAGGGGTGGAGTGACAATTGAGATCAGGATCATGGAGTAGCCCTGGGTGACATACTGCAGTAGGAAGTTCTGGATAGTGAGAGAGATGACACATTGAGGTGCCTAAGAGTGAAAGATTAGGATAAACATCTCCATTTTCTCACTTGTGTGAAGAAATGCCACCACAGTAATATAGTAAATATTAATACTTGCTATGAATATTATAGTATATAAATATTACTATAAATTATTAAATATAATATATAGTAAAATATTCTATATAGATGACTGGATTAAAAAGATATGGTATACATATTATATATATACATGTACACACAACACAACACATGCATACATACATACATACATACATACATACACACAAAGGAATATTACTCAGCCATGAAAAAGGAATCCTGCCATTTGCAGTAATGAAGATGGACTTTATTTCACTTATACTAAGCGAAATAAGTCAGACAGAGAAATATTGCATGATATCACCTATATGTGAAATCTAAAAGTAACATGAATGAATGTATGTGCACAACAGAAACAGACTCACAGATATAGAAAACAACTTGTTGTTACCAAGGAGAAGAGGGAATGGGGAAGGGACAAACTTGGGGTGTGAGATTAACAAATACTATGTGTGAAATAGATAAGCAGCAAGGCTGTATTGTATGTATATATTGTGTATAGCAAGAGGATTATAGCTATAATTTATAATGGAGTATAATCTTCAAGGATAGTCAGTCACTATGCTGTACATCTGAAACTAATGAAATATTGTAAATATTTCACTGCAAAAATTTAATAAAAATAAAATATAATATTCTGTATAAACAGTATTATGTGAGTTTATGGACATGCAGACTTGCATTTCAACCTAGCTCCATGACCTCCTAGAGGTATGATGCTAGGCAAGTTATTTAGACTCTCTGAAGTCATTTTACTCATCTAAGCAATGGTTATAAACTGGTTTTTGTGAAGACTGATTGAGATGCATATGCTTCGAGGAAGAAAAACAAAGTAAAATAAGCATAATCATTCCATGAAGATTCACTATTTTTCTACATGAAAGTTCTAAAATAACTTGGCAAAAACTGTAGTTGCAAAGAAGAGACTAACAGGATTTCATGCTATGATGATTTATAAAGGTTTCAAATAATTTTTAGTTTTTTGGATGGTAAGAAAATAATTTTGCATAATAAGGAAGTATGATCTTTAAACACAAAAATTAAACAGAAAAAGTAAGGCTTCCTGATTATAACTGCTATATTATTCTCCTCCCCAAACCTTCACCTTATATACCTGTTTCAAACAGTTAGAAATCATTTTCTATTTTGACCTAACTGCTAGTAATTCTATACATCTATGAAATTTGTTGAATTTTCCATACATTTATGCCTCACATATATCTTACACATGCTATTTATATAAGAAAAGTTAACACATAGACATATATTTCATTGTTTAAAAATGCACACCTTAAAGTTCACTGGATGTGTGATGCAAGGAAAACTTCAAAATGGATTTTTATTTAAATGCATTTATTTTGAAATTATGGAAGTGGAAAAACAAGTTTAAAAAGTTTCTAATCCCATCTTTCAGAAGTAACCACTGATTTTTTTTTTATGTGTAGAGCCTTCTCATCATTTACACAACTATTTTATATAATTGAGGTTATACTTTTTGTTCCACTTAGCTATGCTGCCAATACTTCCCATGTTATTTAATGACTTTCTACATGATAATTTTTAAAGCTGTGTAGTAAGGTATCATATGAATATGTGTCACCATTGTTCTGTTGTTGAACTTTCAGGTAATTTCCTGTATTTAATCAACATGAATAACAGACTGATGAAATACATTACAATATAGATTTATAGGGGCTTCCCAGGTAATACTAGTGGTGAAGAACCCGCTTGCCAATGCAGGAGATATAAGAGATGTGTTTTCAGTTCCTGGGTCAGGAAGATCCCCTGGAGAAAGAAATGACAACCTACTCCAATGTTCCTGCTAGAGAATGCTATGGATCGAGGAACCTAGATTAATAGGAATGGGGAACTGGAGACTTGGACTCTGGGGCCATATCTGAGTAGTTTTGGATAAGTCATTTCACTTCCCTGAGTTCCAGTTTCCTCATGTAGAAAACTGTCAGGCTGCACTAGATGAAATTCCAGATCCTCTGTAGAGAATGGCACTTCTGGGATTAATGAGCTCTTCGGTGGGGAAGGTCTTATACAGGGTGTGGCCCTGGAGAATGCTGAACAACAAGAAGGTTGTATAAGGTATATACTCTACGGTTTGTTTGTAGAACTAAAGCAGCGAAAAGTGATTAGTGCACTGGAAAAGTGGGAAAGAACCAATACATCTCTGATTCTGCCACCCTTTCCCTCTCCCATGAGAGCCAAGAAAGGTTGACATCCAACCTTGCCATCCTTCTAGACTCCAAGTGTGTGTTGCTCAGTTGGAGGATGATGCTTATGTTATTGGGCATTTTATACTATTTGCATTTGTGCATATTCTCAGCTTCATTTTCCAGCTGGATTTAGAAAAGGCAGAGGAACCAAAGATCAAATTGCCAACATCCATTGGATCATAGAAAGAGCAAGAGGATTCCAGAAAAACATCTACTTCTGTTTCATTGGCTACACCAAAGCCTTTGACTGTATGGATCACAACAACTGTAGAAAATTCTTAAAGAGAAGGGACTACCAGACCACTTACCTGCCTCCTGAGAAATCTGTATGCAGGTCAAGAAGCAACAGTTAGAACCAGACATGGAACAATAGACTGGTTCCAAATTGGGAAAAGAATACATCAAGGTTGTATATTGTCACCCTGCTTAATTAACTTATATGCAGACTACATCATGTGAAATACCAGACTGGATGAAGAACAAGCTGGAATCCAGATTGCTGGGAGAAATATCAATAACCTCAAATATGCATATGACACCACCCATATGGCAGAAAGCAAAGGGGAACTAAAGGGCTTCCTGATGAAAGTAAAAGAAGAGAATGAAAAAGCTTGCTTAAAACTCAACATTCTAAAAACTAAGGTCATGGCATCCAGTCACATCACTTCATGGAAAATCGATGGGGAACAAAGGAAACAGCAAGAGACTACTTTTTTGAGGCTCCAAAATCACTGCAGATGGTGACTGCAGCCATGAAATTAAAGTGATTGCTCCTTGGAAGAAAAGCTATGACAAACCTAAACAGCATATTAAAAAGCAGAAACATTACTTTGCCATCTAGTCAAAGCTATGGTTTTTCCAGTAGTCATGTATGAATGTGAGAGTTAGACCATAAAGAAAGCTGAGCACGGAAGAATGGATGCTTTTGAACTGTAGTGTCAGAGAAGACTCTTGAGAGCCCCTTGGGCTGCAAGAAGATCCAACCAGTCAGTCTAAAGGAAATCAGTCCTGAACATTCATTGGAAGAACTGATGTTGAAGCTGAAACTGCAATACTTTGGCCAGATGGGAAGAACTGACTCCTTAGAAAAGACCCTGATGCTGGGAAAGATTGAAGGCAGGAGGAGAAGGGGAAAACACAGGATGGGATGGTTGGATGGTATCACCAACTCGGTGGACATGAGTTTGAGCAAGCTTTGGGAGTTGGTAATGGACAGGGAAGCCTGGCGTGCTACAGTCCATGAGGTCACAAAGAGTTGGACATGACTGATTGAACTGAACTGAGCTTCATAAACAATTTTTAAAACAATTTTTGACCCCGTCACGTGGCATTTGGGATCTTAGTTCCCCAACCAGGGATTGAACCCACATCCTCTGCAGTGAAAGCACAGATTCTTAATCACCGGACTTCTAGGGTAGTCCTCAAATTCAAAACAGCTTCAAAACACACATCAATTTAAAAATAATTAACTTAAAATAAGTTAAGTTTATTGCAACAAATTTATAGACCTTATGAACTTAATTCTAGAAGAGGACAGACCAAAAAAAAAAAAATACACAGAATATATTATATTGTTCCAGTATCTCAGGTGGGACTAACTGCTAAGCAGAAAAAAGGAAGTAGGTTAAAGGGAACAGAAAATGTGGGAACTAAAGAGGATGTTGCTGTATTATATGGAGGGCACAGGAATGGCCTTTGATAATATGACATTTATGGAGAGACCTAAAGTAAGATATCAAGCCACATAGACCTCTGAGGGGATGCGTATTCTAGGCAAGGTCAATAGCAAATATTTTTTTGAGGCGGGAGGGTATATATTGTGTTCTCTGCCACTGTGTCTAGAACAAATAGAACAAGAAGAAAAGCAGAAAAGATGAAGTCAGAGAGCCGGCTGGGTTGCAGATCCTATTGGCCCCTCTCAGAAACATGGCATCTATTCTGAGTCAGATGGAAGCAATTAGAGGAATTGGGGCAGAGAAGTGACATGATCTGGTTTAGGTTTTAAAATGATCTTTCAGGGTGCTTTATTGAAAATACACATGGGTGGGTATTGAGGGAGGGGTAAAGCAGCAGCCAGTGAATGAAAACTAGTTAAAATGTTATTGCAGTACTTCAGACCAATGCAGTGTTGGCTACACAAGGGCAAAAGTGTAAGGGGTGAGAGCCAGTCAAATCATTGGTGCATTTGAAGGAACGGCTAAAAGGATTTGCTGATAGATTGGATACATGGTATAAGATAGAGGAAGAATCAAGAACGACAGCGAGGATTTTAGCCTGAGCAATTGAAAAAATGGAGCTACCATCCACTAAAGTGAGAAAGACTTTGAAAGCAGAAAGTTTGGGGAGAAAATTAGTAGTTCAGCTTTGAACATGTTTGGTTTGACATGCCAATTAGAAACGCAAGCAGAAATTTCACAGGCATTTGGATAAAGGAGTTAGGGATTCAAGGGACAAGTTTGGTCTAGAGACAGAAAACTGGGGGTTTTTATCATAATTTATGCATCCCATAAGAAATGTTTTTTTAATATTACAAGAAATGTATGAAAAAACTCAATGAGGTCAGAAAATGATTAACAAGGATTTATGTTTGAGTCTTTCTGCAAGTTGTCACCAAGCTAATTATTTTTAAATTAAATCCATGCTGCTTAGATGAAATTCTGCTACATTATAAAAATCATTGCTCTAGTGTTCTCCCTCTGCACTGTTGGCTTAAATGAAACTTGTATCAGAAAGGAATGAGGTTTTACAAGCAAACATTGTCTTTTAGAGCTGGAATGACCTTAACAACCTCATTTAATTTAGGACTTCATCTTATAGGAAGAAGAAAAAAATGGAAGTTCAAACAGTTCCCAAATTCATTCATCTAGTATACTTATTATTTACTTAACATGACAAATTAAGTTGGGTGATATTCAATGTGTTGGAGATAAAACAGTCAACAATAAAAATAAAGACTGTCACACAGAATTTATAGTCCCTTTTGGGGAACTAGAAAACAAACCTGTAAATATACAATATGACACATAATTGATAAGTGCCCTGAGGAAAAATGAATCTAGGTAAGGACAGGGTGATAAATAATTTATTATTCAAATTAGGATACTTTTTACAATACAAGTGGAGAAGGAAATGGCAACCCACTCCAGTATTCTTGCCTTGAAAATCCCATGGGTGGAGGAGCCTGGTAGGCTGTAGACCATGGGGTCACAAAGAGTTGGACACTACTGAGTGACTTCACGTTCACGTTACAATAAAAGGAATTGAAAACTAGGTGGGAAGCCATCTAGTTATCAGGCATAAGCTGGGGCATCTAGCTTGGACAAATGAAAATGTTAGGTCTCCCAGGTAAGTAGGATGGGGTGATGGTAAGTGAGTGGGTGAGTTAGGTTTATTTCGTACAAAGTGATCAGGATTCAGGTGAAACAATGACCTCTGAGGAAAGGCCTGAAGACAGTGAAGGAAGAAGCCATGAACATATTTGGAGTAGGCTGTGGCAGATAATGGAGGAGGGCATGGCAACCCCCTCCAGTATTCTTGCCTGGAGAATCCCATGGACAGAGAAGCCTGGTCCATAACCACAGAGGGCTATGGTCCATGAGGTCTCAAGCAGTTACATGTGGCAGACAAAGGAAACAGCAACAAAGCCTCTATGGAGGAAGGCATTTGGAGAAAGATCAAGGAGCTCAATGTGTTTGTTAGAGAGGGTACAAGAGGAATAATGGTAGGAAATGAGAAAAGATGAACTTTTAGACTATTAAGATGACTCTGGAGTTTATTAAGCTTAATAGAAGCAGCCATTTGTTTGTTTTGATGTGAGGAGTGACATCTAATTTTATTTTTAATAATAATAATTTGGCTGTCCTATTGACTATAGATTGGCATGGGAATGGGAGGTTAAACCAATGTTACAATGCCTGCAAGAAAAGCACATGGTTAGTAAATTTAACAAAAGCTGTACAAGGCTCCTACCTGAAAATCTTATTGCTAAAATTAAAGAAGACCTAAACAAATGAAGAAATACATCGTGTTCATAGATTAGGAGACTTAATATTGTAAAAAATGTCAATTTCCCCCAAATTCTACAGAATAAATGCTTTCCAATCAAAACTGAAGCAGTTTTTTTTTTTTGGGGGGGTGGCATAAATTGATAATCTGCTACTATTTATAAAGAAATGAAAGTGACCTAGAAATAATTTTTAAAAATATTTAAATAGAACAAATTTGCAAGATTTACTTTTACAAATTTGAAAGAATTACTATAAAGCTATAATACTTATTGCTATGGAATAGAATAGTTTAATTAAAATAGGAAGTCAAAAATAGATGACATATATAATAAAATGCAGTAATTTTAAAGGTGTTAATGAAACAATGTGGACAAAGAGATTATATGTGGTTTTTAATATATAGTGTCAGAAGAAATGGCTGTCTATATGAGAAAAAAGAAAAAGAAACTTGAACCAATATCTCACTCCATATACAAAAATTAACTCAAGATGGGTTGTAGATCTAAACATAAAAATCTAAATCTGCTTAAAAGAATATTGGCATGTATCTTTGCAAGTTTCAGATGTTCAACGATTTCTTAAAACATAGAGATCACAAGCCATAGTAAAAATTTTAATAAACTGAACTTTATTAAAATTGAAAAACTTTTGTTCAAAAATGGTCATTACAAGAAAATTAGAAGGCAAGCCTCAATGGGATAAAATCATTGCAATATGCTTATACAACGAAAGATTTGTATTTAGAATATAAAAAGACTTTCTAAAATTCAATAATAAAAAATAGCAAACCTAATGAAAGTTAGCACAAAACATGGACAATCACATGATAAGGAATATCAATTGTCAATAAGCAGTCATTCAGTTCAGTTTAGTTCAGTCGCTCAGTCGTGTCCGACTCTTTGCAACCCCATGAATCGCAGCACGCCAGGCCTCCCTGTCCATCACCAACTGCCGGAGTTCACTCAGACTCATGTCCATTCAGTCTGTGATGCCGTCCACCCATCTCATCCTCTGTCGTCCCCTTCTCCTCTTGCCCCCAATCCCTCCCAGCATCAGAGTCTTTGCCAATGAGTCAACGCTTCGCTTGAGGTGGCCAAAGTACCGGAATTTCAGCTTTAGCATCATTCCTTCCAAAGAACACACAGGGCTGATCTCCTTTATGATGGACTGGTTAGATCTCCTTGCAGTCCAAGGGACTCTCAAGAGTCTTCTCCAACACCACAGTTCAAAAGCATCAATTCTTCAGTGCTCAGCTTTCTTCACAATCCAACTCTCACATCCATACATGACCACAGGAAAAACCATAGCCTTGACTAGATGGACCTTTGTTGGCAAAGTAACATGTCTGCTTTTGAATATGCTGTCTAGGTTGGTCATAACTTTTCTTCCAAGGAGTATGCATCCTTTAATTTCATGGCTGCAGTTACCATCTGCAGTGACCTTCAGTTCAGTTCAGTTCAGTCGCTCAGTCGTGCCCAACTCTTTGTGACCCCATGAACTGCAGCACGCCAGGCCTCCCTGTTCATCACCATCTCCCAGAGTTCACCCATCGAGTCCGTGATGCCATCCAGCCATCTCATCCTAAAACACAGTGAGATATAATGAGTATGTATAATACAGACCTAGTTAATCCTGAAATCAAAAAATAAAACTAACAGCAGTATACTGGATTTTTTTTCTGGCAATCTGATTAAATTTAGAATTGTCAGTCCCAGAATTTTCTTTTCTGTTTTAGATTTGGCCAAAGGAGAAACTTGTGTATAATTTAAGGCATATAAGTGAAGCAGTACCCTCGGAGGTTTGTTGGTGTCTAACTGAGTGTCACAGCAGGGCAGATCTGTTCACTGAGTCGTGGCGTGATCTCATTTCACAAGGTTGGCCAACTCATCTTCCAAGGTGACCAACAGTAGCCCCAGGTTTACCATCAGAGGCTTGTCTCTGGACTCACAAAAATGTTAGTGACAAAAAGACAGCAAATTCCCACAATTCACCGTGAGCTTCCTGGTTGTGGTCCTACTGCAACGGCTCTTCAGTTTCTCAGGTTTCCCTGAAAACTCTAACTTGTCTTCTTGCACCTGAACTTTGGGGAGACTCATATGACTCTTTATGAATCTCCAACAACCCTTCCAATTCACTCCATCTACTTTCACTTTTGTGTGAGGTCTGATTCCTAAAATGAATGCCTTATTCCCCTAACACTCACGCTACATCTGTTTTCCTGGCTAACTCTTGATGACTATAGTTCTTGTAACCTCATCTGTATTTGGATCTGATTTAGATAACTAGATCCTAACCTTTACAACTGATGCCAAAACTGAAATGAAACTTTGGGGAATTCTGGAACTAGGATTATATTTTTTCATTTGAAGATACTGTAAAGGCTTTGTGATCAAAAATTTCTGAAGAAGGCAATGGTAACCTACTCCAGTACTCTTGCCACAAAAATCCCATGGATGGAAGAACCTGGTAGGCTGCAGTCCATGGGGTCACTAGGAGTTGGACATGACTGAGCGACTTCAGTTTCACTTTTCCCTTTCATGCATTGCAGAAGGAAATGGCAACCCACTCCAGTGTTCTTGCCTGGAGAATCCCAGGGACGGGGGAGCCTGGTGGGCTGCCGTCTCTGGGGTCGCACAGAGTCGGACGCGACTGAAGTGGCTTAGCAGCAGCAGCAACAGATTGCTAAAAGGCCTCAAATACTTCCTATTCCCACAGTAATACTCCTTTCCAATGTGATTTTTCAGTTCTTCCTATTAAAGGTGGAGCGCAGTTTCTCATCTTTTAAACATGTTCTTGGCCACATGATTTTCTTTGGCTACTAGAACATTAACAAACATAAGACAAGCAGAGGATTAGAAAGTGGAAGCGGAATGGAGTTTGTTTTTTCTTGCTGACTTTGTAACCAGCCAGCCATGTGGGTGAGTCCTGGTCAGCCTCTGAAACACACAAGGCCAAGTCATCCCTGTTAACCCAGTTGATGAAGGAGTGATCACCAAATATACAAGTAAGGCTATCCTAAGCCATCAAGTTCCAGTGAACTGGCTCAGATTGGTGTTATTTTCTGGTACCAAGTTATATAAACTATTAGTCACTGATGATGGGAAATGACTCTGGAAAACTGTTTGGCAGTTTCTTATAAAGTTAAGCAAGCACACACCTACTGTAATATCCAGAAATTCCAGTCTTAGATATTTACCTAAGAGAAATGAAAACACACAGTCACATAAAGATCTGTATAAGAAAACTCATAGCACCTTTATTCGTGATAGCAAAAGTTGGAAATAACCTAAATGTCCATCAACAGGAGAATAAACAAAAAGTGACTATTCAGTAATACCACTCAGGAATAAAGAGAAATGAGTGAGAGAGGCATACAAAGATGACTCATGAAAACTTCTGGACTTTGTGAATGGAGCCATATACAATTACCACGGAATTCCAAGTATATGAAGTGCCAAGAGAAACATACAAGAAAAACGAGGCAGAGGATTAATGTGTATGTGACTAGAAAGACAAACCATGGAATCTAACCTGGATGTGGAGAAAAACTGCTGCTGCTGCTGCTGCTAAGTCGCTTCAGTCGTGTCCGACTCTGTGCGATCCCAGAGACGGCAGCCCACCAGGCTCTCCCGTCCCTGGGATTCTCCAGGCACGAACACTGGAGTGGGTTGCCATTTCCTTATCCAATGCATGAAAGGGAAAAGTGAAAGTGAAGTCGCTCAGTCATGTCCGACTCCTAGCGACCCCATGGACTGTAGCCCACCAGGCTCCTCCATCCCTGGGATTTTCCAGGCAAGAGTACTGGAGTGCGGTGGAGAAAAACTGAGGACAGCTTAAAACAACCATTTGATTATGCGTCATGTCCTGCCTGTTAATTATGATTGCCTGAGTAGTACTAGGCCAGCTGTCACAGTTGGGACCACAGTTATTGGGTGGCTCTATTGGGCTTGAACATCTAAGATGATTCACTCAGCTGGCTGTCAGCTGATGCTGGCTGAAGCCTGGAAGCTCAGCTGGGCATATTGACCGAAGCACCTCACAGAGACCTTTAGGCAGCTTGGACTTTTCATGGATGGCAGTTAGGTTCTAGAAGGCAGAGTTATAGGAATGAGTGTTCCCAGAGGACAGAGCAAAAGCTGCCTGTCAGTCCCCTAAAAGGCTAAGCCTAGTTACTTCCCTGGAGAAGGCAATGGCACCCCACTCCAGTACTCTTGCCTGGAAAATCCCAGGGACAGGGAAGCCTAGTGGGCTGCCATCTATGGGGTCGCACAGAGTTGGACACGACTGAAGCGACAGCAGGTACTTCCAATTTAGCAGCAACAGCAGCAGGTACTTCCCTGGTGGTCCAGGGGTTGGCAGTCTGCCTTGCAGTGTGAGAGACCTGGATTGCACCCCTCCTTGGGAAGCTAAGATTCCACATGGTACAGAGCAACTGGGCCCGCGCCATGGCAACTACTCAAGCTCTGGCTCTCTGGAATACTTCTGCCACAACTAAAGTGTCCCTGCGCCACAGCAAAAGATCCCACATGATGCAACACATATTCCCAGTGCCGCGGCTAGGGCTCAATGTAGACAAATAAATAAAATTTTAAAAATGGCTAAGCTTAGAACTGGCATGGTGTCACTTCTGCTATGTTAGTTAAACAGTCATGGGATAAGACTAGATTCAGGTTGAGAGAAAATAAAATCTACTTCCTAAAGGAAGAGTTATAAAGAACTTGTGGCCATCTTTAATTCACCAAAAGAAAGGGAAAATGTTAGTTGCTCAATCATGTCTGACTCTGTGACCCTATGGACTGTAGTCCATCAGGCTCCTCTGTTCATGGAATTCTCCAGGCAAGAATGCTGGAGTGGTTGGCCATTCCCTTCTCCAGGGGGAGTCTTTCTGACCCAGGGATAGAATCTGGGTCTCCCATAGGGAGGTTCTTGTCTGAGCCACCAGCAAATCTCTTGTCAATAAAGCTATTAGTGTTAGCCACTCAGTTGTGTCTGACCCTTTGCAATTGCGTTAACTATAGCCCACCAGGCTCCTCTGTCCATGAGTCCTCCAGAAAAGAACACTGGAGTGGATTGCCATTCTGTTCTTTGGGGGATCTTCCCCACCCAGGGATAGAACCCGGGTCTCCTGCATTGCAAGTGGGCTCTTTACTGTCTGAGCTATCAGGGAAGACCCTCAATAAAGTTATGGATTACACAAAAGGTGGTTTGAGGAAAAACATTGCTTACATTTTCCATTTCTTCAATCTTTATCTCAATAATATAACAAATACAGGGCAAATAGTACCACATTCATAATCAACCTACAGTTCACATTTTATGTTTTTTAAAAAAATTGGAGATTGTTTACTTATTTCTGTATAGTATAACTTTAAAAGCACAACTTTAGTAACCACATTTATCCCTTGTTTTCCCCACTTACTTTCATGAAAGTAAAGTCAGAGTTACCAGAGTTTCTTTCAGATCATAAAGCAAGATCTCTCTACCACTAGGTTATGTTTTCCCTCTCCACCAGCTACGTCCTACACAGAGCATTAAATGTGAACCTGGATGACCTCCTTCATTATTTATTCGCAATTTCTAGCCTCTGCATGGTAAAATTATAACTGAGTGGGAAGCAATTTCTGTTCAGTTTAAGAATCTGTGGAAGTCATTCAAGTAACTTGCCCATAGCAACAGGGAGAAGCTAATGTCATACTTACAGCTTAATACTGAGCTCTGCACAAATATAATGTTCTTTTCTTTTTTACAAAAATGAGTACTTCAAGTGTCAGAGCAGGTATGTTCATGTATGAGAAAGCTCAATATATAAAGTCATAAAATATAATTCTAAATTAAAGATTTAGTGTTTTTCTTTGCATTAACATTTACCTCATATTGGGAAATTCAATTTTAAAATGTCAAACTGTTATTGTGTTTAGTGTAAAGAAACTTATTATATGACCTGGCATCTACTCTATGACTCTGTACTGAAGCTATAACTGTCTTGATTGCTGTAGTTATGGAGTGAGTTTTGAAATCAGAAGGTGTAAGTCCTCCCAATTTTTCTCCTTCAAGATTGTTTTGGCTATTTGATGTCTCTTTCATTTCCATATGAATTTTAGGATTAACTTATCTTCTTCTGCAGAAAAAAAAAAAAAAGGCAATCAGGCAGTTCATAGGGATTGCATTTAACCTGGGACCTATTGTCACTATAACAATATTAAAAATTTCAGTCCATGAACACAGGTGTCTTTCTGTTTATTTAGATCTTTCATTTATTTATTTATTTATTTTTTAAAAAGGTTTCCCTAGTAGTTCAGTTGGTAAAGAATCTGCCTGCAATGTAGGAGACCTGGGTTCGAATCTGGGGTCAGAAGATCCCCTGGAGAAGGAAATGGCAACTCACTCCAGTACCTTTACCTGGAGAATTCCAAAGAGAGAGGAGCCTGGACGGCTTCAGTCCAAGGGATTGAAAAGATTGGACACAACTGTGCAACTAATTTTCACTTTTCATTTATTAAAATAATGTTTTGTTGTTTTTAGCTTACAAATTGCGTACTTCCTTGGTTAAATTTATTCCTAATTATTTTGTTCTTTTTGATGGTATTGTGAATGGAACCGCTTTATTAATTTCATTTTCAGATTGCTCATCACTACTGTACAGAAATATAACTATTTTTTTATGTTGTGAATTGATCTTGTTAAAGCCACTTTGCTGAGCTAGTTTGTGAAAACCGAAAGCTACTAGTGTTTGGGGCTTCCCTGGGAGGTCACCAGTAAAGAATCTACCTGCCAATGTAGGAGACACAGGTTTAATCCCTGAGTTGGGAAGATCTCCTAGAGTAGAAAATGGCAACCCATTCCAGTATTCTTGCCTGGAGAATCCCATGGACAAGGGAGTCTGGCAGGTGATAGTCCATACAGTCCCAAAAAGTTGTATATGACTTAGTGGCTAAATAACAATAATTAGTGTTTTAGTGAATTCTTTAGGGTTTTCCATATATAATATCATGTTTTCTACAAATAGAGATAATTTTACTTTCCAATTTAGATGTCTTTTTTTCTACTGTTATGAAAAATTTTATTATTTATTTATTTTTACTTTACAATACTGTATTGGTTTTGCCATACATTGACATGAATCTGCCATGGGTGTACATGAGTTTCCAATCCTGAACCCCCCTCCCACCACCCTCCCTGTATCATCTCTCTGGGTCATCTCAGTGCACCAGCCCCAAGCATCCTGTATCCTATATCCAACCTAGACTGGCTTAATTCTAGTCCTGCCACCCCCTCTGGAGTTACATGAACCTATACCTTCATGAGGCTATTTCATCAGTATTTGTTACTCTTTATAAAGAATATTGACAATGAAGCTCAATAGCTTGGTCTCCTACATGGTTCCTGAACAAAGTCTGATTTACCTTGGCTCTACCGTAGGCATACTCTTCACCAGTTCTTTGAGTTAGTGTTTCAAGGAGGATTTGACAAAGGATAAAGTAATGTTCAAAATTCTCCAAGTCAGGCTTTAGCAATACGTGAACTGTGAACTTCCAGATTTTCCAACTAATTTTAGAAAAGGCAGAGGAACCAGAGATCAAATTGCCAACATCTGCTGGGTCATGGAAAAAGCAAGAGAGTTCCAGAAAAACATCTATTTCTGCTTTATTGACTATACCAAAGCCTTTAACTGTGTGGATCACAATAAACTGTGGAAAATTCTGAAAGAGATGGGAATACCAGACCACCTGACCTGCCTCTTGAGAAATCTGTATGCAGGTCAGGAAGCAACAGTTAGAACTGGACATGGAACAACAGACTGGTTCCAAATAGGACAAGGAGTATGTCAAGGCTGTATATTGTCACCCTGCTTATTTAACTTATATGCAGAGTACATCATGAGAAATGCTGGGCTGGATGAAGCACAAGCAGGAATCAAGATTGCTGGGAGAAATATCAATAACCTCAGATATGCAGATGACATCACCCTTATGGCAGAAAGTGAAGAAGAACTAAAGAGCTTCTTGATGAAAGAGGAGAAGGAAAAAGTTGGCTTAAACTCAAGATTCAGAAAACTAAGATCATGGCATCCGGTCCCATCACTTCATGGGAAATAGATGGGGAAACAGTGGAAACAATGGTTGACCTTATTTATTTATTTTGGCTCCAAAATCACTACAGATGGTCACTGCAGCCATGAAATTAAAGGATGCTTACTCCTTGGAAGGAAAGTTATGACCAACCTAGATAGCATATTCAAAAGCAGAGACATTACTTTGCTGACAAAGGTCCGTCTAGTCAAGGCTATGGTTTTACCAGTAGTCATGTATGGATGTGAGAGTTGGACTATAAAGAAAGCTGAGCACCGAAGAATTGATGCTATTGAACTGTGGTATTGGAGAAGACTTTTGAGAGTCCCTTGGACTACAGGAGATCCAAGCAGTCCATTCTAAAGGAGATCAGTCCTGAGTATTCATTGGAAGGACTGATGTTGAAGCTGAAACCCCAATATTTTGGCCACCTGATGCGAAGAGCTGACTCATTTGAAAAGATCTTGATGCTGAGAGGGATTGAGGGCAGGAGAAGATCTGTAGGAGGAGAAGGGGATGACAGAAGATGAAATGGTTGAATGGCATCACCAATTCCATGGACATGAGTTTGGGTAAACTCCAGGAGTTGGTGATGGACAGGGAGGCCTGGCATGCTGCAGTTCATGGGGTCACAAATAGTTGGACACAACTGAGAGACTGAAATGAACTGAACTGAAAGTTATCAGGTGTTATCAAGGCCAGAAAAAAGGCTACCAAACCAGTGTTAACCTTTTGCCTCTAAAAGTCTATGCAGTCATATGAAATTTTTACAAGCATTACATTATTAAGTAGGCTGCCTCATATTACATTTTTTATAAACACAGTACTTTAAAAAGGACACAGACTTTTTATGTAAATATAGTCTTTTGATATTGGTCTCAACCGTCAATCTATTTCTATATTTTAAGGACATTTATTTATAAATGTTTTGTCCATAAAAGTGTTTTCACAGTAACTAGGTATGAGATGTTTAAGCAGGACAGAAGCTAGTACATGTTCTCAAGGGAAGTTGAATGAAAACCACCAAAAAAGCCTTAATTATTAAGTAAAGTACGTTTTTCTAGAAGTCAATAGAATGCAAAGAATGCAGTCAGTTAGTTGGAACCTGCTGAAGAAGTAACCAAACTAATATCTTGAGAGTGCATACATGTCTTACATGATATTTGCTCTAACAAACATTTAATCTATCAACTTCAGGAAAAATATCATTTTTCAAAATAATAAAATTATCTCAATTTTTATCTGCATCTCTAATATTTTGGATCCCACCAGTGTAAACATTTTCCCAGGTGTTAACTTTATGGTGCAGTAGTTTAAAAAGCCATATTCAGGAAGTATCTATTTATTACTATTTTTTAAAGTTGCATCTGAGTTTTTTATTGAATGAAAGGTTAATTACACTTAACTCTTATACAGTCTTTTTCAACATTTACAGAAAAATAACATAGTATTTTGATTTTTCCCATATTAAGTATCATTAATAGCTCTCCTAATAATTCTAATAGTAAACAACTGTATAAACCCATCCTGGGCATCTTATGTTGGTCTTTATTATACTGTTGGTTTCATTTATTAATTATTTATAAAGGGTTTTTGCCTCACTTTAAGGTTGGTAGCTAGTTTGCTACTTTTGTGCACCCTTGTCAGGTTCAGTATAAATATCATGCTAACTTCATTTATATATATTATTTAATCCTGGAAAAAAAATGTTTTGGTCATTTTTATTATAAAGGGCTTTCATCTAACAAATAACATTTCTTGATGGTTGAGAGTTTTGATATTTATGTAATCATCAATTCACAACAGTGGGCTGTTTCATTCTTAATAGTAAACTTGAAATTATAATAAAACACCAGCAAGACTGAATTGGAATTCATAGAGTTTGTTCCTCTGTCTTCTGTGCATGCTGTCACTTCAGTCATGTCTGACTCTTTGCGACCCTATGAACTGTAGCCCCCAGGCTCCTCTGTCCTTGGAGTTCTCTAAACAAGAATACTGGAATGGGTTGTCCTGCCCTCCTCCAGGGGCTCTTTCCCACCCAGGCATGGAACACTGGTCTCCTGCATTACAGGCAGATTCTTTATCACTGAGCCACTGGGGAAGCCCCTGCTGTCTTTCCCTTCCATTTCTAGAAAGCCCATTATTACCTCTGATTCTGACATTGTACGGTAAGTGTGCGCGTGCAGGAGGTCAGTGTTCCTCAGGGCCCAAGGGACACACTTTGCATTGCCAAAATTACCTTGCAGTACTTCTCAGATTTCTTAATCACTAGTAACTAGTCATTTTCTAGTTACAGTCTAGTAGAAACCTTCCACAAACTGGCTGGTAAGTTAGGGTCATCACTTGCTCAACTTTAGTCAGCAACAAGGTATTTTTCACGCTTTCAAAGCTAATTTCCTTTAAAATAAAGAATTTTCTTTGTTCTACACTTTAGAACAGTTTAAATGGTATTGGAAAGACGAGTTCCTTAAAAGTTTCACTGAGTTCCCCATGATATAGTCTAGAATTGGTGCAGTTTTTGGTGATAGTAGTTACAAAGAAGGCTGCCTTGGTAAGTTAGATTTTTTTGACCATTTATTTCTCAAATATAAAAATTGGATTATTTTTCTCTTTGAGGAAGTTTAAGAAATTTTTTTCCTTTTAATTCACTTGCATAGGGTTGAACAAAATTTTCAATTGGGATCTTTTACTTTCTCATTTAAATTCCATTATTTTCTTTATACCATAATTTTTAGGCTTATATATTTTTACCCTCTCCCTTCAAAAAACTTTTCTTACAGAAATTGTTTTCTAGTAAACAAACATCTGCTATCAGTATTATTTTCTTCCTTGACTCTTCTAAATTCTTGTATTAAAGGTTTATTCCATTCACTTTTATTAAAGAATAAAAGAATTAAGCATAATTCTTTAATTATGGTAATTAAGGTAAGCATTTTGATTTTGGAATTGTTCTCTGAAGTTTGGTGGTTGCTATATATGATGTCTTCATCATAGTTACTTTCTAGACAGCCTATAATAATAGGTTTGATTTGCTCCTTGGTCTGAGATATACGTCCAGGTTAATTTTTGTTTAGCTGACTTGTTTAGTTGGTTGCGTGCCTTCTGCTGTTTTCTGATCTAACTGCTTTGTGATGAATGTTGTCAACTCTTTTTTTGAGAATTTGAAGTTTCTTTATGGGTAGTCCAATGATTTTTGTGATTGATTTTTCCATGATTACTGGAAAATAAGATATATCCTTTTGTGGGAGTGAGGAGTATGTGTGTTTGCAGAGAATCTTTCTTATATTACTTCACAATTGATTGAGGAAAGTTTAACTGAATTCTTGTACTTCATTTTTTTTCCCTGAATACTTCCTAGAATTTGTTTTATGAGTGTTGATGATAAACATATTTATCATTGTTAGATTCCCTTTATGGATTCCTCTCTGTAATAAAATGTTCTCTTATGTCTCATTTGGAGCATTTGCCTAACACTCACCTTGATTGATATTTGTGTCTTTTTTTTTTTGGTTTGTTTGCATTGCCTTATCATGTCTTTAACATCTTATTATTTCCAAACTGTGAATCACTTTACTTTAGCATACTCTAAGCATGCCAATTGTTAGAGCTCCATTGCCCATTTCCATTCCTTTTCTCTGGTTTTTAAAACAAATTGATTTTAATTTCTTTTGGCCTTGTTGAATTCTATACCCCTTACCATGTTTTCAGCATTTTGGTTTTTGTATTGCTTCCAACTTGACTTTCATTTTTCTGAGTTTTCCCACTTTCAGTAATTTCTCTGACTCATGAAGTAAGAACAGCTGGTATTAGAGGGTATATTCATTTCCTAGGGTTACTCTAACAAAATACTCCAAGTTGGGTGGCTTTAAACAACAAAAATTCAGAATCAAAGTTCCAGCAGTACCATGCTCCCTCCAAAATCTATAGATGAATCCTTTCCTTATTCTAGTTTCTGGTGATTTTTCTGGCAGTCTCTGGTGTTCCTTAGCTTGTGGATGTCAAGGAACTCTAATCCTGTGTCTTCACGTGACCTTCTTCCTAGTCTTCACATGTCCATCTTCTTATGAGGACGCCAGCCACATTGTATTGGGAGCCCACCCTATGCTAGTACCTCATCTGAACAAAATTATATTTGCAACCATCCTGTTTCCAAATATGGTCACCTTCTGGGGTGCTGGGGGTTAGGACTTCAACATATCTCTTGTGGGGGACAGAATTAAATGGGTGACAGGATGCATTCTGCCCTAAGTTCCTAATTCTGATTCATCTCTTATTTTTTTAAAAAAAATCTTGGAAATATGGTTGATTATATAGATGGTCTTTGGTAAATTTTCACTCTTGGGTCCCATTTGTATCTTTTTTTCCCTAGTATCTTTGTATAAATTCTGATCTGGTTATAAAGCTGTGGCATACTTAATGAAGTAATTTTTCTTAAAGATATCAACTTATCTTGCACATCAAAATCCTTTTTAAGAAGCAAACAATCATGGTTATTAAAAAGGACAGTAATTTTGAATTCAGCATATAATACCTCATTTTTATTTCAGATATTTTTTTCAGAGCTAAGGTTAATTTCCTATATACTAATAGTGCTTTAGAAATAATCAACTCTACCATTTTAAAATGACTTCAAAATGAATATTAGAACAGAGTTAACCAGCCATGACATACTGGATATTTTATTTAAAACATGGGAACTAGGAAAAGAAAGAAAAATTTTTAAAGGACCCAGTAGGATTTGGCTAAATTTCCTTTCTAATGTAAGCAGACTGAGTGGGTGGAGAAGCTTATAGGTAATTCCATTTGACAGACATGTTTCATTTTCTCTTTTAAGTTCACCATTAACCCTGGTTTGAAAAGAACAAGAAGTCTTCAAAGATGTACTTACAAATATGTCATTTAGTAAGGTTAAAAAGACAGACTAACGCTTTCATAATGTGCAGTTCCAAAAACATCACTACTAGAAGCAGTCATCTGGAAGCTTGTCCAGCTCATTACGAAGAAAATAAATACCGGTTCCCCTTCTTTACCTGTTGATTTAATATATTACATGAGGAATTAAAGGAGAGCAGAAAACCTTTACTTGTCTCCTTTGAATTATAAGTAGAGGATTCTGATGCTGACATTCCAATGGTAGCACATGCTCATGTATGACCGCTGACTTGAATAATGTCTTAGTTACCGCGTTGGATTATGTCTGGCATCCACAGTTCAAGATAGTCTTAAGTAACAATGAGTTAAAGAGCTGGGTACAGGAGTCAATTTCATATACTCTTGATTCAGATTAGTTTGGTTCATCCCAGAGCTATCTTAAAATTTACATGAAGTAAATTCTTATTTGTAGTCCTTCATTGAGTCATGAAATGCCTTAAAAGTCTGCTACAGAATGAAGTATTTATTTCATGTTCCCTTTACAGTTTAAACAAAAATGTATGGTGAGAAAACATTGAAATATTATAATATATAAATTCAAAACATAAGAACGTAATATTTTACACTTAACACTGACTTAACCCATCTTCATCTTCTACCAAAATGGGTCTTTAAAGGTTTGAATACAAGTGGATTTTTGTTTAACAATGACCATTACTTTAAAATATAATATGCTTAGCTTTGCATGTATTTGAGGAGTGCTTGTATATCCATCTTGTCATCAGTTCCTATTTAACTTGTAATTCATTTCTGTGGAGAGACAATTGTTATACATATCACATATCAGTTGCAACATGCAATGAATTTATCATTAATCATCTTAGACAAAATTGAAAGGAAACATGCTCAGTTAGTAACACACAAAAATATATCTAGAGTATATATATGCAATTTTAAAGCTGTTATGCTATGAAAATTAGATTCTAATCCCAGCTGTTATAGTCATTCTGAATCACATTGGCTAGAAAATACTGTAATATTTTACAGTACTAACTTTCCATAAGAGAAAAAAATTGGAGAGTATTTCAGTTTGTAATCAATAAAACAAATCCTCAGAAATTCATCTTTTAGCCACAGACAGACAGTGAAATGGTATGTTGAATTGAAATTGAAACCAGTTTCAACCAGTGTTATTATGGCTTCACTTAAAGCCATTATTGTATTTCTTTAAAGTGCTGTAGGCTCTCAAATTACAATTTAACAGCATGACTAAAGCTATACTAAAAACTCAAAAGCAAGGTTTTCTTAAAGGGAGGGAAATGGCAGGTATAAATTTAGTGCAGTTCAAAAAAAAATCAGGAAAATAATCCTACCACTAAAAAAGAGCTTTACATGTTAACTTAGAGTGAACATAAAATTCATAACATATGAACACTCAGACCTCTAGAGCAGGCTTGGCAGTGAGAAGAAGATTGAAAGATAATTTGTTTGATTGGGAAATGTTGATGCACTTGCAGGACAATTCCAGATGGTATTCAGGGGACTTTTCAGAGGCAATAGTTTGATCTACTAATCTATACATATTTCTTGCAGTATCTAATATGTAACTCTAACCAAATCACCTACATTCTACCTCCTCATCCCACCACACATAAACAACTTGGAGAATCAGCAATAAAAAGACTGGTGATTTTCTATATTCATATTTCAAAAAAAAAATCCTGTTTTGGAAACAAAGTGGGTGGTTCTTATGATTTCATGTACAGATAAAGCCTGTTCTTTAAATTTCACAAATTGTTTATTCTTGGACACTGGCTAGAGTGAGCAACAAAATTTCACTCCATGCAAATGTTGATGTACATTTTAAACTCTGAGCTGAATAAATCCAGCTATTTATCTTAGGAAAATTAACTGGTCTAGTAAATAAACTAATATGTGCAAGATCCAAGAAGGGCCAAATCATAAAGGATTGTATTAAATGTAGCAAAAAGTAAAGATTTCAAAGGTAATTCAAAACAGTATTTTTTTTTAAGTATTATGGTTTAAATGGAAATATTCCTTTTCATTTCAGTAGTCACATAGGAAACATACTGACCAATGTAAAGTGAACTGTACCATAAAAATGTAAAGGTTATCTGAACAGCTCAAGTCAGCCTTGACCAAATTCCCCAATTCGAACCCTTCCCTGAGGCAATTATAATCAGGAATTTGGCATTTAGCTGTGCAAAGTCTTTAAATCTTAATACATCTTTTTATATAATTGTTACTGTAAAGAATCTGCCTGCAATGCGGAGACCAGGGTTCAATCATTGTGTTGGAAAGATTCCCTGGAGAAGGTAATGGCAACCCACTCGAGTATTTTTGCCTGGAGAATTCTATGCACAGAATCCTGGCAGGTTACAGTCCATGGGGTTGCAAAGAATTGGACAGGACTGAGCAACTAACACTTTCACTTTGTCACTATACGGCTGTACAGTATCTCCCTGTATGGGTATCCATTCATCCATATCATTTTTCCCCTATAGATAAGCATTTAGATTACTTTTTTTTTTGCATGTTTATACAGTCAGTGCTGGGCTTCTCAAGTGTGTCAGTGGTAAAGAACTCCCCTATAATGCAGGAGATGCAGGTTCAATCCCTGGGTTGGGAAGATCCCCTGGAGAAGGAAATGGCAATCCACTCCAGTATTCTTGCCTGGAAAATCCCATGGACAGAGAAGCCTGGTAGGGCCACAGTCCATGGGGTCAGAAAGAGTCAGACACTACTTAGCGACTAAAGAACAACAACAACAAAGCAATTTCACTGCTGCAGTGAAAAGGCTCCTCTATATTCTCCTTTGTGCATATAAGCAAATGTTTATCCAGAGTTGACAATAAAGGCATATACACATTAGAAGTAAAAGGCTTAATTCTCCCTGTGAAAAATAAGAAAGGGACTCCCTGCCGCTGCTTCCCCTTATTCTTTATAGTATTTACATTTGAAAACTTAAGTTCTTTCTCTGTGTCTTTGAAATGTATGTAAATCATTTTTAAAGATAATAAGACTCCCATCAGCTTGCTCAAGGACCCAGGAGCCATCTCTCTGACATGTGATCATCAAGGAATATAGGGTTCCATCTCCAAGTTTCTCTAGAAGAGGAGAAGCCTAACTTTGTTGGGAGCCTCACATCAAGTTATGAAACTACTTCCTGCCATAAAGACATATGAAACTTATTTTTCCTTTGGATAAACCCTGTTAGCTAATGCAAACGGTCATCCCAGTTATTAAATGAATTTTGAATTCACTACGTGTGGGGCTGATAAGCCCTCTTGCCTGAGGACCAATTTTGCGTACTTTGAGAACACCATGGAATGAGTTGGATCTGTTGGCTATGTGAAAGGGTAAAATTCCTTTCTGTCTTTACTGTCACTTAGTATATTGCTTGTGATGAGCAGGTTCTAGTTTCATGCTTATTTAATAATAGCTGCTTTCTTTCTGTTCTACCTTTGTGGAGGGGTTTTCTGGGTTGGGAGGAGGTTTTGTTCTTAATTCTCTTTCTCCAACAATAGCAGTTCCACTTCTAGGCAAGATGTGGGACTAAGAGTCTAAAGTGAACAACAACCAGGAAGAAAAACTTGGAGGTGTCTATAAATCTAGTTAACAGTGGATTATGAATATCTATATTCCTGTATGTTCACCCAGATTAGGGATATAATCAAACTCATACATTTTTTGCTAATTTTCCTGGATACTAAGATTTGACACATGAATTGTCTCTTCTGTAAGTGCTGGTTTTATATTATTTGCTCATTTTTACTTGTTGTCTTTTGAGAATTTTTACTATTATTATTATCCAGTTCATTAATCCCCATCCAAGTTGAAAATATTTTCTTTGCTATATTTGATATAATTTTACTTACATCATTTGCTATCCAAGATATATTGTTGTAGCCACGCGTTCCAAACTGAGTTGTAGCCAAACTCACTCAGGACAATGCAGATAGTGGAGTGCAGTTTATCACACCAGCGAGCCCAAGGCAGAGTCTCCTCTTAGCCAAGGACCCCGACCAGCATTTGTGAAAATCTTTTATACCCTATGTGTACATGTCTGAACCCACCACTCCAAATTCCCTGAGACTTACATAAACCAAGGAAAATACCAATAGCCCCATGACTCATGTGCTATGTGCTCATGTGCTCAAACAGTCAAATAATTAGCCAATAATCAATATACTCGAGGTTACACTCCGATAGATACAGAAAAACTTACGGCCTGTCTGGAGGAAGGGGTGATTAGTGTATGTTTTCTCTTAGGCGATGAGTAACCTAAATATGATCTTCAAGGTTCCCCGGTCTGGAGAGGGTCTTATCCTTCTGTTGTTTTCATAGGCACTAAATACAGAGTTCAGAGTCCATTGGAAAGGTGGTTGAGCATGATCAGCATGGACAGGCCTAAGATGGAGTCCAGGCCCTATGAATTCCTTCTTCAGTAATACTGTAACAAAAAACATCTGTTTTCCTCTTTGGCTTAAGGAATATGAAGATTTAAGGATTTTCTTTAGCCCAATGTCAAATTTTTTTCATACATGCTAAAGCTTTTGTAGTTTTATTTCTTGTTTTCACACTTATGTTATTAATTTACAGATTGCATCATTTTAGGGAACAGTGTAACAGAGGTAGGAACAGAGGTATGACTTCCTTTTTCCAAATGGCTACATTACTTGTAGATTAGTCCAGGCTTTCAAAACCCTTAGGTCTCCATTTTGTGTGGGGGATGAAAGCAACTTTATTCTGCTGGTCCACTGTTTATGGGGTTCAGACTTTCAAGAAACACTAATTATAAATGAAAATGGAAGTGTTATATTTTGGGCATGCTCATGATTCATGTAAAACCATAGATTTCAAACTAAATTACACTTTAACTGTTGCTACCCAAATGATAGGGTTTTCAAGATGAACATCACCATTTTTTTTAAAAAGCAAATTTCTGAGTGCTATCCTCAGAAAATTAAATCTGAAGCGAGTGCAGGCATTTTCAATTAGTGATTAAGTGAATAAGGAATTTAAAATATTCTCTTAATCATTTATGTAGCTTACCCTTGTAGGGGAGCAAAATTTTCCACCCCAAAATATATCTCTTTGACATGAGGATTAGATTAGGCTGATTATTTTTAAGAAACCCTCGACTCAGGAAGTCTTTTTTGTTTTTTTCACCTCCACCTTAACTGCCCAAAAGCATTTAGATAAAAGATCTGATCTGGAAAGAGCAGTCACCAGAGATACCTACAAAGAACTTGGGTCGGGTGTGGTGGCAGGGCACTCAGCAGGGCCTGGAGACCAGAGTACTCTGTGTCACTGTCTCTGCTGGCAAAGCAACACTTCTTTACCAAACATTTGTTTTTCCACCTCGATGTGATCTGCTTTCCTCCCTTTGGAAGTTACAACCCTCACACTCTTTTGTTTCTCTCAGATGGTAGGTAAGCCTCAATTTCCTAAATAGTCCTTGGGTTTCCTTTTCCCGTGGGGCCCTGTTTGTATACAATTGAATTTTATTTTTTCTTATTAATGTCTCATGTCAGTTAATTCTTAGACCAGCCAGACGAACCTAGAAAGGGTAGAGGACACCTTTTATTTCCCTGACACCCTAAATTCAAGCTTTATGTATAAGTTGCAAAAACAAATTACACTGAGAATTTAGGAGTTTAACTTCTACAGTGTATGGAATAATAAATAGAAAACTACCTCACACTTACATATAGAACCCTGCATGTTTGCAGAAAAATAATTTTTTCAAGGTGCTATCAATCTTCAAAAGATTGATGGCAAATAGATGGGGAAACAATGGAAACAGTGACAGACTATTTTCTTGGGCTCCAAAATCACTGCAGATGGTGACTGTAGCCATGAAATTAAGATACTTGCTCCTTGGAAGAAAAGCTATGACAAACCTAGACAGCATATTCAAAAGCAGAGACATCACTTTGCTGACAAAGGTCCATCTAGCCAGTTACCATTTTTCCAGTAGTCATGCATAGATGTGAGAGTTGGACCATAAATAAAGCTGAGTGCCAAGAATTGGTGCTTTTGAACTGTGGTGTTGAAGACTCTTGAGAGGCCTTTGGACAGCAAAGAGATCAAACCAGTCAATCCTGCAGGAAATCAATCCTGAATATTCATTGGAAGGACTGATGTTGAAGTTGAAGCTCCAATACTTTGGCCACCTGATGCAAAGAGCTGACTTATTTGAAAAGACCCCAATACTGGGAAAGATTGAAGGCAGGAGGAGAAGGGGATGACAGAGGGTGAGATTGTTGGATGGCATCATGAACTCGATGATCATGAGTTTGAGCAAGCTCTGAGAGTTGGTGATGGAGAGGGAAGCCTGGCATGCTGCAGTCCATGGGGTCACAAAGAGTTGGACTCAACTGAGCAACTGAACTGACTGAATCTTTAAAATTATTCTAAGAGAAGAAAACAAATATGGAAATGGGCAAAGAAAGTGCTATACTCATGATTTTGAACTTACTGCTAAATCAATTTAAACATGATGAATTTCCTGTAAAAAATAAAAGTCAATACATGAAAAAAGAATATTTCAAGCAGACTTCAGTCTTTCAGTGACTGTCTAGAATAAGTTTTATATTGCTAATGTTTTGATTTTGGCATGACTATTTCATAATACTTATACTGTTGGACTCTGGAATTTAAGAAAGCTTAAAAAGTTGAACTTTGTGCCTAGACTTTCTAAAGTATGACACGTATGTTTCCTAGAAAGGAAGACTTAAGGGTTGTATTAACTAAGTAGTGTTACTTAAATCAGGGTCTGCTTTCTATTCTTTGGCCTAAGGAAAATCTGATTCTGTAAAGAATACTTGTCCAAAGAGGTTAAGGATTTGATTTACTTAAATATATAACATATAAATCCATTGGTAATTCCTAGCCAAGGCTCAGGTTTAACACAAAAGAGCAAGCTACACTGTACTGCTCACAACAATGACTACTTGTTCCCAGAATACACCTGTCAGGGCAAATGCAATTTGCTAGTTTTCCCCTGCTAAATAAATGTATAGATCTTTCCTATTTGAGCTCAAGCTTAATATACAAGGCCTCATTGTGCACTGGTTTTGGGATGTCATAGATAACCTTTAAATTTCCTTTGAAAGAGATAAGTTGAAACTTTCATATGATACCACCTCCCTTAAAGATAAAGGGCAAAAGAAAAGTAAAGGCAAAAGGAACAGACACAGACTTTTCTAAGGCAGAAAAGTCTACACCAAATGACCTTTCTAGAACTGCATGAATTCAAAACAAAAGTTTCAGTCAAAACATTTATTCTTTTCCTGAATTGGGGTAAATGACAACACAAATATTGTGACCCTGCTTTTAAGTTTCTCATGCACTATACTTTAAATGTTCAAAACTTCGTGTAAAACCATGTGACCCAATTTCTTCCATAATGCCTGCTATAGAAATCTTAATTTAATTGTACACACTTAGAAATAAATTCTCTGCTAAAGCATTATTACAGATTTGAAAGGACTAGTTAGAACTGCAATAGTAATGTCAGTCGAGTTCTTAGTTATCAACAAACACACAGAAAGAAGAGAGGAGAGAACTGACAAAGGAGAGAGGAGAGATGTTCATTTATATTGTTTCCAACTGGTAGCAACCAGATCAGAAAGCCAGGGTGGTAGGAGTGCTTCTTGAGTCCTTAGGAGGGGATTTTAAGGTATTTAAGGGGAATAATCACATGCTTACACTAGCCAGGGCTAGTTAAATTATAATATTTTAAGGATAACAATTTTACATGAAGTACCAAAGTTCTGGCTAGAAAAATAGATTGCTAAACAGAAACTTCCAGCTTTCCATGGCTGAGTCTAGAAAGTGATAGTGAAAGTGACAGTCGCTCAGTCGTGTCTGACTCTTTGCAACCCCATGGACTGTAGCTCACCAGGCTCCTTCGTCCATGGGATTCTCCAGGCAAGAATACTGGAGTGGGTAACCATTCCTTTCTCCAAGGGATCTTCCTGACCCAGGGGTTGAACCCGGGTCTCCTGCATTACAGGCAGATTCTTTGCCATCTGAGCCACCAGGGGAAGCCCTAAGAGTCCAAAAGCCTCTCTCAAATATGAGGATGGGACAAAAATATAGACTCATGAAACTACAGTGAGGCTGCAGGAAAGTTTATTACCATCCAGCTTTCACACTGAAAGTCACAACTTATGTCTTAACAAATACTGAGCAACTGTTATTTTAAAAGTTGTTGAAAAGGATGTAAACAGTATCCTGAATATGATGGCAACAACAGCGGAAGCCTAAGTGCTCAGGGTGCAGGCGAGGAGCCATTGGCAGGACTCCTCGGCCAGGGTCCTTTTCAGAAAGTCTCAGGCTCCCAGGGTGGCGTCATTCATTTTCAGGCACAGCCCTGGGCAGATTTACAGAGCAGAGCATCCACCATCTGCAATCCAGTTTCAGGACTTTGCTTCCAGTCAGTCAGGCTGCACCCGCAGGAGAGAAGCAGACGCCAAGTCAGCAACACTGGGTCTTGCCCTCTTTTTTCACAGTCTCCTCGTCCAGTTTAATTCTGCCATCGTTTTCTTCGTTAGGGAAGCTTTGGTGGTTGGCAAGAATGTTCTCCACCAGGAACCGGGCTGCTTCATCGATGTTGACATTATCCTACAGGGCAGAAACAAGGATTAATTCTTAGAGGAAAGCATTAAGAGTATTACTAGAAACTAGGAAAGTGTGTCACAGAGGGCATGGTAAGGACAGCTCCATCTCCTGCTCCAATATTAAAACTGTTTGCTGAGAGTCAATACTATTGCCTAACAGGTCTAGAGAACCCTCTTCTTCCTACAAAGGATCCCTCTTTCTGATGTTCTTGTTTTTTAATGTTTTAAACTTTGGTGCTGAGGTTCAATGAACTATCTCCATGGCTGAAGATGGTGAATCCTGCTCTAGGTCGCCAGCCACATAAGTGAAAGCACAGATATAAAAGGGCTATCCTGGTGGCTCAGAGGGTAAAGCATCTTCCCGCAATGCGGGAGACCCAGGTTCGATCCCTGGGTCAGGAAGATCCCCTGGAGAAGGAAATGGCAACCCACTCCAGTATTCTTGCCTGGAAAATCACATGGACTGAGAAGCCTGGTAGGCTACAGTCCATGGGGTCGCAAAATGTCAGACACGACTGAGCCACTTCACTTTCACTTCTCACTTTACAGATATCAAAACAAAACTCAATAATCTGTTCTTGAACATCTACCTCCAGTATTTGGGATACCTTGTGGAAAAAAATGTTAAAGGGTTCAAACCACATTAAAATATGATAAATGCAGCATATCACTTCCCCATCCCTGCCTGCAAATTATGACTTTTAGTTGATGTGTATAAACTGAGCTGAAACAATGTTGTGGGTGAGATGTTAAGGATGCTCTAAGGAATCACTAGCTATCATATTTGTATGACTGATTCATATGCTGTCATTGCATATATAATAAGTAACACATAGCAAAAACTGTGCTTATTTATAAAGTAGAGGTAGTAGTAACTGATAGACATTTCTAAAGCTATTGTGGAAAATACGTAAACATATACTTATGAACTTCCCACATGGCTCCACGGTAAAGAAACTGCCTGGCAATACAAAAGAAACAGGTTTCATCCCTGGGCCGGGAAGATTCCCTGGAGGAGGAAATGGCAACCCACTCCATTATTCTTGTCTGGAAAATCCCATGGACAAAGGAGCCATGGGGTCGCAAAGAGTCAGACACGACTGAGCGACTAAACCCAATGTGCTCTTTTCAGCGTCTGAGGAGGCACACTTGTTTGAGTTCATGCCTGCCAGGCTTCTCCACTGAAAAGGGACCGTTTTTCACTTTGTACTTAGTAAGTACAAATGTGTAAATACCCTGTTTTTCACCATATCTTTCCCTACTCATTTTGACGTCAATTTTCTCCCTGGAACAAGTATTACTGTTATATTTAATGGTGACTTTCTATCTCCATCATTTCTTCATTTATGATTTGGAATTCTACAGTTAGGAAGAGTTTTTTCTCTTCTCTCCCATTTAGTCACTTGTTTGTTCATGTCACGGATTATTACTTTATTCTATGGATTAGATCCATAACAATAATTATTTACTTTGTTGTTCAATCTCATCTTAGATTTTGGAGCTCTTACAAGCAGGGGCCTGTGTCTTTTTGACATGTTTCCATCATTGTGTTTCCTTAGCTTCTGGCACCACGGAACACCTCAGGCACATCTTTACTTTCCTTGTTCCACTAGTTACTGGATAACTGTATTTAAAAACCAGATTCTGAGGACTTGTAAATTCATGAGTTCTGTGTCGTTATGGCTTCTAAACATCTTCAGCAGACACACCCACGAAATATGTGATGTTTTTGAATTGTGATGCTGGAGAAGACTCTTGAGAGTCCCTTGGACTGCAAGGAGATCCAACCAGTCCATCCTAAAGGAAATCAATCCTGAATACTTATTGGAAGGACTGATGCTGAAGCTGAGGCTCCAATACTTTGGATACTTGATGTGAAGAGCCACTCATTGAAAAAGACTCTGATGCTGGGAAAGACTGAGGCTAAGAAGAGAAGTCCATTCTAAAGGAGATCAATCCTGGGTGTTCTTTGGAAGGACTGATGCTAAAGCTGAAACGCCAGTACTTTGGCCACCTCATGAGAAGAGTTGACTCATTGGAAAAGACTCTGATGCTGGGAGGGATTGGGGGCAGGAGGAGAAGGGGACAACAGAGGATGAGATGGCTGGATGGCATCACTGACTCGATGGACATGGGTTTGGGTGAACTCTGGGAGTTGGTGATGGGCAGGGAGACCTGGCGTGCTGCAATTCATGGGGTTGCAAAGAGTCTGACACAACTGAGCGACTGTACTGAACTGAAGAAGAGAAGGTGATGACAGAGGATGAGATGGTTGGGTGGCATCATCGACTCAATGGACATGAGTTTGAGCAAACTCCAGGAGACAGTGGAGGACAGGGGAAGCCTGGCGTGCTGCATCCATATGGTCTCAAAGAATCAGACACGAACTAAGTGACTGACCAACAATACATACGTTGGTATCTGCCTCTATGTTTATCTGTTTATACATATATGTGTGTATGTGTGTATATGCACACACACATATACACATAAACACAGAATTTATATACATATGTATGTGTATATATATGTTAAGTTCTTATGGACCTTCCAACTCAATACCACAAGGTTCATTCTAGGCTTCTCCCTTATTTGTTGTAACTTTCTCAGACAGTGAGAACTCTGTCTGAAAAGTAAAGACCTGTGCTATTTATTCAGGTATCTGTTCTAGCACCAACACAAGCTTTTTTTTTTTTGTTTGTTTTACCTCTACTCCTAAGGTGAGCATCAACTTTAATTAAAGTATTGATCTTTAAATGCCCTAATGTCCCTCAGTCTCCACCATCCCCATTATACCAAATAATTAAAACATTCTCTAATTGCATCTAATTGTAACTCATTAAGAACAGAAAGTCCCATGCTATAGTGTAATTAGTCACACATTTTCATATTGGAAATCCATTATTTGCCATAAAGGTGAAGAGATGAAGCTCATGAATTTAAACTTGCCTTTTGGCTGTGTTCCTATCAGAAATTCAGATCCCTGCAAGTCTAGCAGAAATCATTTTGAAGCTAATTGCTGGTCAGCTCAGAATCAGAGGTGTTAGTGGCGTGTAGGCAGTACTTTAAGCCTTGACTAAAAATTTTAACCAAAATTTTATATTATATTTCTCTTGAAATACTCATCACTAAGGAAATCTGTAGGAAACATATTTGTAGGAAGGCACAGAACATATGAATATTTTCCTTTTTACTTCTACAAGCTACCCTGTCTATACATATAATGAAGCTGATGACTTACAGTCTCAGGCTACATGCCACGTGATGCTATTGTTTATGAATCTTCCATCTAGATTCTGGGGAGAAATTTGGATTTATTACCTGAATGATTAATTTTTAAAAAAAAAGAAGAGGAATTTTTATCTGTAATACATGCATCTTCTCTGTCAAATCTCTTGCTCTAGTAAACATTTACACACACCACTAATTTTTTCCCAACAAAGCTGGGAAGTAAAGCAAATCCCTTGACAGATGCAGAGAGAAGACAGAGGGCATGGCTCCCAGAACAAGTGCTTCTATGAAAAGCCGTCCCTTCTGCAATCTCTTCCTTCCTGTGTGGCTGAGTGCTCATGCAGTACACCTCTGGGCTTCATCTCTGTTCCACCACTACTTTTTCAATATGAAACTAAATTTTAATTTATAATAGAGTAGATTTATTATATAATAAATAGCCTTTAGCTTAGAAGTAAACACTTCTGCCTCTAGCAGACACTGTTCTTCCCAATGACTCCTCCATCACAATATTTTCAGAGCACATTTTGTGTAGTCTCCCATAGGTTTGCTTTCATTATTCTCATCTTCAGTGGAAGCAAATAATCTTCCACTTTTAGGGTGGGTTTCTAATAAAGCTAAAAGTAACCTGGTAAGTAGGTGATTTGGAGGGAAAAAAAAAAAAAAAAAAATATATATATATATATATATATATATATATATATATAAACTGCTTGGGTAAATCCATCTAAATCCTCTCTATACCTAAGTAATTCACTGAAGTATGCTAAAAGCTGAAACTGGGTTAAAATTATATCAGTTTGGTTTCAAGTTTGTCATCATCACAGAATTTCACCAACATTTCATCATTCTTCCATGTCTGATTGTTATTGGACCTCTAAAGTGAAACTTGCAATGCATATAAATACACTCCAGCACAAAATTTTGTGCTTGAGATTTTCACTTTTGATTTCCAGTATATCTAGACTATTAAGATTTTCATCAGCCAATCTGTATTTTTCTTCAAAAAATATTTTATCCAGTTTTCCATCATGGTTGAAAGAACATCTTATTCTACTGTTCATGACAAAATATGTCATAATTGTTGATGCTTTCCTTTTGCTCAAATTTTTCATACACATTTGATCTACAATTCCTCCAATATCATCTGAATACATCTTGTCTCTGACCTTTTCAATGTCTTTGTTAGTCCTGCCCACGACTTACATCTTCACTAAGGACGTCTATGTCCCTACGTTTTGTTAAGTCTTCTGTAAAAATCAAAATTAGTTGCACTTGACAATATACTTCGTACCCCATAAACTCCAGGGTGCATGAAAAGTACTTTGTTTAAGGACTCAAACTCACAGAAAATGTCATTTGTTCTTTGCTCTAATAATACTGATTTTTATTTTAATGTAAAATCTGCCCTTCTATTCACCTCCCTAGTAGCCAATTCTGAAAACCTTCCTGCAGCTGACTGAAATAAGCTGTAACATATCTATGCTTCACCTTTCACTAGGCTTCCGAAAAACACTCGGGTAGATCTGTCTAAATCCTTTACAGTTACAGGTCAGATGTATGAGTTAACTGCAGAGCAGATACAAACACACAGCAGAGCTCACCTTCGCAGAGGTTTCAAACCATCCTGTGAAGCCATGTTCTTTGCAGAACTGGTCCATCTGGGAAGGAGTCTGGCCACTGTCCTTTTTCTGGTCACATTTGTTAGCTAAAAGGACAGCAGGAATAGGGCTGCCGTTTGGAAGATGTACTTTACTATCCAGATCACTTTTCCATTTTAAAACAGCATCAAACGTGGAACCTCTCGAAATATCAAAGACAACGAAGGCACCAACAGCTTCTTTGTAATATACTCGGGTCATGTTACCAAAACGCTCCTGTCCTAGAAATAAATAGAGTGAGACATCAAAAACTTAAAATTTGGTCAGAGGCTATATTTAGATATAACCCTTTTTAACCCTAAGAATAATGTTGTAAACGCATCTGTCATTCCAGAGCAACAGAGATGGGTGGGACCAAGGACACATACACAGAACCACAACCCATAGGGGAGAAGTGGCTGGTCACCTGCTCTCAGGACACAGTTACCTTGTTTTATGTCCTCTGTGCATGTACACTACATTCTCCATAAGCATCAAGATGCCAGTCCTTACAGCTACAGAATCCATCATGTCCCCCCTCACTTGCCTTGGTCTAAGAGAGGTACTAAAGAAAAAAAAAGAAAGTTGGGTGTGGAGGGAAGAGACAAGAATAGAAGAAAACAGACTTGCAGGAAGAAGATAAGAGTGGTGGGTAAAACGCTAGTCAAAAAGATTAGGCCTGGACCTGAGATAAAGGGGCTCATGTTCTTAACTCCTCTTTTTTCACATCTCCAGCAAAACCCACTTTCCTTTTCCTTTTTAAATTATTTTTAAAGGAGGATAACTACTTCACAACTCTGTGCTGGTATCTGCAGTACAACAGTGCGAATCAGTAATTATACATATACTCCTTCCCTCTTGAGCCTCCCTCCCTTCTCCCATCCCACTTCTCTAGGAAGTTACAGAGTGCCAGGCTGGGCTCCCTATGATAGACAGCCACTTCCCACTAGTCATCTTTTTAACACCTGATAGTATATATATATATATATATAAATGGTACTTTCTCACTTTTGACTTGAAATGCAAGACTGCTCTCCTCTAAGAAGGTAGATGTGCAAAACCATTACTTTAGTAAAATGTGGTAAAACTGTGTTGTTAAAAGAAGGATCAACTACAGAGCTCTTAGGATATCACTGTACTTTTAAAATAGCTTAACATGTTAAACACTTTTTTTTGGAAAAAAATCTACCATCAAACATAGCATACAGGTCTTGGCAAAGCATTCACTTACGATCTGATATTGACTTAGGAAGAATTCTTTTCTTCATCTGACAGATAGAAAAACATGCAAAGGCTGCTTGGCCAGGACTCCAACAGCTCCAACTAAAGAAGATGGGACTAAGACCGGATCTCCTGACTCCCACATGTGTGTGCAAACATGCCCATCATTCTGACCTATCCCACAGCTGCCCTGACTTCTAAAGCTCTTACCTTTAGTGGGGCAAATCACTGACTATAGTGCTAAGGGAAAATGACTGCAATCACTACAAATCTAAGATTTATAACTCTTTGTCTAATGATAAAAACATGTGCTATGATGGAACATTCTCCTATTGAAACATACAATGAAAAACAAGCTTTTATCTAATTGTACTGGTAGTGAAGAAAGCAAAGCTGTCCCCTAAATTAATCATTTTTCTCCTCCAAATTCTATGCCATCATACATTTTTAGATATTATTTAATGGAATAATTGAAGAAGAATGCAACAGTCAAGCTTAAATGGATAAACAGAGTTCATCCAGTTTATGACTGCTCCCCAGAGGGGCTTATCTGAAGCTGTATTGTGATAGTTCAGAGTTCCAAATTTTGTTATAATGAACAGTCACATGAGAAATGTCATTATCGTGTTCATATATTATTAGTGATGTAAATCTGACCAGCCAGCTATTTAGTTTATTTGCTCACAATGCTGACATTTATAAAAAGCTCATGTTGTATCCTTTTCCATTAATGTACATTTAATTATCACACAAGGCATGCTGGCAGAGAACAGGCCAACCATTCAAGGTCAGTATCACCATTTTGTAAACACTGCGCAGATGCATTAAGGTGCACCTAATTTCAAACAGAGAGCACACACTACCAATGATTTTGATTTTTCTCAATTTTAATTATTTTATATGAAACTACAGCAATAAGAGAAATTAGCACCGCTAACTTAGTCCAGATAACAAGATAATTACATAATTATATAAAAACATTCCTTCGGGCTACCCTTTCATTTAGAAGAGGGTAAGGTCCCAAACTAACAAACGTATATAGAAATCCAGAAGTTATGAAGAACTATTGCGGTCTAGTGACTTTTGTTTCTAGAATCATCTGTAAATTCCCGCCCCAAATATTTCTTTTTACCAGCTGTGTTAGTGAACATACAAGTTTGTATTCATATAAAATTTATGGTTAAACCATAAAAAAACAAATGTTTGAGACAAGGCATTTTTGAGGAGGATCTTGTGACTTAAAATACCCATTCCAGTTCCAGGGCCAGGATTCAATCCTCCTTGACATTCTCATGGCAGACAGTGTGCTTTCTAACACCACCATATATGACAAATCTAAACGGTGCCAATTACACTGTTAAGCATTCCATGCAAAGATAAAATGGGCAACGTAAAGGACAGAAACAGCAACGCCCTAACAGAATGTTAGTCACTCAGTAGTGTCCGACTCTTTGCAATCCCATGGATTGTAGCCTGCCAGGCTCCTCTGTCCATGGAATTCTCCAGGCAAGAATACTGGAGTGGGTGGCCATTCCCTTCTCCCAGGGATCTTCCTGACCCAGAGATCAAACCTGAGTCTCTTTCATTGCAGGCAGATTCTTTACCAACTGAGACACCAGGGAAGCCTAAATACAAACAAAACTGGTGGACATGATGGAATTCCAGATGAGCTATTTCAAGTCCTAAAAGATGACGCTATCAAAGTGCTGCAGTCAATGTGTCAGCAAATTTGGAAAATTCAGCAGTGGCCACAGGACTGGAAAAGGTCAGTTTTCATTCCAATTTCAAAGAAAAGTCATGCCAATGAATGTTTCAATTATCGTACAATTGGGCACATTTCACATGCTAGCAAGGTAATGCTAAAAATCCTTCAAGTTGGGCTTCAGCAGTATGTGAACCAAGAAATTCTAAGTGTACATGTTGGATTTAGAAAAGGCAGAGGAACCAGAGATCAAATTGCCAACATCCGTTGTATCATAGAAAAAGCAAACAGAAAAACATCTGCTTCACTGACTACGCTAAAGCCTTTAACTGTGTGGATCACAAAAACTGTGGAAAAGTCTTAAAGCAATGGGAATACCAGACTACCTTACCTGCCTCTTGAGAAACCTGTATGCCAGACAAGAAGAAATAGAACCAGACATGGAACAATGGACTGGTTCCAAATTGGGAAAGGAGTATGTCAAGGCTGTATACTGTCACCCTGCTTATTTAACCTATATGCAGAGTACATCATGTGAAACGCTGGGCTGGATGAATCACAAGCTAGAATGAAGATTAATGGGAGAAATATCAATAACCTCAGAT
This sequence comes from Capricornis sumatraensis, assembly GCF_032405125.1. Taxonomy (NCBI): domain Eukaryota; kingdom Metazoa; phylum Chordata; class Mammalia; order Artiodactyla; family Bovidae; genus Capricornis; species Capricornis sumatraensis. The sequence continues at coordinate 71,253,371 of NC_091081.1, read as the reverse complement.
TTGCAGATAATACCACTCTAATGGCAGAAAGAGAAGAGGGCTAAAGAGCCTCTTGATGAAAGTGAAAGAGAGTGAAAAAGCTGGCTTTAAATTCAATATTCAAAAAATTAAGATCACAGCATCCAGTCCCATCACTTCATGGCAAATAGATGGGGGAAAAAGTGGAAATAGTGACAGACTTTATATTCCTGGGCTCCGAAATCACTGTAGACAGTGACTGCAGCCATGAAATTAAAAGGCACTTGCTCCCTGGAAGAAGTCTATGACAAACCTAGACAGTGTATTAAAAAGCAGAGACATAATTTTGCCAACAAGGGTCCATATAGTCAAAGTTATGGTTTTACCAGTTCAGTTCAGTTGCTCCGTCATGTCCGACTCTTTGCGACCCCATGGACTGCAGCACACCAGGCTTCCCTGTTCATCACCAACTCCCAGAGCTAATTAAAACTCATGTCCATTGAGTTGGTGATGCCATCTAACCATCTCATCCTCTGGTGTCCCCTTCTCCTCCTGCCTTCAATCTTTCCCAGAATCAGGGTCTTTTCCAATGAGTCAGTTTCTCACATCAGGTGGCCAAAGTATTGGAGTTTCAGCTTTAGCGTCAGTCCTTCCAATGAATATTCAGGACTGATATCCTTTATGATGGACTGGCTGGATCTCCTTGCAAATCAAGGAACTCTCATGAGACTTCTCCAATACTACAGTTCAAAAGCATCAATTCTTCGGTGCTCAGCTTTCTTTGTAGTCCAACTCTCACATCTGTACATGACTACTGGAAAAACCATAGCTTTGACTAGACGGACCTTTGTTGGCTTTACCAGTAGTCACGTACATATGTGAGATTGGGACCATAAAGAAAGCTGAGTGTTGAAGAATTGATGCTTTCGAATTGTGGTACTAGAGAAGACACTTGAGAGTTCCTTGAACTGCAAGGAGATCCAACCTGTCAATCCTAAAGGAAATCAACTCTGAATATTCACTGGAAGGACTGATGCTGAAGCTGAAACTCTAGTACTTTGCCACCTGATGCGAAGAGCTAACTCACTGGAAAAGACCCTGATGCTGGGAAAAATTGAGGACAGTAGAAGAAAAGGGCAATAGAGAATGAGATGGTTGGACGGCATCACCAACTCAATGGACACGAGTTTGAGCAAACTCTGGGAGATAGTGAAGGACAGGGAAGCCTGAGGTACTGCAGTCCATGGGGTTGCAAAGAGTCAGTCAGGACTGAGCAGGCTGAACAACAACAACATTGTTAAGCAAATGAAAAGTAAAGGCACAAACTGGGAGAAAAAAGTAGATATATATTATATCTGATTTAAAAAACATACTTAGAATATACAGAATTCTCAGAACTCCAAAATAAGAGAACAAAAAAGAATTTGATAAAATAAACAAAATATTAAAATATTTTACCAAAGAATTTATATGATGATAAATAAGCAAAAGAAATGATGCTCAAAATTATTAAACATTGGGTTTAAACCACAGTTGAGTTGCTCCTTTATACCCACAAGAAAGGCTATAATGAAAAAGTCTGACTATACCAAGTGCTGGTGAAGTTGTGGAGCAACAGGAGCTCTCATACAACTGGAAAGAATAATACTTAAAAATAGTGTAACCATGTTGGAAAATAATTTGATACTTTCTCAAAAATGTAAGCATATATCTAGCATACAACCAAGCTATCCCACTCCTAGGTATTTGCTAACAAAATGAAGGCACATATCTATACAAAGGCATGCTCACGACTGCTCAGAGGAGCTTCATTTTTAATAGCTCCCAGCTGGAAGCAACCCAAATGTCTATTCACATAGCGATGAATAAACTACGGTATATTCATACAACAGACCACAACTCAACAATAAAAAAGGAAAGGAACAAATTATAAATACATGTAACAACATGGATGAATCTCAGAATAATTATGCTGAGTCAAAATAACCAGGCCAGAGGAGGAGGAGGTAATACTGTGAGTCTACTTATATCAAATACCAAAAAATTAGAAACTACAGTAATACAGTAAGAGAAAGCAGATCAGTTGATTATGTTGGACAAGGGTGGGGAATGGATTAGAGAAATTAGATTTCAGATGATAAAAAATGCTTGCAGTCTTGACTATGGTGATATTTCCCAAGTGTAAAACTTATAAAATTGTACCATTTACTCTATGTCAACTATATCACAATAAAGCTATAAAGAATACCTACCTTATATATGGTCAGTGGGAAGTTAAGTGTAAAATGCCTTGCTGGGAGTATATTCAGGGCTGAGTTTGGCAGAACTCAGCTAAATAAAGTTTTATTGGAATATCATCCTCATCTATTTACATATTATATGCCTGATTTCATTCTATAATGGTAGAGTTGAGCTGTTGCAATAGACAGTAAATGGGTCACAAAGTCTAAAATAATTACTATCAGGAACTTCACCAAAATAGTTTAATGATTTCTGTGCTAAGGGTTTAGGGACAGTCTATACCTTTACTAGGAGTAGTATATAAAATTCATGAACTTCTCTGCGTGTAGGTTATACTTCAAGTTCAAAGAGCATAAAACGCCAGGTCCATAAGTGAGTGCTGAATAAATACTAGCTAAGTACTATCACTGGGCTTCCCTGGTGGCTCAGAGGTAAGGAATATGCCTGCCAATGCAGAAGACGCAAGTTCGATCCCTAGGTCAGGAAGATCTCTTGGAGAAGGAACTGGCAATCCATTCCAGTATTCTTGCCTGGAGAATCCCATGGACAGTGGAGCCTGGCAGGCTATAGTCCACAGTGTGCAGAGACATGACTAAGCAGCTAATGCGTTCACTTTCACACATGGCAAAGCCTTAAATTATTAGGTAGTTAAGTGTTTTACCTCAAAGTGGTGAAAATGGTTTGCAAAGGAAAATAAACTTGAGAAAAGTACAACCATCCTCGAGAATCAAATATCAAGCACCAGACAGTCAAGCTACCCCAGGAAATAATGTTGTCTGTTTAAATCAGCCAACTGTCTTTAGGGACCTTTAGAGATTATCAAAGTTCCTCCAAGCTCTCACTTCTGATATTTTAGAATATCAGAATTCTATGCTATATATCAGAAAACTATGCTATAATATTAATGTTATATGATTTTCTGACAATTGTGCAATCACCAAATCCAGAAGACAGCAATGGGGATCAAATGTAAATGACCCACCATCAAAAGGCCAAGTCCATCCACTTATGGGAGCAGCTTATTCTCCGAAAGAATAAGAAAAATAAACCTGGAGGGGGCACTTTTTTTTTTAATTTAATTTAATTTTTTTAAAATTTTATTTATTTTTTTTTAATTTTAAAATCTTTAATTCTTACATGTGTTCCCAAACATGAACCCCCCTCCCACCTCCCTCCCCATAACATCTCTGTGAGTCATCCCCATGCACCAGCCCCAAGCATGCTGTATCCTGCATCAGACATAGACGGGCGATTCAATTCTTACATGATAGTATACATGATAGAATGCCATTCTCCCAAATCATCCCACCCTCTTCCTCTCCCTCTGAGTCCAAAAGCCCGTTATACACAGCTGTGTCTTTTTTCCTGTCTTGCATACAGGGTCGTCATTGCTATCTTTCTAAATTCCATATATATGTGTTAGTATACTGTATTGGTGTTTTTCTTTCTGGCTTACTTCACTCTGTATAATCGGCTCCAGTTTCATCCATCTCATCATAACTGATTCAAATGAATTCTTTTTAACGGCTGAGTAATACTCCATTGTGTATATGTACCACAGCTTTCTTATCCATTCCTCTGCTGATGGACATCTAGGTTGTTTCCATGTCCTGGCTATTATAAACAGTGCTGCGATGAACATTGGGGTACATGTGTCTCTTTCAATTCTGGTTTCCTCGGTGTGTATGCCCAGCAGTGGGATTGCTGGGTCATAAGGTAGTTAAGGTGTAATTAGCATAAGCAGCACACATCTTACGTGCCTAGCTTGATTTTTATTCCATATGTATAGATGCCCATGTAATCATCACCTAGATTTAGATACAGAACATTTCTAACACTGCAGATCTCCCTTGTGAACTCTTAAAGTCTGTTCTCCTTAGAGGGAAATGCTGTAATGACCTCTAATGGTACTGATTAGTCTTGCCTAATTTTGAACTTCATTAAAGGAATCATACACTATAAAAAAAAAAGAATAAGAAAAATATACTTCCTACTGTACTGGGTTCATAATCTCTTTTTTAAAAAAAATTCAAAAGTGCTTCAGAGATTTTCCTGAACTGGTAAAGACAAGTGAAAAACAGAAGTTTCTAAAACACATGTCATTGAATTAGGGAGTGAAGAAAGATAAAAGGAGTTCATTTAGAATAATAATCTCAACATAAAATTAATGGAACTGTTCTCCAAAAATTGAACAAAGTGAAACTTAGATTTAGCTCTCTTGTTTTAAAGGTTTAAATGCACAGGGTTGCTAAAGCTTTTTCGGTTGTTAAGCTGGAAAGTAAACTTTCCTACAAGAATTGCAGCTTGTATCTTTGTTATGACTGCTCCTTGGGTGATTTTAGCTATTCCCTTATTACTATCTAAAACAAAGGAGACCAGTGGAAAACACAACTAATGTTCATGAATAATCCATTTTCCTCCACTTTTGAATACATGGAGGACCACACTGTCCTGCCCCGACTAAACCAGCTGTGTTCACGGAATGTGGACAGAAGTGTCCCTGCCCAGCAGAATCACTTGTTGGGTGGCAGCAAGGTTACCCCTGCTTTGAGGTGATGGTATCAGATGGTAGGGCCTCTTTTAGCCTGGGTCTTCAAGGGGCTCCAATGAAACACCCTCACATTCCTCACCATCCCCCCTACTTCTGCTCCCTACTAAGGACATGTAGAAAGAGTGTGAAAGTGTGTCAGTCACTCAGTCATATCTGACTCTTTGCAATCCCATGGACTGTAGCCCACCAGGCTCTGCTGTCCATAGGATTCTCCAGGCAAGAATACCAGAGTGGGTTTCCATGCCCTCCTCCAGGGGATCTTCCTCACTTTAAGGCTGTTGGCACCCTACCACAACCTAGCTTATCTTGACTGGTACAACTCCCAAATATCTTTCTACCTCTTATAGCTAGATTTGATCTCAACTAGAAAACACGTATTAGGTTCCTCCTATATACCAGGCACTGTGCTAGACCCTGGGGAAACAATGAATAGGATCCTAAGAATCTCAGGCTATCTGAGGAAAGAAACCAAGTGATGCCATGATGTGTTAGGTGTAATCAGAGATACAAAGAGCATATTATGGTATTCAACAAGGGGATGTCATTCACTGAAGTGAGTATGCTAATCTTACTAGTCTTTTTGAAAGATACATCATCAAAAAATGCCTTTCAAATGCTTATACTATGAAAATATAATATCTTCATAAACTTTACTTCTTTACTTCCATGCTGTGACTTTCAGTTTGCATGCCTCAGGGGCAGCCAGCCACTCAGAGCCATGCTCACCATCCATGGACTAAAAGGCTAAATTTTAACTGCTGGAGGCAGTTTCCCAGAAGCACTGCGCCATCACAAGGAGAAACAGGTGTTCTTCCCCTTTTACAGCACTGCAGAAGCCAGCCCTTCCTAGCTTCAGATAAGGGCTAAAGGATCAATAAGGGCTAACAGGGAAGACTGTCATATGCAAACTAGAATTGCATTAGAAATCCATGGAATCTTAACTTTTTTTTTTTTTAATTTTGGAGGGCAGCCAACCAACCATTTTAAGTTTATTCTAAGAAACTTTTATTATTCTAGGACTCTTCTTTCCACAAGTACATAAATAAAAGCAGGACATTTCTGCCATGCTGCACGCTGAATGCTCCTGGATTGTGTCCTGTGATGGAAGTAGACCAGTTAGAGGAGAAAGTATGCAGTTATTAAATGTAAAGACAGCTGCATGTGTCTTGTTTCATGGTGTGTCTGTGTGTGGAGTGAGAGTGTACAGCAATATGGAAACTCAGCAGAACCTGGGAGACCTTCCTCTTACGTGGTCTGTAGTAGTAGTACAGACATGATGGGGAGAACTCTGAGCAACAAACACCACCTTCCTAGACCAGACCTGTAATATCCTCTTACAGGAAGGAGGGGGCCACTTTATGCTTTTCTGAAAAGATGTTGCTCCAGATTATCTCATCCAACCTCCCTTATTTTTAAAGATGAGAAAATAAAATCTCAGCGAGACAACATTACTCAAGTGTCTTAGGTTGATGTGTTATCCAGTGTTGCCTGATTTGGCAGACAAGCATTTTCTGGAGTATACATTGCTCCCCATGGCTCCGTGTCTCCAAACAGATCCAAAGTAGCATGAGCCTGGCAAAGACATTCCTGAAGGACACACAGCCCTGCCACAAAAGTTACAGGCTTGCTCTGTGTCCCCAAGTGCCTGACGACAGCAGCTAAGGACATGCCTCACTGATGACTTCATTAGCTAGGCTGATACTGGGGACAGGCTTTTTCAACCATATTGCTGTGGGCATGTTGCCTGAATATTCCAAATGGCTTCTAAAATGTGTTATCCTTTAAAAAGATGTGTTACTTCCTTCTCTAGCGGAAGGAACCCTGATTATAGCTAGATATCTTGGCGATGAGAAAGGGAAAAAAAGAGCACAGTGCTAGTCATCTAGGCTCAAAGACATTTAAGATGCATGACTTGGTAATACATACTCTAATGGATGATGACCTGTAAGGTACACATGTTGGCAAAAGGATTCAAATGCTTCCCCAATATCTGGAGTACCCAACACTAATGGCTTTGAGAAGGAGTTGAGACAACTTGATACATTTCCAAGAATATGTATTCTAATCAAGGAAAAGAAAATCACAAAACGGCTTGCCTTCTCTCTTTTTAGTGTAGGCAAATTTTCCAAAGGGAAATATTTGCTCTCAGATTTGAAAGCAAAATACTGCATTTCGAACATTTATCAGAAATACAGGCCAGAGATGCCTTCTCTATGGTTTTAATCACTATTTTTTAATGTTTGTCTCAATACTTTATGTTCATGTGCCCATTTGCCAAAAAATTTAAATAGCTCTAAATGCTATTTGAAATTCAAAATATAAGTCAAACAATGAAAAATAAATCAGAGCAATAAGACAATCAGTGCTTAGCTTTCCAAGTATAAATGCTTATCCTTTCCCACTCATTAAGAATTTTTGGGCTTCCCAGGGGGCTCAGAGGTAAAGAATCCACCTGCCAATGCAGGGAACATAGGGTTAGATCTCTGGGGCAGGAAGATCCATCCATCCCACTCATCCAGAGTTCTTGCCTGGAGAATGAAAAGGCAACCCACTCAGTATTCTTGCCTGGGAAATCCCATGGACAGAGGAGCATGGGCTACAGTCCACGGGGCTGCAAAAGGGTCGGACACGCCTTAGCAACTAAACAACAAACAAGAAGTACTGAGCTACATGTTCTTGCTTAAGGTGACTGGGCAAAAATGTAGTTTCTAGTGAGTGCATATAAAGTTCTTTAAAAACACATCCTTAAAGTTCAGTATGCATTTCAGAGATGAAGCATTTTTAACACGTTTGAGTGGTTGGTGGGTAACAGATCAAGATCCAGCCAAAATATAAGTCCAGTCACTGGTTCTAGAAAGATATTTATCTAGCCATTAAAAATTTTTATAGCTTGATATAGATAATATGGTGATGTCATAATGGGTCTTAGGTTTTATATGTAAGAAGCTACAATTCATAGTCACATAGGTTTTGCCATTTTTAGGGCATCTATTTAATGACTTTTTATACTACTACTTTATAAAGCCCTTATAAATGTTCCCCAGAATTCCACTTAAATATTTAACATGCTAAAATTATAGGCATTGTTGGAAGAAAAAAAATTCCTTACATTAAAAAACTACCATAATACTGACCAATAAAACAATGTAACTAAAAACCCATTTCCCCCCCATTTGTTTACACAATTTTTCATAAAACAAATGACTGTATTACCCTCAAATAAAACAGGTCTAAAAGCTAATGCATCAAATTAGCACCGTATGAGGCTGGATTCAATAATGTACTGAATTTCATATTTTAATACTGTACCATGACAAAGGTAAAAGGAGTCATGTGATTTTACACAGTGCCATTCATCTGTCTGGTTTTCTTTTCTATCATGTGTAAAGCAGAAAGAGAGATAATATAACATGACCATAAAACCTCTGCAATAATATCTGGATTCATGCCCTAACTCTGCAAGTTACAGGTGTACAGACCTTGGGGAAATCCCTTAACCTTATTGAGTCTCAGTTTACTCAACTGTAATTTCCCCAGAAACATATATATTAACATATGTAAAACAGATAGCAAGTGGGATTTGCTGTGTGACACAGGGAGCTCAATCTAGCGCTATGTGATGACCTAGAAGGGTGGGGTTGGGGGAGGTAGACAAGAGGGGGATTCAGGAGGGAGGGGGACATATGTATACCTGTGTCTGACCCTGAAAGATGAACTCCCCAGGTTGGTAGCTGCCCAATATGGGAAACAGTAAAAAATAGCTCCAGAAAGAAAGAAGGGGCTGAGATGAATTGAAAACAACGCCCAGTTGTGGATGTTACTGGTATTGGAAGTCAAGTCTGATGCTATAAAGAACAATATTGCATAGGAAACTGGAATGTTAGGTCCATGAATCAAGGTAAATGGCTAGTGGTCAAATAGGAGATGGCAAGAGAGAACACTGACATTTTAGGAATCAGTGAACTAAAATCAGAAAACTAAGATCATGGCATCCGGTCCCATCACTTCATGGTAAATAGATGGGGAAACAGTGGGAACAGTGGCTGACTTTATTTTTCGGGGCTCCAAAATCACTGCACATGGTGATTGCAGCCATGAAATTAAGAGACACTTATTCCTTGGAAGAAAAGTTATGACCAACCTAGATAGCATATTCAAAAGCAGAGTTGTTACTTTACCAACAAAGGTCTGTCTAGTCAAGGCTATGGTTTTTCCAGTGGTCATGTATGGATATAAGAGTTGGACTATAAAGAAAGCTGAGCACCGAAGAATTGATGCTTTTGAACTGTGGCGTTGGAGAAGACTCCTGAGAGTCCCTTGGACTGCAAGGAGATCAACCAGTCCATCCTAAAGGAAATAAGCCCTGAGTATTCATTGGAAGGACTGATGCTGAAGCTGAAACTCCATTATTTTGGCCAACTGATGGGAAGAACTGACTCACTGGAAAAGACCCTGATTCTGGGAAATATTGAAGGCAGGAGAAGGGGATAACAGAGGATGAGATGGTTTACCAACTCCCTGGGCATGAGTCTGAGCAAGCTCCAGGAGCTGGTGATGGACTGGGAAAGCTGGCACGCTGCAGTCCACCGGGCTGCAAAGAATAGGCCACGGCTGAGCGACCGAACTGAACTGATCTGATTCATGCTGCTGTGTGGCAGAAACAAACACAATGTTGTAAAGCAATTATTTTTCAATTAAAAAAAAAGTAAATTGAGAGACAGTGACTAGAAAGCAGCTTTTCATAAATGTTAGCTGTGATTACATGAAGGGATTTTTACCAAAACTTCCTACCTCTGAGATTCTATGCTTATATTTGGAAATATAGTTCCACTTGGAAAAAAGAGCATTATAGGGGAAGAAGCAAAGTTGCTATTTAAATCATGTACAAAGTACCGTTTGCGCCCATGCCACCACCACTGAGGCTGAGATCAAACCCGTCTGTCAAGCCAGAGAGTAACAAAACTGAACACAGATAAATACCTAAACTAAAAGAAAAACAAACTCCTTTTTAGATGGCAGCAGCAGTCTCGATAAGGAGCCTTCAAATTACCTATTCCCAGATACACAACAGTTCAGAAACGGGATTTTTCTTTTTGCTAATTAGAGACGAGCAAGCTTTGTGGTATTTAGGTCACAGTGTAAGGTCTGTTTATTCAACTATTTACATCTTCTGTGGTCACTGTAAAAAGAACATCTGACTTTAATCAATTTAAAGAGAGAAATAAAATCAAAGTACCTTTTTGGTTCGTGTCCAAAGTCAGAATAGTTTTGGAAGTTCGAGATATTGGCTTTTTCCTTTCTTAAGTACAGCATTCAGTGAGAGCAAGACACGGCCCATCTCTGTCGTGTGATTTATCATGTCTCCTTACATCACCTCTTGAGATAGCAACAGAGATAAAGAGCAGGTGACGCAAAACAGACAAGAACTTAGGGGCTAGGAAGGTGGGTGTCAAGGAGCTTGTTCAGTGGAGTGAACAGAGGATGGGTCTGCTGGCATGGGCAGCACAGGCAAGACAGAACCATCGCTCTCAACTTGAGCATGAACCAGGTCACCCATGCTGTGTGTGCCCAGTCGCTCAGTCGTGTCCGACTCTTTGTAACCCCATGGACTGTGGCCTACCCGGCTCCTCTGTCCACGGGATCCTCCCTCCAGGCAAGACTACTGGAGTGGGTTGCTGTGCCCTCCTCCAGGGGACCTTCCTGACCCAGAATCGAACCAGTGCCTCTTATGTCTCCTGCATTGGCAGGTGGGGTCTTTACCACTATTGCCACCTGGGAAAGATTACCCCTGGTGCCTGGTAAATTACAGGCCCTCTCCCTAGGAACTCTGACTTATTAAGCATGGAAAATTGCTAGTTGCCTCTGCAGTATCCCCTTCACAGAATTCTATTTGGGGAAGCAGTGTGTCCAGTTTGAAAACAAACAGAAAAAGCCCTAGGTTTCCCAGCTGCCCTTGCAACAAGGCATGGGCGTCTGAATGAACCAGAAAGGCCAAGAATACAGCCAGGGAGTGATGAAATGTCAGCTTTGGTCCATGAAGAATGAATGGTTCTGTTCACCAGCTGTGACTGCTCAACCACAGACTTACTAGGTGAGCGACTTAACTTTTCTCTTGTTAAACCATGATTTATGGGGATGTTTGACGGATGAAGCCAGTTCTGCTTATAGCTGATGCTAAGGAAGATACATTTAAGCACCTCAGATGAGTCTGACGGAGCAGGCCCCATACTGTCATACAAAAAAAAAAAAAAAAACAACAAACCAAAACACCCAATATGTATTTAGCTTAATTTCAAAGCAATCAAAAACCACTACATAAAATGCTTAAGGAAAAGTATCTGGATAGAAGTGAGTGAAAAAAATGAGGAAGAAGAGTAAGATCTCCTGTCAGAAAGACCAACACAAAGCCTTAAACCTCTGCTATCCATTTCTTTTTATGTGGTTTGTCGCTCTCAAAGTAAGAGTAAAGAAATCACATGTTTCTAGCCTCTGTGACTGTAAAAAGCGCAAAAAGCTCTTTTGAAAATATAATGGGATAAAATTCTGAACACCTTTTTCTTGATCATTTATCTCACCTCCAGAAATCTCCTCACATAGGTCAGCACTTCCTCACCACCTCTTCATCTAAGAGAAGGACTCTACAGCCATAGTGCAATTTAAACTTGTCGACTGAGCCCACTCTCCACTACTTAAGTGTTGATTAAGTGTGAAATCTTCACTATTTTGAGGATACGCTATTCCTGGATTCAAAGTTTTTTTTCCTTTAGAAGATTACGTTTTCTCATCTCTTAGTCCATTTTAATAAATGCCTAGAAATATGTATACATCAGGGTTTTTTAAAAAATATGTTTTAGGATTACTTTGACATCTTGGGGCCTTGTAGACCAGGGAAGGGACTGCCCTCCCCGCCCCCTGCCCAGGGTTATCTAGTTATTAGAGCAAACAACTTGCTAAGAGCGCCTCTTCAATATTCAAAACAATCAGTCCTGAGTCCTTCTCCTCTACTTGTTCTCTTTGGTCAGGCTCTTGCAGTCTTGGTCTGAGACAACTAGGGGACCATCCCTATAGACCTCAGCAAACTGCAATCTTTCAAACTATCCAATCATAAGCTTGCTCAGCTTGCCTATGCTGCGAGGTCCTTTCCTTTCTTCAAAAATCACAAAAAAAGGCTCTGGCCCTTGCTCTGCTTTCTCCCAGCTCCTTCTGCCTCCTAAATGACCTTGGTGCTTCCCTGTGTGGTCCTGCATGGTGTGACATGGTCCTTCCTATCAGCAACAAACTATCTCTTTTAATGGAATTGTCTCCTAATGTGGTGATCTCATTTCACTTGAATAAAAACAAAACCTTGAGTACATGTTAAAAGGGAATAAGAAGCTATCTATGGTAACACTGTTAGTTAATCGGCTATACTCCAATACAAAATAAAAATATCTTTTAAAAAAGAAGAATCATTGAAATTTACATACCAAAAGCTTAAGAAAGCTGGAAGGTCAGGATGCTGCTGCTTGCTGTTTAGTCACTAAGTCATGCCTGACCCTTGGCAATCTGATGGACTGTAGCCAGCCAGGCTCCTTTGTCCATGGGATTCTCCAGGCAAGAATAGTGGAGTGGGTTGCCATTTTGGAAGGTCAGAATACCATATACATAAAGCTGAAATTCCTAAGATATATTTGAAAATAACACTGCACCTCTGGAATAATGCATGGCATACAGGTTTAATCTGTGAGATCACAGAGTAGTCCAGACAAACAGCTGTAATTATTGCCTTGTTTTCCAGGATGTGCTCTATACCAAATACCAGTAAAATAGCTTCATTAACTTCAGAGAAGTCCACAGTTTGGAGAGTCTTTCCAAATGTACAAAACAAAAAAAAAAAAAAAAAAGAGAGAGAGAGAGAGATGCAGCCAATCAAAAAGTGTCTGCCTTTGAAGCAGTATGCTTCATAATTAAGTATAAGAACTAGAAATTCTGGACTGATGACATAAAGAGATGGTAATGATTATAAGAGATATGAAATATGAGTCATATGCTCCAAAACAGGGCTAACCAGAACATTTGCAAATTTAGACAAAAGTTTATGTCACTCTTATGTTACAAAAATCCATTCTGCTATTAGAGACATGAGACCTGTGCCATGGATTACCTGTGTTTTCTTGGTCAGCTTACCACACCTCCCTGGGTTTATACCATAGGGTCTCTAAAAGCCTTTAACCCTATTCAAACAATAGACTGATTAGGCAAATGGCTTGCAGCCAAGTCAAATTTTAGTACTTCTTATCAGAACTTGGCTCTCTGTACCTCTAATCTGAGCAACTTTTACCTCACCTGGGCTAACTGAGGCCAATTAGGAATGGTAACATATTCAAAAGAAGGAAAGGCAACAGACTCGACATTACCAGTGGAATTTTCTTCATGTCAGTTACACAAATATGCTGTTATGTTGAAATTCCTGTCTGGGCATTTGTGAAAGCACAGTCCAGACTGGAGAATCCAAAGGTGTGTCAAGGCTTATGAAATAAGAAAGATTTGAAGATGTAAAATGGGATAGTAGGCTTTGCTTGGAATTCAGCACAAAACTGAGCCAGAATAAGGCTGAAGATGGCAAGAGTGTACAAGTCAGATGTAATAAAAGACTTTATTTCAATCCTTTTAAATGAATTATTAAGTAACTGACCCACAATAAGTCCTACGACAGTAACTGCAGGGCTAAGAGACTACATATAACAGAGACTAATTCATCAAAGAACGGCTTCTTTATATTTAGAAAAAACTTGAACATTAATAATCCTTGACTGATAGACACTCTGAAGGTCAAGAAAGCATGAGATAATAATCCAGGCTCTTGCTCATGAAGAGCTGGAGCGTTATCAAAGAAAACAAGAAGAGACCACTAGTTATAGCAATTGGCAATATGCGAGAGAGAACAAGGAAGACAAGATCAACATTTTATTTTCAGATGGGAATCAAAAAACTCGAAACTGAATCTAAGTATGGCTCAAAAGTGAATCTAAGGATGGTTTATGTAACTTATAAGGTCTTCCAAGCATGAATTTTATGCTCTGATAAATCATATTTACATGAATTTCAGAGTACATTGTTTCTGATTTGTTCTCTGGCCCAAAGGAAGATTTTTATTAAGATATTTTGACACTAAAAACTGAAGAGAGGTAGAATAGGCTCCCTGCCTACTCTAATGCCACTATGGTGCAAGTATTATTTGAACTAAAGGCACTTGAAAAACAAGGGCAAGATGAGTACTCCAACCGCCCCTTCTTCTTCCTTAAATCAGGAGATAAAACTCCCATGTGAAAGCTGTCCTCCCCATAAGGAAGGAAGGAACTGCGCTCATCACCAGAGATGATCAAACAGAGAGAATTCTGCGGAAGCGGATCTTGTTAAAACAGCTCTTATCTTCCTTTAGCATCCCACAGAGTTTGGTTATTTTTCTACAGCTGCCTTTCCTCAACCTAGTATAAAAGCATTTATAGTTTTGTACTTTTGGGGGTCCTTCCTTTCATGAGGGCTCCGGTGTCACATAAAGCTTCCCTGATAGCTCGGTTGGTAGAGAATTCGCCTGCAATGCAGGAGACCCCGGTTCGATTCCTGGGTTGGGAAGATCTGCTGCAGAAGGGATAGGCTACCCAGGCTCTTCCATTAATTTCATTCTCAGGACCAGCTGAACATTCTAAGAAGGCAGAGATAAAATTTGGCCTTCCCTATAAAAGAAAATCACTGCAATGAATGCATGCAGACTAAATTATACTAGATCTAAATGGACAAGCTTAAAAAAAAAAAAAAAAAAGATTTAGCCTGGACGAGCCATTCAGCCTACTTGGAAAATTCTCCAGTTGCTAATAAGCTTATAATAAGTAGTGAGCCAAATACTCATTCATCTATAATACATGTTAAAAGGAAGATCAGATACTGCATCTTAATTTAGTATATACACTTATTAAACTCTCTTTAAAATCTTATCAAAGACTTCAATATTTCAGTATATTTCAGTAATGTGTTGAGCAGCAGTCTCAAAGCAGATATGAAATAAAAGAAAGGAATTGCCTAACACAAAATTGTATAAAATTGCATCTGTACTTTAAAACTGCATTCATTTGATTTAATAAGGATTTATGAGGCCTGTATCCATGAGTCACTATGGTTCTCAATTTGAAGGTTTTAGCTTAAACTGCTTGGCTACATTTACAGAAAACATTTGGGTAATTCCTGCCTGTTACGCTTGCCAGAGCTTTCAAGTATAGAGACCTGACATAATTTCTTTACACCTTTCCCACTTCTAGAGCAGCAACTAAAGTCTAACCAGTAATAACAGCACACTTTAAGTTAGTCATGTCGAGTGGCCAGCTCCACCTACTATTTTGCAATCAAGAAATACCTCCCCCCTTTGAGAATTAAATATGATTCAACTTTGTTGCTACACAAGGCAAATATGTTTAGCCATGGGGAACTATTTGGAGTGACCTTCACTTTGCCTCCATTACATCATGACTACTGAATTCAAATGGTATGAGCCAGGATTCACTAGTAGCTCAAATATTCAAACCAAACCTTGGTTTGTTAATGACAGAGGTAATGATAGAGCTCCCTAAACCTTAAGTTAAAGCCACATTATTTTTTGCTCTTACTTTCCTTATATGCTGAAAACCGTACTTAAAAGATGAACCTTATAATTTCCAATCATCTCGTAAGTTTACCTCTAATCTTGTTAATTGTTGGTGTGTACTTGCTGGATGGAATCTCTTTTGGAGATTCTGAAAGGTCTGCTTTCCTTCCTGGAAAGGCTCAAGCTTTGGATTTCGGCAAAACTGCAAGAAAATTCCACCTAAGTTGATACGTACCAGAGTCTGGTAGAGACCGAATACGTTCGCCTCCTGGTAAAATAGGTCTGGTTAAGCAGGATGAAAAAGGGGAAGAAAACTCTAACTCATGCTTCTGCTTTCCCAAGTCTCCAAATATAAGCATTTTTCCTTGAAGCTTAAAAAAACACAACTGTGCCATAAAAAAATCTTTTATTTACCTGCAGAAGAATGCAATCACAATTTAATTGCTAAACACCACACTATTTTACATGAAGAATAAAGCAAACTCAACTATTCTCCTAGGCAGAGATTTAAAATCACCTTCATGGAAATTCACAGCTACACTGAAGATTTCGGTAGAAAGATTATCACATGGTAAGGCAACCTTTAGAATCCATGACTTTGTCAAGGAGCAATACTCTTACTTATAAGTGCTCTGTGAAAAAGCAGGAAGTGTTTCGAAAGAAGCCTCTGGCTTCAAAAGATGACTTTTCAAAACTTTTCAAACGAACATTTTATTTTCTGTAACCAAAAACAAAAACAAAAAAAAACACACAAGCTGAGCCCAAAGGCTGACTATCCCCGTTTCTTAGAGGTGACATACATCATTTATACTTTCCTATCAGAGGCAGAGAAGCCTAGTCTTAAATAAATAAGTATGTATGTGATATTTCTTCAACATCATCTCATATGTAATAAGCTGTTGATGAAAAGAGCCTACCCAGCAGACAGACCTGGGTCCTTGACTCTTCACCAGTTGGGTGACCACACCTTTTACAGGCTTCAGTCATACAAGTGGAGGATTAAGGATGGTCTCTTTAACTCTGAACATGCCCCCATCTCGAAGGCAGACTGAGCTTAACACTCACAATGATTGAACAGAGTAACTCCTGGTACCACTTCCATATTTCAACTTTCCCAAGTTAATGGCTTATTAAATGCACACATCCAACCCACCACACCAGCCAGAGTTCAAGTTTTCATACATTAGAGTGAGGAGAATCTGTACCCTCCTCAAACAGGGATAATATGCTCCAAAATGACAACGGAAAGCAAATGCCAGGGAAATAATATATATTGGGTGTGGGGAGGCAGGAGTGGGGCTAGGTGTGTTGGTTCAGGGGAGAAGAGGAGTATAACGTTTCAAGAGAAGTTTTCTCAAATCTTTGCCTGGGTGGCCTGCCCTAGGAATGCGAGCAAGGCGTACAAAGAATGGGGTTTCGCTCCCAAGGAAGCGTCTCAGACTCAAAGTGGATGATGAAAACCCTTCTGAAAAGAAACCCTGGTTTCCAGTCTTGGGGGTGTCCCTAACTAGGAGTGTAACTTTGGGTAAGTCGTTCAACCACTCTGAACCTCTGTTCTCATCTGTAAAATGTTAAAGCGAATGAGAGGAGCCAGCCCCTTCCCCTCCCTCTTTCTCGTCAAGATTTAGAATTAAAAACTCGGGAAAAGCCTCCGTGGCTTTCTCACCTCTGGTCAGGTGAGAGCTCCGAAAGAGAGGGCCTCCTATCTCTTAAAAACACCAGAGCTTTCCAAAGACCGAGCTGAGGCGTCTAACCAGGGTCATTTTCTCTACGCATTTATTTATCTTGTTCTGCTTTTAAATTCTTCGATTACCAAAGCCTGTTCCACTGTGCTGATTCCCCCTGGAGTCCAACATCCCCTTCCATCTTTCCAGGTGGTTTAGCCCCTTTCTTTTAAACTTACTCCGGCAGGCAAGTTCTGGCAGAGGACAGAGAAAGAAGCAAGGAGACCGAGGGCAGCCAAGCGCCGCGTCCCCCACCCCGCGCCAGGCTTCCGACGGCGGGGAAACCCCGCCGGCGCCCGCTGCCCGGAGGCCGCCGCCCGCCCGCCTCGGGGTCCCCGCACGTCCCCGGCTCCCGCCATCCGCTTACCCGCGATGTCCCATAGCTGCAGGCGCACCAGCGTCCTGCTGTCCCAGTTGAGGACCTTGAGGGCGAAGTCCACCCCGATGGTGGCCCGGTAGTGCTGGGAGAAGAGCTGGTGGACGTAGCGCTTGATGATGCTGGTCTTGCCCACGCCGAGTTCGCCGATCACCAGCACCTTGAAGAGGTGCTCGCTGGTCTCCGGCGGCGCCGCGGCGGCGGCTGCCCCCCGGCCCGGGTCCCCGGCTCCGCCGCCCGCCATGAGCGCCCCCGACCCCGCTCCGCCGGCCGGCCGCTCTCGGCGAGCTCGGGGGCCCCGCCCGGCCGCGCCCTCCCCGCGGCGCCCCGGGTGCTCCGCCGGCCGTCGAAACTTCTCCGAGACCGGCCGCCCTTCCCGCCGCGCTGCCGCACCGCCTGACCGGTCACAGGACCCGGAACCCGCCGCCGCTGGCAGCCCGCGTGGGGCGGGGAAAGGCCGGGGGGGACTGGCCTGGAGGGGGAGGCCCGGGCGAGAGGCCGCAGCTCGCCGCCGCCTGCGCTCCGCGCGGGCCGGGCCAGAACTCGCGGCACTTCCTCTCCCCGGGCGTCCCCTCCTCGCGGCGCCGCCGAGCTCGGCCGCCCCCTGGTGGCCGCAGAGGGTAGCTGAGCGCCGACGGCGAGGGGGACCAGGCGGGTCAAGGTCAGACCACCCAGCCAGGTGGTGAAAGCCCTTAGAGCGCACGGAGGGGAGAGAAGAGGTTGTCCAGGAGGGACCCCAGCCTGGAAGGCGCGGGTCTGGGAATCGATCTCCCTCCCTGGCTCTGCCCCGAGGGAGTTTAGCACGTGGAGGTGCTTGCCTTTGATTGATCGCCAGTGGTCCACTTTAGAAGTGGAAAAGAGTGGACGGATGACTCTGAACTTGACAAAAGACTGAAAACGCTTTTGTAGCGATGAATCTGAGGAAGAAGACACATGGCCACGAAAACGATCTTATTTTAATTCCCCAACAAACCATGAATGTCTTAATTTTTAGTGTTTCCGTAGTAGAGACTGAGATAGATGCTAGAAATTGATTGAAAAACAGTACTGAGGGCTTTTATTTTAAAAAAAGAAAAATAGACGGCCTTACCTTGCCTGCTGTGTTTGTAAAATCGAGGGTTGTCCTCCCCCTCCCCATAATATTTAGAAACACCTGGGACTGAAATCTTCGGGGGTAGCTTCCTTAAGTAAACTAAAGCCTGCCACTCGGCCTGTCCTCTGACAATCACTAAAAAATGTTTTCCAGAAGGGGAGGAGGTTTAAAATTGACTTCTAAGTCAAGGTGGAATAAAATCTTCAATAGAATAGCTACTGAAAAATCATGGCTATGTCTCTAAAGATGTTTTATGGCCAGCTCGCTTACGGCTTTTATGTTCACTCAACTGAGAGCCCTTTCAATAGTCTTCAGCTTGAGGAAAGAGAAATTTTCTCTTACTGCCTTAGTACAGTATATTGTTTCATACTTACAGATTACCGTAGATTTTTATGAGTTTCTGTTTTCTTTCATCTTCCTATGTTTCCACTGGCATTAAAAATAGAATTGTGCTAAAAAAAAAAAAAGGCACATGTAAATGATTTAAAATTAGAAGTGGTCCCAGCTAAAGGAAGGATAATAGCTTGGATCTGGTGATTCTCAATCTTAAGTGAACAGGGTTTGTTAAAACAGATTACACACTAGGCCCATCTCCAAAGAGATTCTGAGTCTTGTGACTGAATAAATAAAACTCTGTTTTAAACAAGCATTTCCATTTACTGCCTAAAGGAATGGCCTCTTTAGAAAGTCACCCTGTAATACCCTCTCACATTTACTCACATTTGGTATGTACTACACTCCCCATCTGGCTTCCCTGGTGGCTCAGAGGTTAAAGCATCTGCCTCCAATGCGGGAGACCTGGGTTTGATCCCTGGGTCGGGAAGATCCCCTGGAAAAGGAAATGGCAATCCACTCCAGTATTCTTGCCTGGAGAATCCCCTGGACGGAGGAGCCTGGTAGGCTACAGTCCACAGGGCCGCAAAAAGTCAGACACGACTGAGTGACTTCACCTTCACACTCCCCATCTGGAATATATTCTAAACCTTTACCCCACGCCAGGCTCTTCCAAAGGTTTCTCCAAGTGGTGCTAGTGGTAAAGAACCCGCCTGCCAATGCAGGAGACAGGAGAAATGGGTTTGATCCCTGTGTCAAGAAGATCCCCTTGAAAAGGGCATGGCAACCCATTCCAGTATTCTTGCCTGGAGAATCTCCATAGACAAAGGAGCCTGGTGAGTTACAGTCCATAGGGTTGCGAAGAGTCAGACATGACTCAAGCAACTTAGCACACAGGCTCTCCCAAGTAAACTCTGTCTCAACATTCAAATGCCAGATCAAGGGATTACCTGCTATTTTCATTCCAAATTTCCCTGGCAGATTAATGAATTCATTTATTTATTAAAAAGCTTCTGATGGTGCCAAGAAATGTTCTAGATATTCCAAGTACACTGGTTTGAGCAGAACAGAGAAAATTCTTTTTCTCAAGGACTTTATGCAGTACTGGAAACAAGACAGATAATTAAAAAGCAAATAAGTGAAATAATTCAGATAGTTATAGTTTATTTTGTGAATAAAATAGGAAAATGCCATTTAGCAAGTAATCATTGAATGAACAACAAAAACTACACTTATTAGCTGGCCTACTCTAAAGGAAATATTAAAGTAGGTGCCAAGATGCATTTGTTTACCATGGGGATAACCAACGGACCCAGGGCTGTTTATTGAAAAGACCATCCTTTTCTCATTCCTCTGCAGTGCCGCCTTAGTCTTAATTCCAAAGGTCATATAAGACTGGGTTTGTTTCTGCACTCTTGTCTCTTTCATTAGTCTATGTCTGTGCTTACGCCAATTACTTCCCTTAGTTGTTGTTGCTTAGTCACTAAATCATGTCCACCTCTTCTGGGACCCATGGACTACAGCCCACCAGGCTCCTCTGTCCATGGAATTCTCCAGGCAAGAATAATGGAGTGGGTTTCTGTTTCTTTCTCCAGGGGATCTTCCAGACCCAGGGCTCAAAGCCAGGTCTCCTGCATTGCAGGTGAATTCTTTACAGCTGAGCCACCATAGAAGCCCTCAGCTGCCTTAGTTATAATGTTATTATTTTTCAGGTTTTTTGTTATAGCCTTTCTTGTTCCTTTGGATTTCCATATACATCTTAGAATCAGCATCTCATTGTTCACAAACGTGCCTGCTGGGACTTGCATTGAAATTATATTGAGTCCCTAAGTCAATTTGAGGAGAACTAAAAACTGAGTCTTCAAAAATATTTACATGGTATATCTATCATTTATGTAGGTCTTAACATCTTTCAGTCACATGAAGAGGTTTTGAATTGTGTGTAGCTGGCTTATAAAAATAAAGTTGATTTGTGTAGAATGAATTTAGATTCAAACACCCTGATAATTCTAAAATTTTATAGAATTGCATTTTCTATGTATAGAAACATATTTTTTTTTATTGCTTTTCAATAATGCATCTTGTTTTTCATGTTTTATTTCACCGACTAGGGCTGCCAATAAAATTTTGAATAAAAATGGAGGAGTAGGAAAACCCAGTTTTTGAGAGGAGGTTTTCAACATATCCCTATCACGTTTTAAAATAACTTTTTATTTTAGAATAGCCTTAGATTTACAGAAAAGTTCAAAAATAGTACAGTGAGTTCTTATGTACCTCATATCTGCTTTCCCCTGTTGTTAATATCTTACATTAATATTGTATGTTTGTTACAACTAATGAACCGATATGGATACAATTAACCAAAGTCTATACTTTATTCAGATGTCCTCTGTTTTGACTTAAAGCCCTTTTTCTGTTACAGAATCTCATTCAGGTTACAACACTCTATGTAGTGAAAGTGTCTTCTTAGGTTCTTTTTGGCTCTGATAGTTTCTCATACTTTTCACATTTCTGATGGCCTTAACAATTTTGAGAAGTACTGGCTAAGTATAAAGAAAGCTGAGCACCGAAGACTGAACTGTGATGAATTTTGAACTGTGACGTTGAAGAAGACTCTTGAGAGTCCCTTGGACAACAAGGATATCCAACCAGTCCATCCTAAAGGAGATCAGTCCTGGGTGTTCACTGGAAGGACTAATGTTGAAGCTGAAACTCCAATACTTTGACCACCTGATGCAAAGAGCTGACTCATTTGAAAAGACCCTGATGCTGGGAAAGATTGAGGGCAGGAGGAGAAGGGGACGACAGAGGATGAGATGGCTGGATGTCATCACTGACTAAATGGACGTGAGTTTGAGTAAACTCCAGGAATTGGTGATGGACAGGGAGGCCTGGCGTGCTGTGGTCCATGGGGTCACAAAAAGTCGGACACTGCATGTAGATTTGTCTTTTCTCCCATTTATTTATCTATTCAGTTATTTATAACAATATCAGGAATTAATAATACCATAATTCTGAACTTATAGAATGGGCTTCCCTTTAATGGGTGTTAATGGTAAAGAACCCACCTGCCAGTGCAGGAGACATAAAAGACGTGAGTTTGATCTCTGGGTCAGGAAGATCCCCTGGAGGAGGGCATGGTAACCCACTCCAGTATTCTTGCTACAGTCCATGGGGTCTCAAAGAGTCAGACACAACTGACTGACTTGTTTTGACCCATAGATTATTTAAAGTATATTAATTCAGAAATATTTTGAGATTTCCCAACTATTCTGTTACTGATTTCTAGTTTAATCCTATTATAGTCTAAGAACACAACTGAATAATTTCTCTCCAATATGGCAGCCACTGGTCATAAGCAGCAATTTAAATTAGATTAAAAATTTTAAAGTATTTCCTTGGTCAACAGCTATATTTTACGTTCTCAATAGCCATACGTGGTCTAGTGGTGACCATATTGGTTAACACAACTAAAGAACTTCTATGTCATTGCTGAAATTCCTTTAATTTTTTCCCAGCTTTATTGAGATAAAATTGACATTGTGTAAGTTTAGGGTATACATTTACATACACTGCATAATAATCACCACCATTGCTTTAACTAACATTGCCATCACATCCTGTAATTACCACTTCTTTTTTGTGGTGAGAACATCTGACTTTCAGTAACTTTCAAAAATGTAATAATAATTACAGTATTGCTAATTACAGCCATCATGTTGTACATTAGATCCCCAGAACTTATCCACCTTAGCGGGGAGTTTGTACCCTTCAATTGACATCTCCCCATTTCTCCCGCCCTCAGCCCCAGTAATCACCATCATATTCAGTTTTTATGAGTCTGGCCTTTCTCGATTCCACATGTAAGTAACACCATGCAGTTTTTCTCTGTCTGACTTATTTCACTTAGCATAATGCCCACAAGTTTCATCCATGTTGTCACAAATTACAGGATTTCCTTCTTCCTCAGGTCTGAATCGTATTTTGCTGTATGGATACCACATCTTTGTCCACTCATCCACTGATGGACACTTAGGCTGTTTCCAGTCTTGGCCCTTGTGAATTATGCTGCAGTGAATATGGGAATGCAGGTATCTGTGTGTAATATCCTGTATCCCATATGGTCGTTCTATTTCAGACAGCACTATTATTGAACATGACATAGAAAAACATCTTTATGATTTCAGAATAAGTTAGGATTCTTAAAGCATTCACAAAAACCATCATGGCAAAGGACAATAGGCTAAGTTGGACTACATAAAACTTAAAAAATTTCCCTTTAGGAGACTGAAAGTTAACAGAATAGGGAAATACATGTACTCTACAATTTTTAAAAAGCTCAGTTTTGAAGCATATAATTAATAAAAATTGTTAAGAAAATACATATGACAAAATAGAAGGAGAGAAAAGACTAAAAAAAAAGATATTTCACAAAAGAGGATTCAAATAGCCCACAAACATATGCAAATATGACCAGCCTCATTAGTCATCAGGGAAATGATAATTTAAACCATAAATCAATGTGAAATCTTTTCACACCTTCTAGATTGACTAAAATTAAAAAGTGCTGACAAACACCGATCACTGGGAAAGATGTGGAGCAATTAGAGCTCACATACACTAAAAATATAAAAAGAGGGAGAGACATTCCTAAATTTAAGAAATTGCCTTATATCATGATTATAGAGGTTGGCAAGTCCAAAATGTGTGGGACAGGCTGGCAGGATAGAGACCTGGAAAGACTTGATGCTGCAGCTTAAACCTGAAGGCAGCCTGTTTTTAGAATTCCCTCTTTCTCAGGGGAGGTCAGTCTTTTACTTAAGTGTTTTAACTATTTAATTGAGGTCCAAATACATTATGGAGGGTGATCTGTTTCACTCAAAGTTTACTGACTTAAATGTTAAGTTCATCTAAGAAATATCTTCAAAGCAACATCCAGATATGTTTGACCAGTATCTGGGTACTGTAGCCTCCGCAAGTTGACTCATAACATAAACCATCACACCTAGTAATCCAATATCTATGCTAAAAACAAAAACTAAAGCCAAAAACAAAACTCAACTTTTTACAAATACTCACAAGATCATGTACAATGCATCATCTTTGACTGTAAGAGGGAAAAAAGTAGAAACAAAAGATAAGGGAAAAATGAGCTGTGATTTATATATTTAAATAGTGGGGTAGCTCACTGGAGAAAATGTAAATGAATCCTACCTGAATACACGGAGAAATCTATAAAATATTGGTAAAAAACAGTTGACTTTAAAGTTATTTTGATGAAGTCTTTTGGGCTACAGAAGGCAGTTTGCAGTTGCTTTTTGGTTTCCCTTGTTTTGTGAGCTTTTCTTTCCTCTCACCTCCTTGCCTCCATGCCAGTGTCTCCTTCACTTTCCAAATAAACTACTTACACTTGAAACTATTTTTGAGTGAATTTCTGAAGAAATCAAACGAAGTCATGTAGCATGCATAATTCAAATGTGAAGTAAAAATATTGTGTGTGTAAATATACTTAATGGAATGTAGTATATTTCCAATGGGCTTCCCAGGTGGCACTAGTGGTAAAGAACCCATCTCTCAATGTAGGAGACCTACGAGATGTGGGTTCGATCCCTGGGTGGGGAATATCCTCTGGAGGAGTAAATGGCAACCCACTCCAGTACCTTGCCTGGAGAATCCCATGGACAGAGGAACCTACAGTCCATAAGCTTGAAAGAGTTCAACACGACTGAAGTGACTTAGAACACATATTTCCAAAACAGTCCTTTCAAAAGGACCTTGGTTTTCTTTTTTTCCTTGTAAGTAATAATTTATTGTTTCTTCATGTTCTGTCTTTGTTCTGATATCTCCCCTAAACTCTCAAGAAGACCTGTAAAATCTCTCATAAAATAGTACATCAGGTAAACTATTAGCTCCATGATTTTCCATGAAGATATTCATGCTGGATATTCATCCTTTCCCTAATTTGGACTGAAAGCTTTTAGACTGGCTGCACAACTATTGTTCTGGAATTTTCCTTTGCTGTTATTCTGGAAACCTCCTTCATTTCTTTTATATGTTGGAGCTCTGACATCTTGGACCCCAAGTCTACCTCATCTTAACTGGAGCATGTTTTTTAGTAACTTCTGAGAGAAGATCCCTTGAAAGTAAATATTTAAGTCCTTACATGCCTGAAAATGCTATTATTCTACTCTTATCTTTGATTTAAAGGTTGAACAGTTATGATTCTAGATTAGAATTTTTACCCTCTCAATTTTAATTTCAAAGGCATTTGTTTATTGAATTCTTGCTTTCAGCATTGGTTTATCAAATCCAATGCCCTTCTGCTCAACCTTTTTTCTAATGTAAACTATTTATTTTGTATGGAAAGTTTTAGCCTCCTCTTTATTCTTGATTTCTGAAAATCCATGTCTGCGCCGGTGTGAATATTTTTGTAATTACTGAGCTCTTTCTTTCTTTTCTTTTCTTTCTTTCTTTTTTTTTTTATTTTGAGCTCTTTCAAGATGGAAATTTTTGTCAATCAGTTCTGGAAATTTTTCTTGCATTATTTCTTTTCTAAATTCTCCCCCTTTATTTTCTTTGTTTTCTCGTTGTGAGACTTTTAGTATTTGGCTACTTAAAATCTTAGACTGAGTCTTTCTTGTTTCTTTTGAATTTTGTATTTTCATCTTGTATTAGTTATTACTATGACAATAATATGACAATAACAAACTTCTTTAGAGCTCAGTGTTATACAAAAACAAGTATTCATTTGCTTGCTCACTAGGCTGTAATTGGCTGGGGCTCCATAAGGTTTGACTGGAGTTGGCTGGACTTGGCAGATCTTTTTATTTAAAAAGAAAATAATCCTGTTATAAAATGGAGCAAAAAGCAAAGGAGAATTTCTTGGAAATAAAAAATATGATTGCAAAAAATAGAAAATCACCCAAAAGAACCCCCTGAAAAATGAAATATAGCATAAGTGTGAAAAATTCGATTTTATTTTCAGAAAATACTTCTTCTTTCCCCCCCTGGAAAGTAGAGGATATTTTCCCACTTCATTGATGTTGGACTTGGACCAACATCAAGAATGTGTGACCTGGGAAAAAAGAGACCAAAAGAATGTGTGCCTGGGAAAAAACACATGCACCCCAATGTTCATAGCAGCACTATTTATAACAGCCAACACATAAAAGCAACCTAAATGTCCATCAATAGATGAATATATATCACATATGTGTATGCTCAGTTTTGTCTTTGCAACCCATGGACTGTAGCTTGCCAGGTTCCTCTGTTCATAGGAGTTTTTAGGCAAGAATAGTGGAGTGGGCTGCCGTTTGCTCCTCCATGGGATTGTCTCAACCCAGGGACAGAACTCATGTGTCTTGCATCTCCTGCATTTTCAGGTGGATTTTTCACCACTGCACCACCTGGGAAGCCCTTACATATATATATGTATGTATTTTGTATATGTATATATAAAATGTATAGCACAGAGAAATATATTCACTATCCTGTAATAAACCATAGTGGAAAAGAATATGAAAAAGAATACATGCCTGTATCACTGAATATTGCTGTATACCACAAATTAACACAACATTATAAATCAACTATAATTCAATAAAATATTTTTCATGAGTCAATATTGAAAGGCCACTAGACCCTATTCCTAGACTTGAGTTCACATTTTAGATTTCTCCGTTGACTAAATTTGTGATCTTGGAAGAAATAAAGACAGGATTTAGAGAGATTTCTAGCTGTGTCACTTCTTAAGTGATCTCAGAGATCACAGCATCTCAGTCTATATTCTCTCAGGTGTAAGTGGAGTTAAAAAATATATGCTCTGCTTTCTGTACAATGTGATATAAAGATAATATTCATAAATATGCAGTACATTTGATAAATGTATAGAATATACTAAAAATAGATTTTACTTTAAGAAGCTATTGAATAGCTGGTACTGTGTTCCTTTCTTGTCAGTTTCTTTGCTGTGCGTGTGTAAGCAATTTTTATGTCTGCACTTCCATTTAAATTCTCAGTCTCTCATTCTTCTTAAATGTCTGCAGTAATATATGATTAGAACAAAAGCACAAATTTCCCTTATTATTAGCATAATTTTAAGTAATTGTAAATGTAACAAATATTTTAGGTGTATCAATGAAATTTTTCACTGTTTTCCCATAGGTTATATACTGCTATGTAACAATTATAATTTTAATTCCATGTTCCTTTCATATAATTTTCAATGGTTATTGTAGAATAGCTTGGCAAAATATAAATGAAATTCTAGCTAGTTTGGACAATTCTCCTTACTGCATTCTGTTTCTATATTGTGCAGGATAATCTAATATTCATGAGATCATAGAGCCAAATGCAATTATAATCTTTTCTCAGTTTGTAGGAGATTTCTGGTACTTTACATTGCAGACTCTTGTGGAGGCCCTACAGTTGTGTGGGGGCAGGAATAAACTTTTAACTTTCTTCAGAGTTAGTTGACACAGTCTTCCAGGGAAAGTACCATCATCAGCTTTATGACTAATCCTTATATTGAATTGAATATCCACTTCGAATCCACCAAAGGCCATTTTTAAATCAATTTATCAGCTTTTTCATTTTCAGTATGATTTTTCATGTCTAAACTAGTCATTCCATTTTTTTATTCAATTGCCTGGAGATTTTATAAGGAAATGGAAATGATAGGAGAAAGAATATTTATCAAAAGCCTCTTTTCTGGCATTTTGTTAAGTATTCTGAACCATTCATTTGAGAAAA
The DNA here is from genome assembly GCF_032405125.1 of Capricornis sumatraensis. Classification (NCBI taxonomy): domain Eukaryota; kingdom Metazoa; phylum Chordata; class Mammalia; order Artiodactyla; family Bovidae; genus Capricornis; species Capricornis sumatraensis. Next base: position 71,225,726 of record NC_091081.1, on the reverse strand, counting down.
TATGAATATACAACTCTTGCCTTCTCCTGTATGGTTTAATAGAAAATTTTACAACAGAAAAGGCACATTTCAAAACAGATGATGCCATGTTTTTAAACTCTTTATCTTTTGAATACATTTTGAAATGTTCAGTTGGTAAAGCATAGAACCCCCTTGAGAATAGTAATTGCTTGTCTAGTTAATGCATGAAGCACTTTGAAGAAACTATTTGTGGATATTAGTTCAAAGTCATTGTAGATAATGTAAGTTCACCTTGATTGAACATTTGCTCTTGACAAATATTATTGGAAACCATATCACACCTATTTGGGTCTTCCCAGGTGGTACAAATGGGTAAAGGACCTGCCTGTTAATGAAGGAGACAAGAGAGACCCAGGTTCAATCCCTGGGTTGGAGAGATCATCTGGAGAAGGAAATGGCAACCCACTCCAGTATTTCTTGCCTGGGCAATCCCACGGACAGACGAGCCTGGTGGGCTACAGTCCATGGGGTTGCAGAGTTGGACATAACTGAGTGCACACACGTATAAATAACTATTTAGCTGCCCAGCTCTATAATATGGGTACTCTTATTATCCATATTTCACAGATAAGCCCATGATACAGTAAGAGGTGGTAGGTTCCAGACATCTGATTCCAGAATCCCTGCTACTCACACTTCAGTACTACAGACGCCAGTCCTCATCAGTTAGTAGCTTAAAGGGGACAAGTAAACAATCCTCTGGGAATATCAGATCACCTAACCTGCCCCTTGAGAAATCTGTATGCAGGTCAAGAAGCAACAGTTAGAACAGGACATGGAACAACAAGACTGGTTCCAAATAGGACAAGGAGTACCTCAAGGTTGTTTATTGTCACCCTGCTTATTTAACTTATATGCAGAGTACATCGTGAGAAACGCTGGACTGGAAGAAACACAAGGTGGATTCAAGATTGCCAGGAAAAACATCAATCACCTCAAATACGTAGATGACACCACTCTTATGGCAGAAAGTGAAGAGGAACTAAAAAGCCTCTTGATGAAAGTGAAAGAGGAGAGTGGAAAAGTTGGCTTAAAGCTCAACATTCAGAAAACGAAGATCATGGCATCTGGTCCCATCACTTCATGGGAAATAGATGGGGAAACAGTGTCAGATTTTATTTTTTTGGGCTCCAGAATCACTGCAGATGGTGACTGCAGCCATGATATTAAAAGATGCTTACTCCTTGGAAGAAAAGTTATGACCAACCTAGATAGTATATTCAAAAGCAGAGACATTATTTTGCCGACTAAGGTCCGTCTAGCCAAGGCTATGGTTTTTCCTGTGGTCATGTATGGATGTGAGAGTTTGACTGTGAAGAAGGCTGAGTGCCAAAGAATTGATGCTTTTGAACTGTGGTGTTGGAGAAGACTCTTGAGAGTCCCTTGGACTGCAAGGAGATCCAACCAGTCCATTCTGAAGGAGATCAGCCCTGGGATTTCTTTGGAGGGAATAATGCTAAAGCTGAAACTCCAATACTTTGGCCACCTCACGCGAAGAGTTGACTCATTGGGAAAGACTGATGCTGGGAGGGATTGGGGGAAAAAGGAAAAGGGGACGAAGAGGATGAGATGGCTGGATGGCATCACTGACTCAATGGACATGAGTCTGAGTGAACTCCGGGAGTTAGTGATGGACAGGGAGGCCTGGCGTGCTGCGATTTATGGGGTTGCAAAGAGTTGGACGCGGCTGAAGGACTGAACTGAACTGAACTGAAAAAATCCTCTATCACCCATAACAACTGAAACTGTTTTGCTGCAAGAGAGCAAGCTTTGAGAATTCCTTCCAACTCAACAGGGACAGAAATATATCCTGGAACTCATAACTAATTAATCCAGGAGTTTTCTTGTAGCAAAAGACACTGAAGTCTCAGCAGCAGATTGTCCAGGATCTGCAGTTATGGCATTTTGAGTCAGTGAGAATTTCAAGGGACTTTCAAGATTTGCTACACATTATTTAAATATGTGTTGGTAGTTGAAGGATTACATATCACAAAATATTTTAGTCCAAATTTCTAGACTCTGACCTTTGAAAACAAACCATGAGTCTGGAACTAGTGTATTTGACATAACTGGACATAATTGGGGCTTCCCTGGTGGCTCAGACACTAAAGAATCTGCTCTGCTTACAATGCAGGAGACCTGAGTTTGATGCATGGGTTGGGAAGATCCCCTGGAGAAGGGAATGGCTACCCACGCCAATATTCTTGCCTGGAAAATCCCATGGACAGAGGAGCCTGGAGGGCTATAGTTCATGGGGTCACAAAGAGTCAGACATGGCTAGTGACTAACACTTTAACTTTTCACTTTCACTCTGAAAAGCAAGACCATGGGACAATGATTTTCTTTTTCTTTCTTCCAACAATTATGCATTAAAATATTGAATGAGGTCAAGTTCTATTCCAGTAATGGTTCAAGTTGAGTATAAAGTGCTCAGTGCAACCAAAACTGTTCTCAGTTTCATTAGCGTAGTAGTCATGTGTCTCTGAGTTAAATTTCTTTAACAAATAAGCCTCAAATGGTGGTGGCTTAACCTAGAAAAGGTTTATTTTTGCTCATATAAAATCTGATGTGGATCTGGGTGAGTTTCTAGGCAGCTGTCTACCATGGGAGGTTCTGGAATCCAGGCTGCTTCTGTAATCACCAGACCAGAGCAGAAGAGAAGAGGGTGGTTTTGTAACAGCTGTTCAATGCTTTGGCCCTAAGGGACTCACATAACTTCTATTCACAAAGCATTGCTTAAAACTAGTCAGGAAGGCCTGTCTATGTATAAGGGGACTAGGAAAGTATAAGCCCATTGTGAGCTTAAAGAAAGAGAAAACCAACAGTTTCTCCCATATGTAGATTACTGTTTCTAGGAGACTAAACAAAGAGTAAGCAAACACATTTATATTATAAAAGATAGTTATAAATAGTTATAAATACTTTAATATGAGGAGTCCTATTTATGCATAAGAAAGCTAAAACTCAGGCAATTGTCTAGCAGCAGATATATTAAGAAAAGTGTTTTGCCTATGATATGTTTTGAAGTTTGACCCAGGGTTTCTCAGCCTTGGCGCTTTTGACAGTTTGTGCCTGATGACTCTTTATTGTGGGGGCTTTTCAGTGCATTGTATGATGTGTAGCAGCATCCCTGGTTCCTAATCACTAGGTACCAGTAGCCAGTACTCTTCCCTCACCCAGAAATGAGAACCAAATATCCCTCCACATGTTCCCAAGTGACCCTGTGAAGGCAAAATCACCCTGGTGTGGGAAGCACTGGTTTGCACTATTCCTTGTATTTTTTTTCCCAACATCAAACCTAGAGTTAACACAGTAGCATGCTTGTTTATATATTTTATTTACATCAGGGGCCCCCAGCCTCTGTGGACAAATGCCTGATGATCTGAGGTGGAGCTGATGTAATATTAATAGAAATAAAAGTGCACAACAAATGTAATACACTTGGATCATCCTGACCCACTCATCACCCTGTCCGTGCTGTGAAACCAGTCCCTGGTGACAAAAATGTTGGGGACCGCTGCTTTACAGTATACAAAGCACTTTACACAACTTCATCTCAATCAAAATAACTACAAGAGAATGTGAAGAAACAAGTTGAAAAAAGGCTAAATGCTTTGTCCATATCACAAGGGAGGCAACTCCACCAAAGCCCTTTCACTCTGGATTCATAAATGTTCCTAAGCGTTCATTGCTAACCTCCTGTGTGACAGCGTTGTTCCAGTTACAGAGGATATAAAAATAAAAGATCGGCTCCTGCTCTCAGGAGACTCACAGTCTACTGAGTCAAAGAGACAATTTAATATGAAATTACATAGGTGGTAATTAAACTAAGTGCTCGATAGAAGGGCTTACAGCTCTTCAGAGGGAGGTACTTCACGCACTGAACTATCAGAAAAGAGATGGAAATCCTGCAACAGAAAGGAAGGAATAAAAGGAAGCTATGGAGCAGAGACTGCTGAATTTCATTTGAGTCACCATGGGGGAGAAATGAACTAAACTATAGAGAAACACATAGCAGATGAAGAGGAAAGAAAATAATATTGTGAGCTACAGGAGGGAAAAATTGTGAAAAAGTGCCGCTGAGTCCTCAACCTGCGGGCAAGTGTTCTCTGAATGGTTGCAAGACCCAGAAACACCCTCACCTTGGAGGTTTTCTACAATGCTGATCCAAATGAATCATATCAAACCCAAAGAAGAAATCCTACTATAGGAGATCATTAAAAATGAAAAAAAAAAAAAGATTAAGCTTAAACACTACATTTCTGAAGCAGAAAAAAAAAGTGAATGATTAAGATTAGGTTTAAAGAAGGGCATCTTTCATATAAATGACAAGCAATATAATTTCTGAAAAATGAAGCCTCATGGAAGGTCATTAGGCAGGTCATTCATTCAAGATTTGAGCTGTAATCACTTGGAATGAACTTGTTCTAACCTTCTGATTTATGTCTTAACATTTAAATGTCTCAATTGTTTTTCAGTTTAAGACTAATATTTTTTAAATGTGTATATTCATTAGCCTGAGTCTGATTCTCTGTCAGTGTGTGATCTCATAATTTGGCCAAACAAATGACTATAAGCTACATAAAACATGCTTATTCTTTAGGACACCCACTCATGATACTGGGGATAATTACTGAGTTTAACATGTTTTAATTCCTCGTTGGGAAAGCAGAGAGGGTGCAAAGCTTACTTTCTCAAACAGAAACATCTAGGGCCTCAGTGCTCTTTATGCTTCCCTTTCAATCAGCTCCCTTCTCTCTTAGCCTTTACTCTTCTCGAGTTCCTTCTGCCATTACCCTTCACAACTAGCAAACAGTGAGTCATCTGTTTTCCTGTCCCTGTATAATCTCACCACCTCAGCCTCACTCTACCCTCTAGTCATGTTCTGCCTGTTACCTAGTTTGAAATTATACTCCTGTTTCGTCATCCTGAACAAATTCTTACTCCTGCTTGCAACTTTTTCTGATCTGAGACATTAAAATTAGTCCCCACTTTCTGCATTCAACTCTTTATGCTGGGGTTACTACTGGAAGTTACAGCATTCCTTGTGTTGGTTGAGGGTAATAATTCCTCACTCCAATTCACTACCGCCCCCAGTTTCCCCACTTGCTCCCTTAAAGAAAAATATATAATGAATAGGGCATGTGTGCTAAGTCGCTTTAGTCATGTCTGACTCTTTGGACTTTATTTAGGCTGCCAGCTTCCTCTGTCCATTGAATTCTCCAGGCAAGAATACTGGAGTCAGTTGCCATTTCCTACTCCAGGGGGATTTTCCTGACTCAAGGATTGATTGACCCACGTCTCTTACATCTCCAGCATTGGCAGGTGGGTTCTTTACCGCTAGTGCCACCTGGGAAGCTCAACGAATAGGGCACAATCTGCAAACTTGGTTGGAAAAATCTTGCAAAAGTAAAATTTGAAAGAACAGTAAAAAGGAAAAATAAAATCTATGAGGAAGAGAGCAGTTTAAAGAGAGGTAGATTGAAGGAAAAAAAATAACACTGTAAGAAATAAAAATACATGGAAGTTAAACAATATGCTACTGAAGAGAGGTGGAAATCTGGGGGAAGAACTGAGGGGAGAAAATGTCAGTTTCTTTATGATTTGGGTAGGGAGGAAGTAGAGGTGTGTAATTCGAGGCGGACAACAGCTTCTGGGTTGAATTCCCCAGAGGCACCCCCACTGAGTGCCTGGAAGTCCTCAGGAGACTGGCTTCCTGTGATACTGAGATTTATAACAAGACATGTACATTTGGTCTTCTTCCCAGTTTCTGGAACAGACATCCTGAAACCTTTGGAATTTCTTAAGTGATAAAAGCAGTAAAAGTGTCTATTGTTAAATTAATGAGATGACTTTTGGAAAACTCCTAAGGTTGAGGGCTGGTTGCCTGGGAAGTGAACCAAAAGATTAGAGGACTGGAAATTTCCATTCCAACCCAACCTCTTGGAAGAGAAAGAGGCTGGAGATTGATTTCAGTCATCAATTGATTCAATCAATTATGTCTATGTAATGAAGCCTCTGGACTTCCCCAGTGGATCAGTGGTAAAGCAGCTGCCTGCCAACGCAGGAGACAAAGGTTTGATCCATGAGTCAGGAAGATCCCCTGGAGAAGGGCCTGGCAACCCCCTCCAGTATTCTTGCCTGGAGAATCCCAAGGACAGAGGAGCCTGGTGGGCTAGAGTCTGAGGTTGCAAAAGAGTCCAACATAACTTAATGACTAAAACAACATCAAGCCACCATAAATACCTCAAAGCACAGTGTTAGGAGAGCTTCAGCACTGGTGAACAAGTGGACAGTTGGAGAGAGTGTTGAGCCCAGAGAGGGCATGGAAATCCGTTCTTTCCTGTGTGCCTTTCCCTGTCTCTTCCATTGGGCTCTTCCTAGTTATGTCTTTCTATAATAAACCAGTGACCTAATAGGTAAAATGTTTCTCTGTGTTCTGTGAGTTGCTCTAGCAAATTAATTGAATTCAAAGAAGGAGTTGTTGGAACCGAGCCAATCAGTCAAAAGCCCAGGCTGTCACGTGGGCTTCTGACCGGCATCTGAAGTTGGGCTGAGGGCAGTCTTGTGGGACTGAGTTCTTAACCTGTCAAGCCTGATGCTGTCTTCTGGTAGACAACAGTCATGTATGGTTGTGAGAGCTGGACTGTAAAGAAGGCTGAGCACTGAAGAATTAATGCTTTCAAACTGTGGTGCTGGAAAAGACTCTTGAGAGTCCCTTAGACAGCAAGAAGATCAAACCAGTCAAGCCTAAAGAAAATCAACCCTGAACATTCATTGGAAAAACTGATGCTGAAGCTGAAGCTCCAATCCTTTGGCCACCTGATGTGAAGAGCTGACTCATTGGAAAAGACCCTGATGCTGGGAAAGATTGAAGGCAGGAGGAGAAGGGGACGACAGAGGATGAGATGACAGGATGGCATCACCAACTCAGTGGACATGGGTTTGAGCAAACTCTGGGAGATAATGAAGGACCGGGAAGATTGGCATGCCGCAGTCCATGGGGTCACAAAGTGTCGGACACGACTGAGTGACTGAGCAACAACCACAGCTGGTGTCAGAAAATTGCTTGGTCATGAGGGGAAAACCCTCCAAAACGTATTGTTACTGATCAAAAACCTTTCTTCCCCTGCATCCAGAGAAGGGAAGCCTTGAGCTATTATGGGGATGGAGGTGGGAAAGACCTCAGCCTTAGTGTCTAAAGTCTCACTGAATTGTCCTTGTGAGCCTAGGGTTGAAATTTCAGCTCTGCGACTTCTGGCTGTGTAATCTCGAACAATTTACTTTCACTCTTTAAGCCTCTGAGTTTATCCCCTGAAAGTTTAATAAGCATCTTGTGAAATAAAAGAGATTGAGCAATTGCACAATTTCTGATATGGAATAGATACTCAACAGAGGACAAGCTCCTGCCATTTCTCGCCATGACAGGCAACTTGAATGGTGGGTAAAGCACTGAGTTAGATAAAACTAGATTCAGGTCCACACTGATTTAGACCTAGGCCGTATTCAAACCTATCCCTTGCAAATGTGGAATCTTGATCATGTTAAGTAATCTTTACTACCCTCACTTTTCTCCGTTTTAGAAGAAACTTAATAAAATACAGCTCCAAGAGGTCTTGTGAGGATTAAAATAAGGATCAGACATACTGTTTATATAGCCCTTAGCATAGTTGCTGGCCTGGACTAAACTGAATAAATTCTAGCCGATATTATCAGTACTCCAGCAATTATTTAGGTTTCTTGTCCTTCATTAAGCTTTCTCAGGCTGATGATCAATGAAATAATTTAGTTCACAGAAATACATTTCATTCTCATTATGGAAGAGGCACTAGGCCAGACCCTGAGGGGAATCACAGAAAAATAAAATATCGTGCCTGTCTTCAAAGTATTCACAGTCTCATGGAGTGAACAGACATGTACTTATTAGCAGGAAAATGATAAATAGTGGCAAAATGAGAGGAGAAAGGGTTAATTCTTAACATAGAGATCCAAAGTTCCCCAGAAAGCTGTCTGTAAAGGCTGAGTAGCATTCCAAAGACAGAGGGTTAGAGAAAGGGTGACTTAGTAATTTTTAAAGACTTTGTATCAATACTAAATATGAAATGCTTGATGTGTTTGGAGAGTAACTAATTCTTGGAGTGTGTGTATCTGTTGCAGGTTGTTGTCAATAATCATATACTTGGTTGTTTTCTTTTTCAATGGTGGGAGCTGTTTCTTATTCAATTATATATTTCACACAACCCCTCATGGTATCTTGAACAAATGAATTAAATTGTGCAATGAATGAATTAAATTGAAGATATTTTCACATTACATTTTAATTTCCCAAATATCCTAAAGTTTATTGCCTTTTTTTGCATAATGTTTATTTTATAGAGTCATCCCAATGAATATGCTTAGGTATCTCTATTGAAAGTGCTTCAGAAATAATGACAGCAAGAACTTTAAAAATTTCCTAGCAATTTACTTGACTCGAAATTGTTCAGCCTTCATACTAACGTCTGTAAAAAAAAAAAAAGCAACAATTTAGACACCACACTGGCTTTTGATTCATGCTGACAATTATGAGGTTTCTTCCAGTCAAGGAGCAGTAACCAAGGAGTACCGTCTCTTTGAGCGAAGCACCTGGAGGTGGAGATGGAGAGAAGCGGTCATTTCCCTAGCAAAGAGGTGGCTTATCCAGAGATGCACAAATGTCAAAACAGGAGTGAGCAAAAGACCAGTGAGCCATGTCCTCATCAAATGAACTCAGCTGGATTATTCACTGCTGACCTACCCTACCTACGAATGAGGGGGAGGAGGGAGGAAAGAGAGTGAAAGCAAAGAAGGGCTTGGTAATGCTGTTTGTTTTGCGTGTCACACAGGCAAGAACACACTTTAGAATTAGGGGTATTGTCAGAGGCAATCAATCCTCAAATGTATTTGAATCAATTTTGTTTGATTAAGAATGTAATTTCAAAAAAGGATTATGAGATTCCAAGGATTATTATTTCAGTGTTTACTTTATATTACGCGTAAAATATTACCTTGTCAGCTGACCTTGATTTTATCTAGTGTGTCCTTCGAGCATCAAGCATTTCCTCACTCCTGGACCACACTCTCCTCCAGCTACCACCTTTCTTCTCTTTCCATTTTCTCCCCTCTCCTGCTCATTTATAGGAAAAAAATGACAAAGTTATCGCTCCTTAGTTCTCTTCCGCTGATAAAGACAACAGTCTTCTTCCCAGAACTGGTCCACTGGGCAGCTCTGTGTTCTCATCTCAGTGGCTCTCTCACTGATACACTCTTGTCTCTTCCTACTGAGCTCTTTCTCTCTGGTTGCCCTCCTCCCTCTTCAGTTGCTCTTTCTCAGACTTTTGTGATTCTCCATCACCCTCAATAACCACAATATGGTGATGTTTCTTGGGGATCCTGGTTCTCTTCTTTACTTGCACGACTCCCTAGGTAATATCATCAAGACTTATGGTTTTATAGGTTGTCTGTATTTTTTTTTTTGACTCTGAAATGTTCACCCTTGATGTATCTCTGAACTCCACTCTTTTATATCCACCCACCTACTTACCATGGCCTAAACCAAACTCTCAATTCCCACCCACAATTTGTTCTTCCATAGTGTTTCACCATCTCAACAATCATCTCCACTTCTCTGTTGTTCATGCCCCAAATCTTGGAGCTATCCTTGACTCTGTGCCTTTTCTTACTCCCCACGTCTAGTCTGCTATTCATTACCTTTACTCAGTATTTTAAAATATTTTCTAATTGCCTGCTGTATATCCGGTACTGTTCTGGGAGCTGCAGATACAGAAGACAATAAAGCAGACAAAGCCCTGCCTTCAAATTTCAGTGACTTAAAAGGAATCCACAGTCCAGTCAACTTTTGTCTCCCAGACATCACCATCACTATCACCCTAGTCAAAACCACCCGCCTCTCCCTGTTAGTACAAAAGCCTCATGTTTCCACTTGTGTGGAAGTGTTCTCTTCTCTTCTCTCCATACTAGTCAGAATGATCACAGGGAGTGCTTAATCACTCAGTCGTGTCCAGATCTTTGCAGCCATGTCCAGATCTTTGCAGCCATATAGTCTGTAGCCCACCAGGCTCCCCTCCGATCCATGAAATTTTCCAGGCAAGAATACTGAAGCAGGTTGCCATTTCCTATTCCAAGGGATCTTCCCCACTGAGGGATGGCACCCTCGTCTTTTGCATCTTCTGCATTGGCAAGTGGATTCTTTACCACTAGTGCCACCTGGGAAGCCCAGTCAGAGTGATCATTTGGAGGCATAAATTACATGATGCCTTTCCTCTTCTCATAACTCTCTAGTGGCTCCTCATCTCCTTTAGACAAAAATCCAAAGTCCATCACAACACCCACAAGGCCTTCTGTGACCAGAGTCCTGCTATTGTTCTGATGTCCCCTCCCTGATGTTTTTCCAGCCACATCAGCCTCTTTGCTCTTCCTCTCAACACTTTAAACCACTTACTGCACGTGACTTTATTCATGCTGCTTGGAACATGTCTGCACTTCAGATGGTCCCTAAAGCATCACCTTACTGAGCAGGCCTTCCCTGATCTTTAATATAAAAGAGCATTCTTACCTTCATCACTCTGTATTTCCCTCTCCTATTTCATGTCTGTCTGCATGAATGTATGTCTTGGCAGCCTCTTCCATCTAGAATGTAAGCCCTTGAAAGGACTTTGTTTAGCTCACTGCTGTATCTCCATCTCCCAGAGCAGTGCCTGAAAAATACTATGCACTCAGTAAATATTTACTGAATCATCTTCGGTCCTGGGATTTTACAGTTTGTAAATTTACGAGTGTGTTAACATAAAGTCCCTTTGGATCAAGTGTCTGCATTTGCAAGTCAACAAACACTGGATAAGTGTGACGTCCATGGCGCAGGAGCAGAGTGACTCAGCTTCCCTGTGACCCCGTAACATTTAGCTCTATCAAAATTAATCATAAACTTTCAAATCTGAAAGTGGAAGTATCCCATCGCTTTGTTATGACTAGTTTCTCATATTTGCTAAACTATGAAACAGAGAGCCTATTGTAAATATGCAGTGACAAAAGTCCCTGGGAGGTGGTACAGGTGATTATCAGTCAGTGATTTATAATCCTTTGTATCAAATTAATCATCTGGAAATTAGGCATGTGGATACACAATGAAGACAGCTGATCTATGTACAAGGGGTGGGGGTGGGGTAAAAGCGTGCACTTTGATTCTTAGATAGAGAACTATGTAGAACACTATTTCAGTCTATCATGAAGGCAAGAGCACTTGAGAAATCCTGGATAAAAGGCCCTTATGCAGATACTTTCAGGAAAAAAAAAAAAGAAAAACCAAAACAGTAATGTGGGTGCCCTGAAAGAACTAATTTAAATAAAAGACGAGTATTCGTGCAATCAGACCATTGATCTCTTATTCAGCTTCTACTACCCGATTCACCTCCACCTCAGTCCAGCCATGTGGAATGTTTCACCATTCTACGTTTTCTTTGGGAGCTCCAAGCTTTTATATGTACTTTCACATGCTTAGTCTGCTCTTGCCCCATAAACTGCACACCCCAAATTCAGTCTGTAAGATCCAGTTCCAATTCAAAATTCTTGATAAACTCTGTTCTGAATCTTATGATCAATTTCGTTGCTTTTTCTCCTCTATTGTCACATCCATTTGTACAATGAGGTTACAGAACCTCAGTGCATTAACTGGCTTGTGGCTTTAGTACATCTCTGTTGGCTTCTTGAAGATAAGAAATATTTTCATTATTGTTGTGCCTCTAGCACCTAACCTAATGTCCTCTTCTAGTGAAATACCTTTTCATAACTTTGTTGAAATTAAGAAAATAGTTTTAAGTATTATGCCTTCTATAAAGTGTATTTTAAACTTTCAAAGAAGCTACCATAATACAAACCTATTTGTATAAAACATGATATATAAAAATGATCTTTTTAAATTTATCTCAGAAACACAGACTAGTGTAGTAGATCATAATTTTTTTTTAATGTTGGGAAGCACCTGTTTACAATAACATAATGCCTTTTCATTGCTTTTTCTGTAAAAAGCATCAATTCAGTCATCCTCCTAAGATTCTCTACTAAATAGGAAGAAAATGGTGATTTCCAAATTAATTTTCATCTTATGTTGGGTTTATAAATGCTAAAATTAAAGCATCGACTGGTAGAATGGCTTAGTTCAGTTCAGTTCAGTTCAGTCGCTCAGTCGTGTCCGACTCTTTGTGACCCCATGAATCGCAGCACGCCAGGCCTCCCTGTCCATCACCAACTCCCAGAGTTCACTCAGACTCGCGTCCATGGTGTCAGTGACGCCATCCAGCCATCTCATCCTCTGTCGTCCCCTTCTCTCCCAGCATCAAAGTCTTCTCCAATGAGTCAACTCTTCGCATGAGGTGGCCAAAGTACTGGAGTTTCAGCTTTAGCATCATTCCTTCCAAAGAAATCCAGGGCTGATCTCTTTCAGAGTGGACTGGTTGGATCTCCTTGCAGTCCAAGGGACTCTCAAGAGTCTTCTCCAACACCACAGTTCAAAAGCATCAATTCTTCGGTGCTCAGCCTTCTTCACAGTCCAATTTTCACATCCATACATGACCACAGGAAAAACCATACCCTTGACTAGACAGACTGTAGTCAGCAAAGTAATGTCTCTGCTTTTGAATATGCTATCTAGGTTGGTCATAACTTTTCTTCCAAGGAGTAAGCATCTTTTAATTTCATGGCTGCAGGCACCATCTGCAGTGATTTTGGAGCCCAAAAAAATGAAGTCTGACACTGTTTCCACTGTTTCCCCACCTATTTCCCATGAAGTGAAGGGACCGGATGCCATGATCTTCATTTTCTGAATGTTTAGCTTTAAGCAAACTTTTTCACTCTCCTCTTTCACTTTAATCAAGAGGCTTTTTAGCTCCTCTTCACTTTCTGCCATAAGGATGGTGTCATCTGCATATCTGAGGTTATTGATATTTCTCCTGACAATCTTGATTCCAGCTTGTGTTTCTTCCAGTCCAGTGTTTCTCATGATGTACTCTGCATATAAGTTAAATAAGCAGGGTGACAATATACAGCCTTGACGTACTCCTTTTCCTATTTGGAACCAGTCTGTTGTTCCATGTCCAGTTCTAACTGTTGCTTCCTGACCTGCATACAGATTTCTCAAGAGGCAGGTTAGGTGGTCTGGTATTGCCATCTCTTTCAGAATTTTCCACAGTTTATTGTGATCCACACAGTCAAAGGCTTTGGCATAGTCAATAAAGCAGAAATAGATGTTTTTCTGGAACTCTTGCTTTTTCGATGATCCAGTAGATGTTGGCAATTTGATCTCTGGTTCCTCTGCCTTTTCTAAAACCAGCTTGAACATCTGGAAGTTCACGGTTCATGTATTGCTGAAGCCTGGCTTGGAGAATTTTGAGCATCACTTTACTAGCATGTGAGTTGAGTGCAATTGTGTGGTAGTTTGAGCATTCTTTCGAATTGCCTTTCTTTGGAATTGGAATGAAAACTGACATTTTCCAGTCCTGTGGCCACTGCTGAGTTTTCCAAATTTGCTGGCATATTGAGTGCAGCACTTTCATAGCATCATCTTTCAGGATTTGAAATAGCTCTACTGGAATTCCATCATCTCCACTAGCCTTGTTCGTAGTGATGCTTTCTAAGTCCCACTTGACTTCACATTCCAGGATGTCTGGCTCTAGGTGAGTGATCACACCATCGTGATTATCCGGGTTGTGAAAACCCTTTTTGTACAGTTCTTCTGTGTATTCTTGCCATCTCTTCTTAATATCTTCTGCTTCTGTTAGGTCCAGACCATTTCTGTCCTTTATCGAGCCCATCTTTGCATGAAATGTTCCCTTGGTATCTCTAATTTTGTTGAAGAGATCTCTAGTCTTTCCCATTCTGTTGTTTTCCTCTATTTCTTTGCATTGATCTCTGAAGAAGGCTTTCTTATCTCTTCTTGCTATTCTCTGGAACTCTGCATTCAGATGCTTATATCTTTCCTTTTCTCCTTTGCTTTTCGCTTCTCTTCTTTTCACAGTTATTTGTAAGGCCTCCCCAGACAGCCATTTTGCTTTTTTGCATTTCTTTTCCATGGGGATGGTCTTGATTCCTGTCTCCTGTACAATGTCACGAACCTCATTCCATAGTTCATCAGGCACTCTATCTATCAGATCTAGGCCCTTAAATCTATTTCTCACTTCCACTGTATAATCATAAGGGATTTGATTTAGGTCATACCTGAATGGTCTAGCGATTTTCCCTGTTTTCTTCAATTATTTCAGTCTGAATTTTGTAATAAGGAGTTCATGATCTGAGCCACAGTCAGCTCCCGGTCTTGTTTTTGTTGACTGTATAGAGCTTCTCCATCTTTGGCTGCAGAGAATATAATCAATCTGATTTTGGTGATGACTATCTGTTGATGTCCATGTGCAGAGTCTTCTCTTGTGTTGTTGGAAGAGGGTGTTTGCTAGGACCAGTGCATTTTCTTGGCAGAACTCTATTAGTCTTTGCCCTGCTTCATTCTGTATTCCAAGGCCAAATTTGCCTGTTACTCCAGGTGTTTCTTGACTTCCTACTTTTGCATTCCAGTCCCCTATAATGAAAAGGACATCTTTTTTGGGTGTTAGTTCTAAAAGGTCTTGTAGGTCTTCATAGAACCGTTCAGCTTCAGCTTCTTCAGCGTTACTGGTTTGGCATAGACTTGGATTACTGTGATATTGAATGGTTTGCCTTGGAGACGAACAGAGATCATTCTGTCATTTTTGAGATTGCATCCAAGTACTGCATTTCCGACTCTTCTGTTGGCCATGATGGCTACTCCATTTCTTCTAAAGGATTCTTGCCCTCAGTAGTAGATATACCGGTCATCTGAGTTAAATTCACCCATTCCAGTCCATTTTAGTTCGCTGATTCCTAGAATGTCGACGTTCACTCTTGCCATCTCCTGTTTGACCACTTCCAATTTGCCTTGATTCCTGGACCTGACATTCCAGGTTCCTGTGCAATATTGCTCTTTACAGCATCAGACCTTGCTTCTATCACCAGTCACATCCACAGCTGTTGTTTTTGCTTTGGCTTCATCCCTTCATTCTTTCTGGAGTTATTTCTCCACTGACCTCAATAGCATATTGGGCACCTACTGACCTGGGGAGTTCCTCTTTCAGTATCCTATCATTTTGCCTTTTCATACTGTTCATGGGGTTCTCAAGGCAAGAATGCTGAAGTGGTTTGCCATTCCCTTCTCCAGTGGACCACATTCTGTCAGACCTCTCCACCATGACCCACCCGTCTTGGGTTGCCCCACGGGCATGGCTTAGTTTCATTGAGTTAGACAAGGCTGTGGTCCTAGTGTGATTAGATTGACTAGATTTCTGTGAGTATGGTTTCAGTGTGTCTTCCCTCTGATGGCCTCTTGCAACACCTACCATTTTACTTGGGTTTCTCTTACCTTGGGCATGGGGTATAAGTATGATATAATTACCTATCTATTTTTTTATTTCCCTTTTAGAACTTCATCCTTAGTTTTGTACCTCTCTTAGTAATATCTGGATATTGAAAAAATTTATAGTTTCAAAACAACAATCATTAACTGTTCCTCGAATGTGTTAGAAGTAATCTCTTCCATATCTTTTTTTCCCCCTTTTTTTCAACAATGACCAGATTGTGCTTTGTATTATTATTATTAGTATTAGCTTTTCAACTCTTATCTGTGAATCTGGCCTCATTTTTAGATGTTTACAAATCTGACCCTGGAAGAGAGAGCTTTCAGGAGAAGGACTGTTGTTCATTTTTATAAACTCATAATTCTAGAAGGTGCTTCACCTTTGTAAGCTGCCTGTGTGAGATGTCCATTCTTGGATTCTTTTGGATCTTGATAAGACAGAAATGTCAGGACATTAAAAGAAAAACAAAGGCCTATATTCTCCTTTTATTGCCCATTAACCATGATGCTAAATACTCCACAGCCAGCCCCTGCAATGTTGTCAGCCCCCTGTGTGGGTGAGATTTTTCAAAGTTCACATTTGCTTAGACACCTCAGGGTGGGTGGAGCTGCTGTGGATAAAGCTGTTGCTATGTTCTCAGTCTGTAGCCAAACCCACAGGGAAGCCCACTAGTAGATCCAGCAGGGGGAAGGTGTTCTCCTCACTTCTACTTATAGCTCCCGGGGTAGGATCTGGGCTTCCATGGTAGCATCCAGTTCTAATTTCTGATTGCCTTATTTGAGCTACAAAGGGACACGCTTCCTCCTCCTACTTGCAGAACTGTAAAACACCAGCCAGCATGATGTCTCAACAACAACAAAAAATATTCCCACAGGTTTGCACACACCCTTTTCTTCCCTCACAGCAGATAGAAAAAACATGAGGACATATTTGTGCATGCTAAGTCGCTTCAGTCATATCTGACTCTTTGCAATCCTATGGACTCTAGCTTGCCAGGCTCCTCTGTCTGAGGGATTCTCCAGGCAAGAATGCTGGAGTGGGCTGCCATGCTCTCCTCTATGGGATCTTCCCAACCCAGGGATGGAATCCAAGTTTCTTATGTCTTCTGCGTTGGCAGGCCAGTTGTTTACCACTGGCGCCCCCTGTTGTTGTTCAGTAATTCAGCCACGTCCAACTCTTTGCAACCCCATGGACTGCAGCACACCAGGCTTCTTGTCCATCACCCACTCCTGGAGCTTGCTCAAACTCATGTCCATCAGGTCAGTGATGCCATCCAACCATCTCATCCTCTGTCATCCCCTTCTCTTCCTGCCTTCAATCTTCCCCAGCATCAGAGCCTTTTCCGATGAGTCAGTTCCCCCTGGGAAGCCTGTTAACCTCCTGGACTCCTATGAGAAGGGAAATCATTTCATACCCTGGCAGGGGCCTCAGGTCTCAAGTAGAGTAGTACTCACAGCATCTCCCTAAGAAAGCATTCAATCTATATTGACAGGATTAAATTATTATTTCATCCCTTGCTCATTTTGCTTCACCATACAACTGAGTTCACCACAGCACACAACTCAGGTGCTTAAAGATGTTAAATAAAATAAACTTGTTAACCACTTCTAAAGAGCTGCTGAAAGTAGTGACTGGAATTCCCATTTTTGTCCATCTGAATTTTAGGGAGCCTGGTCCATTTTGGCACAACAAGTCATATTTGGTTGCTGTTTAGTCGCAGAGTTGTGTCCGACTTTTTGCGACCCCATACTCTGGGACCTCTGACTACTAGGGGACTGACATGCAGTCTGCAAAGCCATGTCCACCAAGCATTGTGTATACACTGGATCATGGTTCAGCTATCATCATATCGAAGGTTTCTGCAGTAATTTTTAACATTAATGTACAAAGCAAGCTTTACAAGACTGAAGTTGGCAAAGAGAAAGGAATTACTCATTTAATCTCCGATTAGGGCTCCTATAATCAGTTTTTGATTCCTTTTAGGGAAATTTCTTTTAGACTGAAATGGTGTTAAGGTTTTGAGTAAAGACTCAATTATCATCAAATCTGAGTACTTTAAATTTGTAGTGCCATGCCTGGGCATTTATGGGCTTTCTTAGTAGCTCAGATGATAAAGAATCTGCTTGCAGTGCAGGAGACCCTGGTTCAACTCCTGGGTTGGGCAGATCCCCTGGAGAAGGGATAGGCTACCTACTCCAGTATTCTTGGGCTTCCCTTGTGGCTCAGATGGTAAAGAATCTGCCTGTAATGAGGGAGACCTGGGTTCCATCTGTGGGTTGGGAAGATCCCCTGGAGGAGGGCATGGCAACTCACTCCAGTATTCTTGCCTGGAAAATCCCCATAGACAGGAGCCTGGTGGGCTACAGTCCATGGGGTCGCAAAGAGTTAAACACAACTGAACAACTAAACACACACGTGCTGTAGCCTGCTAAGCTCCTCTGTCCATGGGGATTTCCTAGGCAAGAATACTGGAGTGGGTTGCCATTTCCTTCTCCAAGGGATCTTCCTAACCGAGGCTGACTTCACTGCAGTTTGCAAAAAAATAAAAAAGTAACTCATTCTTTCCCCTGAAGATCCACTTCTCTAAGAAGCCTATGGCATGTCTCAGGGCTCCTAGCCACTGATATCTCCCTTGGGGATTCACATTTTCTTGCCAGAATTTATGAATAAATTTTGATAAACTTTTGACTTCTTCATTTTGTCCTTGTCTCCCACTGCTGCTACTGTTTTTGTTGTTCTTGTTTTGTTTGTTTGTTTGTTTTTTACTTTACAATATTGTATTGGTTTTGCCATACATCTGCTACTGTTAAGTCGCTTCAGTTGTGTCCAACTCTGTGTGACCCTATAGACGGCAGCCCACCAGGCTCTGCCATCCCTGGGATTCTCCAGGCAAGAACACTGGAGTGGGTTGCCATTTCCCTCTCCAACGCATGAAAGTGAAAAGTGAAAGTGAAGTCACTCAGTTGTGTCTGACTCTTTGCAACCCCATGGACTGCAGTCTACAGGCTCCTCCATCCATGGGATTTTCCAGGCAAGAGCACTGGAGTGGGGTGCCATTGCCTTCTCCACTTGTCTCCCACAGCAGATATAAATTTGTTTCAGCCAGACTCTAAATATTTTTTTAACTTTCTATTTTGTATTGAAGTATAGCTGATAATGTGATCATTTCAGATGAACAGTGAAGGGATTCAACCATACATATCAGTTCAGTTCAGTTCAGTTCAGTTCAGTTCAGTTGCTCAGTGGTGTCCAACTCTTTGCGACCCCATGAATCACAGCACACCAGGCCTCCCTGTCCATCACCAACTCCCAGAGTTCACCCAAACCCATGTTCATCAAGTTGGTGATGCCATCCAGCCATCTCATCCTCCGTCATCCCCTTCGCCTCCTGCCCCCAATCCTTCCCAGCATCAGGGTCTTTTCCAATGAGTCAACTCTTCGCATGAGGTGGCCAAAGTATTGGAGTTTCAGCTTCAACGTCAGTCCTTCCAATGAACACCCAGGACTGATCTCCTTTAGGATGGACTGGTTGGATCTTCTTGCATGTATACATATATCCATTCTTCCCCAAACTCCCCTCCCATCAACTGCCACATAACATTGACCAGAGTTCCATGTGCTTGCTATACAGTAGCTCCTTGTTGGTTATCCATTTTAATTATAGCAGTGTGTACATGTCCATCTCAAACTCCAAAACTATCTCCTCCCCGCATCCTTCCTCCCCTGTAACCATAAGTTCATTCTCTGTCTGTGCAGACTGTAAATATTAATGTGGTCTGGAGATTGGGGGAAACAAGACAACTTTTATCCATGGGCTATAATCTAGGGAGAGCTAGGTTATTTTGGGGGGAAATTACTGCTAAACAGAATTTAATGTCATTGCTTTGGACAAATGCACTAGATGAAATCAGAGTTGTTAACCCCTCCGCTCTCTATTTACCAGAATTCCTGAGAAGGCCAAAGTGGATTGTATAGAAAATAGTCATTTCCCCAAACTTAACTTTTTACATAATATTTCCTGGACCTATTTGTGACCCTAATCCTACTGTTGATATGAGATTGTAGAGGTGACTAGGCTTGGATGAGGCTATCAAATTCTGTCAGTGATTTATTGTTCTGTGATGTTCTTTGAAATCCTTACTTGATTCTTTGAGAAAAGAGCATCCCAACCACCCCTTACCAGTAGATCATTAATTTAAAAATCAGTCTTTCATCTTTGGGGAAATCTGGGTCTCTCCCTGCCTATAAATAGTAATAGCAATGTTGGACAAGTTTTTCATCTAGTATCCTTTGAAGTGGAGGACAGAGAAAAGTGCCCACATTTTTTTTTTATCAAATTTAAATCTTAATACAAATAAAAACAAAAACAATAAATTGTTGCATGATATTCTGAGACAGCTGTCACAATCATCAAAGTAGAATTTTTGTTGGAAGTTGTTAAAGCATAGATCTCAATTGATTTGTGGAGTGAGGGCTGGAGGTATTTTTCTGTTTTAAAATCCAGACAACTGTCCTCAAAGTAAATGTTACTCACGTTGATGAAAAAGGCTGGGATTTTTTTTTTTCCCCAAACTATCAAAATTAAATTAACTTTACTTTATGATCTTAATTTGCAAAATCATCTGAATTACATTAACTCCAAAAATCATTGGATACATTATCATATGAATTAATTCCCCTAGAAGATTTTAGAAAATGACACCAAAGCACCTCCAGCTTGAGGCTTTCAATAAATTGTGCTAATTGCCAAAATAACCCCATCTATTTTAACTGATTTGGGTTATACCTGGTTAATGATGATTTGGGCCTCCCTTGTGGCTCAGCTGGTTAAAGAATCCGCCTGAAATGTGGGAGACCTGGATTCGATTTCCTGGGTTGGGAAGATCCCCTGGAGAAGGGAAAGGCTACCCACTCCAGTATTCTGGCCTGGAGAATTCCATGGACTGTATAGTCCATGGGGTCACAAAGAGTCAGACATGACTGAGTGACTTTCACTTCACTTCACTTCAGTGATGGTTAATGTTCTTTATTTAGAGCTTAATTTAGAATTACCCATAAAGATCATAAGGGAGGTAGGACAGTTTTTCAACTATCCTAATGTGATGAAAGTGGAAGGCTTTGTTTCATGGTTTTGTGTTCAGAAGAACCTAGGCTGGGGTATATTTAGACTGTTCCTGCTTCCTGCTGTGAAAGGAAGTCTCAGGGCAAACTTTTTCCTTTGTTATGGCACTGACATCATCAAACTGTTCAGCTAGGAATTACACGTTTTGCAATTAACATGTTTTTCCTGTTTACAGTATAAATTGTGGTTTAATTAATGGGGTCTTACACAAATCCCCTGGATATTATTTTTTATGCTTTAAGAATCATTTAGTCTGTCTCTTTCTTAATATTAAGCTATCTAAGGGTGACTTTCAGACAATCTCGTCAATATCTTTGAATGTTTCTGAAACTTGTTCATTTTATTGGTGGGAATAGACAACATGTGGGGCAGTTGGACTGAAGAGTGTTTCTTGCATCAGCTCTGGCAGTTGTTTGTGCTCTGTATCCCTCACTGATTCTTCTCCGGATCTCAACTACAAATATTCTGCTCCCTCTCCTATAGCTCTGTCCAGAGTGCTACTCACTATTTGTCTTAAGAGTCATATTATTTTTAGTAGCTCAGTCAGGGATTTAGGGATACAGTTTGAACAACTGCTACAAATCAAATAAAGAAATCCCAAGTGTTTCAGCCTCCCTGGCTTCTGACACTGCAGCAGAGAAGCAGATGAGGAGGAAGGCAGTTCAGATCTCACGAGCATTTGCAGCACGTGGCTCAGGGGGGCTCCTACATCTTCTCTCTTACTAGATCCTAAATGTCTCTCCTCATGAGTGTTCTAGCACCAGCCCTCCTTTTTTTTTTTTTTTTTTTTCCTTATGGGAGATTGATCACTCTTCACATGATGTATCTCCACAAGAGAAGATGCTTCAATACAGAGGTTTTCTTCCTCAATGATCTCCCAGATACACTTGGAGGTGGCAGTAGATTTGCTTTCCAAACAGCAGCTTGTCAGAGGGCATATCATAGAGCCAGCAGAATCTTTCTTTTTCTTTGAAAATAGAAACATTTCCTCTGAAACCTATTTTAATGTACTCCAGTGATTCCCTTCAAACCTTCTATTTAAGAAAATGAATAGCCAGTGGAGCCAATGAAATATGTGGGTGATGGAGAGGTGGAGACTGCTGTTTACTTCTTCAGGGGAGAAAACCCCATGATCTGCAGTTAGAACATAGGGTCCCAACATTCTGACACATAGTGTGTTTGTTGGGGAATAACTGTTATGAACTGTATTTCTGTGCCCTGCACCATAATTCTTAGATTGAAATCCTAGCCTCTCATGTGATATCTTGGAAGCTGAGGTCTTTGGGAAGTGATTAAGTCAGGAGGGCAGACCTTCATGGAAAGAATTAGTGCCCTCATAAGAGACCCTAGAGAGTTCTCTCACCCATCTCTACCATGTGAGGATACGTTGAAAAGACAGACATCTAAGAACAAGGGAGAAGGCTCTCACCAGATCTGCCAGCCCCTTGATCTTGGATTTTCCGGTCTGCAGAACAGTTAGAAACAGATTTCTGTTGTTTATAAGCTTCCCAGTCTGTGTTCCTTTGTTATAGAAGTCTGCACAGACTAAGACAAAAATTATTTCATGTACTGCAGCATCTCAGTATTACTCCCAGAGCTATCATGTAGGCTGAAACCAACACAGTAACGATCTCCTTCTCCTCTTTCTCCTTTTCCTTCTCTCTCTCTCTCTCTCTCTCTCTCTGTCACACACACACACACACACACACACACACACACACACACACACACACAACACTCAGCCATATATATACTTTCTAAAACTGGATTCAGAAATTGTTGCTTTTAATGGAGAGCCCTTTGATTAAGGACAAGATGTAACCAACTTTCTTCATCGCTTTTCCCTGTTTTAGTGTTTAAGACGTGCCTCCTTTAGGGAATCCTCTTTATTTCCCATTCATTTAATTATGTGCATTCATTTAATTACCAGTTTGGAAGTGTGGCCACATGCCAATTTTAATGTAGAATAAGATTCTTCCAACTCCTACGCTATTCTTGGTACGTAGACCATAGCCTAAGTCGAATACGAATAGAGAAAGTAGAGTCAGTATTTCATCTTAGAGATTAGCATGGGGTCTAAATAAAAGGCAGGTTAAGGTACACATTCCACTTTAAATATTGGTGATTTAAAAATCCAGTTTTGTAATAAAAAGATCTTAATTTTTATACTTGCTAAAGATGATCATATACAGCTGTTCAATTAATAGGCAAAGTGAAGGAAAGTATGCAATTTTGAAAATCTGTTGGACAGTTTACTCATCTTTTTAATAACCTAATTAAGGTGTATCTAGCGCCTAGGTGTGTCCCTTACTATTTTCTAGAATAATTGCTCTTACAGTTGTTAGACTGAATTATTGGTTTCTCCTCCTCTTTTATTATTATTTTTTCTATAAATCTTTCTGTAACAGCTAGTATTTCTGCTTCATTGACTATGCCAAAGCCTTTGACTGTGTGGATCACAATAAACTGTGGAAAATTCTGAAAGAGATGGGAATGCCAGACCACCTGACCTGCCTCTTGAGAAACCTGTATGCAGGTCAGGAAGCAACAGTTAGAACTGGACATGGAACAACAGACTGGTTCTAAATAGGAAAAGGAGTACATCAAGGCTGTATATTGTCACCCTGCTTATTTAACTTCTATGCAGAGGACATCATGAGAAACACTGGGCTGGAAGAAGCACAAGCTGGAATCAAGATTGCTGGGAGAAATCTCAATAACCTCAGATATGCAGATGACACCATCCTTATGGCAGAAAGTGAAGAAGAAATAAAGAGCCTCTTGATTAAAGTGAAAGAGGAGAGTGAAAATTTGCTTAAAGCTCAACATTCAGAGAACTAAGATCATGGCATCTAGTCCCATCACTTCATGGTGAATAGATAGGGAAACAGTGGAAACAGTGGCTGACTATTTTTCTGGGCTCCCAAATCACTGCAGGTGGTGATTGCAGCCATGAAATTAAAAGACACTTACTCCTTGGAAGGAAAGTTATGACTAACCTGCTGCTGCTACTGCTAAGTCACTTCAGTCACGTCCGACTCTGTGCGACCCCATAGATGGCAGCCCACTAGGCTCCTCTGTACCTGGGATTCTCCAGGCAAGAATACTGGAGTGGGTTGCCATTTCCTTCTCCAATGCATGGAAGTGAAAAGTGAAAGTGAAGTCGCTCAGTCATGCCTGACTCTTAGTGACCCCATGGACTGCAGCCTACCAGGTTCCTCTGTCCATGGGATTTTCCAGGCAAGAGTACTGGAGTGGGTTGCCATTGCCTTTTCCATGACCAACCTAGACAGCATATTCAAAAGCAGAGACATTACTTTGCCAACAAAGGTCCATCTAGTCAAGGTTATGGTTTTTCCAGTAGTCATGTATGGATGTAAGAGTTTGACTGTGAAGAAAGCTGAGTGCCGAAGAAATGATGCTTTTGAACTGTGGTGTTGGAGAAGACTCTTGAGAGTCCCTTTGACTGCAAGGATCTGGACTGGATCTAACCAGTCCATCCCAAAGGAGATCAGTCCTGGGTGTTCATTGGAAGGACTGATAGCTGAAACTCCAGTACTTTGGCCACCTGATGTGAAGAGCTGACTCATTTGAAAAGACCCTGATGCTGGGAAAGATTGAGGGCAGGAGGAGAAGGGGATGACAGAGGATGAGATAGCTGGATGGCATCACTGACTCAATGGACATAAGTCTGGGTAAACTCTAGGAGTTGGTGATGGACAGGGAGGCCTGGCATGCTGTGATTCGTGGGGTTGCAAAGAGTTGGACACGACTGAGTGACTGAACTGAACTGAGCTGAACAGCTAGTACAATCTTCCCTTTTGCTAATTATTGCAATAAAAATTGAAAAACTGAGTTTCATTTGAAAAATACTAAATTGGGACTTTACTGGTGATCCAGTGGTTAAGATTCAGAAAGTTAACTTTCACTGCAGCAAGGCACAGGTTCAAACTGTGGTTGGGGAGCTAACAGTTACATGCTGCATGTTGTGGGCAAAAAAAAAAGTACTGGCTTACTAACATATTATGTTACTGGCTTAGTAACATAATAAAATTTGATGGCAGTTATATCTAGATAATTTATGGAGGCCTAGGAATTGAAAAGTAATAACATTGGAGAATTGTTGGAAGCTTGTTAAATAAAATTTAGCACGAAATTAAAGTATTGTATTTCAAAATTAAAATAAATTATGGGCATACTTGTGTATGTATACACATTTACAGACATTTTTCAAAAGATTTAGGCAATATATATTATGTTAAGCCTCCTTTTAATTGAAAGTTTAGCATATTACACATTTTTTAGGGGATACTGTGATCACTTTGACCATTATTATTATTTATTTTTTATGTAAAGCTGGTAGTAATTTTTGTGTCAGAGCTGTATCTAGCATTAAATTTCCATATAAATATTTGCCATTTTAATTAAATGTGGGTAAATTCTTAATAGGCAAACATTTATCATGTGCTTTTTCTGTGCCAGATACACTGATTCTCAAATGAAAAATGACTTAAGGAACTGGGAATGCCTAGCCTATAATAGGCAAGATTGATGCAGGCCTCTATGACATTGTTCGCGTATTTGAAGAACTGGCTGTAGATAAGAGATTCACTTTACACAGTGTAGCTCCAGAAGCAATAATATTCATTTTTCATTCAGTAGACGTTTATGAGAAACTTCCGTGTGCCAGCCGTTATCATAGATGCTGGAGATACCAAGGTGAATAAGACATTTTCTGCTCTCAAGAAGCAAACCTGTTGAAACTCAAATAGGTGAAAGCTTAAAGGAAGATAGTTTCAGTTCAACACAAAAACTGCATCCCTAAAAATTAGAACTACCCACAAAGGTAACTTGGGAGTTCACACTCTAAGTTCAGCTTTAATACTCCAGGGGGGTATAGTAGGAGCAGAGACCAGGGCAATGGACTTAATAACTGTTTCATACTAGACATGAGTGAGTTGCAAAACATCATCATGACATGGACATCAGTCCATGGCCAGTAGCGGAAAAGCAAGGGAGCCCTAGGACCTAAGGGGAAACCCAGAAGTTGGGGCAGTAATAAAGGAACAGGTGAGTCAGGCGAAGAGCCTCAGCAGTATAGGAAGTGCACGACGAAGGCTGTTGGCAAACATGAGTACCTTTGAAGCCTGTGGGAAATGCCTTAATAGTATGAAATAAAAATATCTTCAAAGTCCCTGACAAAGAACTGAACAAATGCGACAGCTAATGAGGTGGCCATTTTTAGCAAATACAAGTAACTATCTTCCATTAACTTTGAATTTTAGGTTAAAAAAATATTTTTTTTAGTATATGCGTGTCTAAAATATATAATTGGACACATTTATACTTGACTCTGAAGAGACAAGCTATTGGTTCTGTCTGGTCAAGGAGCCAGTGCGTAGTTCTACTTGATTCTGAGTTTTAATGACTGTAGAACCTGTTCTTTGACTTCTCCCTTTGGCAGGGGAGTAAATCTGAAGTCTTGTCTATTTCTGAGCACAAGGCCTGGTCCAGCTCTACGGGGCAGCCTGAATAAAGTACCAAAGGTGCTGCACACCCCAAACACAAAATAGACAAACTTTAGCTAGACTTGCCAAGAGAAAAAGAGGAATAACCCGGATAAGTAAAATTATAAATGAAAGAAGAGACATTATAACTGATATCACAGAAACTTGAAGCATTATGAGACACTACTATGAAGAATTATATAATACTACAACAAATTGGGCAATCTAAAAACATGAGTAAATGACTAGAAACATACAACCTACCAAGATAGAACCATAAAGTAGAAAAATCTGAACAGATTGATAATGAATAAGGTTATTTAGTCAATAAATTAAAATTAAATAGTGGCATTAACTAGTGCCATTCTTTTTCAAATTCTTCCAAAAATTTGAGGAAGAGAAAAAACTTCCAATTACATTTTACAAGGCCAGCATTATCCTAATACCAAAGTTATACAAAAAACTGTAAGAAAAGAAAGCTATAGACCAATATCCTTGAAGGATACAGATGCAAAAATTCTCAGCAAAATTCTAGTAAACTAAATTAAACAGCACATTAAAAGGATCATACACCATGATCAAGTGAGATTTATCCCTGGGATGCAATGATGGTTCAACATAAGGAAATCAATAAATGTGCTACATCATATTAATAGGATGAGAAATAAAAATATTATCACTTCAATAGATACAGAAAGGGCATTTGATAAAATTCAACATCCACTCATGATAGATATTCTCAACAAATTGGACACAGGAAGGAATATACTTCAATATAATTAAGGCCACATATGACAACCCACAGCTAATATATGGGTGAAAGCCTGAAAGACTTTCCTTCATGTCAGGAACAAGACCTGGATGCACACCCTCACCAGTCAGTCCCACTCAATATAGTACTAGTTGGAACAATTAGGCAAAAAAACAAAAATATATATAAGTCATACTGTCGGCGAGCGAGCGGCGGCGGCGGCGGCGGCGGCGGCGGCAGTTCCAGCATGAAGAGGAGAGCTGGCCTGGGGGGCAGCATGAGGAGATGATTGCCGGGTTCTACTGTGGCACATGGAACAAGCTATCCACTCCAGAGTTAAGCCCATACAGCTGAAAGGAGAACATCATTCCAACATTTTTTGCCTGGCTTTCAAGAGTGGGAACACCAAAGTATTCTCTTGAGGAAATGATGAGCAAGTTATCCTCCATGATGTTGAAAGCAGTGAGACCTTAGATGTGTTTGCTCATGAAGATGTGGTGTACAGCTTGTCAGTGAGCCCTGTGAATGACAATATTTTTGCCAGCTCCTCCGACGATGGCCGGGTTCTCATCTGGGACATCCGGGAATCTCCCCATGGAGAGCGCTTCTGCCTGGCCAACTATCCATCAGCCTTTCACAGTGTCATGTTTAACCCTGTGGAGCCCAGGTTATTGGCCACAGCCAATTCAAAGGAAGGAGTGGGACTCTGGGATATTCGAAAACCTCAGAGTTATCTCCTGCGGTATGGGGGCAACCTGTCCCTCCAAAGTGCCATGAGTGTGCTATTCAACAGCAATGGGACCCAGCTCCTGGCCCTGAGGCGTCGCCTGCCCCCCGTGCTCTATGACATCCACTCCCGCCTGCCTGTGTTCCAGTTTGACAATCAGGGTTACTTCAACTCTTGCACCATGAAAAGCTGCTGTTTTGCAGGAGATCGTGACCAGTATATCCTTTCAGGCTCTGATGACTTCAACCTGTACATGTGGAGAATTCCTGCAGATCCAGAAGCAGGTGGCATTGGTAGGGTGGTCAACGGAGCCTTCATGGTGCTGAAAGGGCATCGGTCTATTGTTAACCAGGTCCGATTTAACCCCCACACCTACATGATCTGCTCTTCTGGTGTAGAGAAGATTATCAAGATCTGGAGCCCATACAAGCAGCCAGGATGTACCGGAGATCTGGACGGTCGGATTGGGGATGATTCTTGCTGTCTCTATACCCACGAAGAGTACATCAGCCTTGTGCTGAACAGTGGGAGTGGCCTGTCTCACGACTACGCCAACCAGTCTGTGCAGGAAGACCCCCAGATGATGGCCTTCTTTGTCTCCCTGGTGCGTCGCGAGATCGAGGGCTGGAGCTCTGACTCGGACAGTGACCTCAGCGAGAGCACCATCCTCCAGCTGCACGCGGGGGTCAGCGAGCGCTCGCGCTACACCGACTCCGAGTCCTTGGCCTCGCTGCCCCGCTCCCCTCCGCCCACAGTGGATGAGTCTGCCGACAGCGCCTTCCACCTGGGCCCCCTGCGGGTCACTGCCACAAACATGGTGGCGTCCACCCCGCCACTGCCCTCGTGTGAGGATGCCACGTCTCGCCAGCAGCGCCTGTCTGCCCTGCGGCGCTTACCAGGACAAACGCCTTCTGGCCCTTTCCAACGAGTCTGACTCTGAAGAGAATGCCTGTGAGGTGGAACTGGACACAGACCTCTTTCCCCGGCCACGGTCTCCCAGCCCCGAAGATGAGTCCAGCAGCTCCAGCAGCTCCAGCAGCTCCGAGGACGAGGAGGAGCTGAACGAATGGCGCGCGCATCCATCCGGAAGCGGAACACCATGCAGCGCCGGCAGAAGACACCTCGAGAAGAGAGGCCCGGAGCCCCGCCCAAGCCCACCGACACCTACATTGGCGAAGACAACTACGATTACCCCCAGATCAAAGTAGATGACCTCTCTTCCTCCCCAACCTCCTCCCCTGAGCGGAGCGCGTCCACTCTGGAGATTCAGCCAAGCCGAGCATCGCCAACTTCGGACACAGAGTCGGTTGAGCGGAAGATTTATAAAGCTTACAAGTGGCTCCGCTACTCTTACATCTCCTACTCAAACAACAAAGATGGAGAGAGCTCGCCCGCGTCTGGGGAGGCCGATGAAGGGAGGGCGGGAACCAGCCACGAGGACAACCCAGCCCCTTCTTCCAGCAAGGAAGCCTGTTTAAACGCGGCCGTAGCCCAGAGGACCCAGGACCTGCCGCCGGAAGGCCGCAGCAAGGATGCTTTTAAAGAGGGGACTTCTGCCGTAAGCCCCAACAATGGCCCAGGCCCCGAGCCCAGTGGCCACCCTTGGGCAGAGGGCCCCGAGGATGCTTCTCAGGACTCCAACAATGGTGGCACTGTAGAATACACTTTTGAAACCAAGAAGCTCAATGGAAAGGCCCTAAGCAAGGCCCTGAGCAGCCGGGCTGAGGAGCCACCCTCCCCTCCTGTCCCCAAGGCGTCTGGCTCCACTCTGAGCAGCGGGTCTGGCAACTGTCTCAGGACCCAGTGTGATGACAGTGAGGAGAGGAGCCTCGAAACCATCTGTGCCAACCACAACAATGGACGCTTGCACCCCCGCCCCTCGCACCCCCACAACAATGGGCAGAATTTCGGGAAGCTGGAGGCACTGGCCTGCTCTTCCCCAGGATGTGTGGACACTGACCACGATAACTTGTCCCTGACAGGGATACTCCTACACAAAGATTGTTGTGGGTCTGAAATGGCCTGTGAGTCCCCCAGTGCTGGAACCAGAGAGGACCCCACTGACCCCCCAGACACAGACAGCAGCAGAGCTGTTCATGGCCATAGTGGCCTCAAGAGGCACCGAATCGAATTGGAAGACCCAGATTCGGAGAATTCCTCCTCAGAGAAGAAATTAAAAACATGATAAATACAAAGGGAAAACAAAAAGCTATGAAAAGTAGCTTTACAAAAATTTTAAATCCTGTTTAGTGAACACAGAGGAAAGGAAAAATAGTATTAAAGGCATGTAAAACCAGGGCCTGGAGTTTTGTGTCTGATGCTGCTCCCTTCTATTCAACAATGGGTCTGATGTTTAGCTGGCCATTGGTCGTGCTGTGTTAAGAAAGGGAAAAAATGCAAGTGAGTCCTTTCTAGTAAGACTTGAGCATAGTGTACCTGTGCAGATTCTGTTACTGTAAATCCTTTTGAGATGTTTGACTTGTTCTCATGTGTGTACACTGGCATGCGTGAGCTCACTGTCTCAGACTTTTCTTTCCATTCTCCATCAGAAAGGCTCTATGGATCTGTGTTTTTTGGCATCTCACCTCGTTTATATGCCATAGATGTTCTGGTTTTAATGATGAGTGCCTGCTAAATCAGACTGTGTTGCCAGTGAGTAGTGGATTTACACTGAAAGAATGGAGATGAGTGGAAACAGGCCTTCAGCCCACTGGCTGTGCTGGAAAGGAAAGCATGGTTCCTTTCTTAAAGAAATCTTCCATGTTTTCTCAGTGGCACTTCTTCGTTGAGCATTAAAGTAGGTGTACTAAAAGGGAGCGTTTTTCATGCTAATGAGAGGTTAGCAGTTAAGACCAGATTCGAGAGGACATAGATCCCTGGTAAAGTTCACTGGTTGCAAATTGAGCAGTGGTGCAACACCATACTGTAGGGGGCCGTAAAATATAACTAGTTGTGGGTAACACTTTAACAAGTTAGGTGCTAGTTCCTTAGAGGCACTCAGAAGGCCAACAGGCACTTCCTTGGCCCCGCATGGTGGTGTCTCAGCCTGTGGAAAGAAGGGGAAAGACAGCTCTAGAGAGCTTTGTGCTCAGACTACTAAAGTGGATGTTATAGGTGTGTTAATGAAGAAGTGTAGGGAAGAGCAGAGTGTGGTACTGCGTTCATTTGATTTAACCTGAAATGATCGATCAGAGTTGGTGGGCCTGGCATCTTCCCTCCAACCTGCAGCCCACAGAGGCTGCGGTGTTGTGACTTGATCTTGCAGAGCAGGCATCTCAGAGTAGCAGATTCTTATTGAGTAGGTCCCTCAGGATGCAGAGAAAGTGGAGAGAGGAGTCACTGGCTTCTAGAGGAGACTCTGTTCATGAAGGTAGATGAAGATTG
This sequence comes from Capricornis sumatraensis, assembly GCF_032405125.1. Classification (NCBI taxonomy): domain Eukaryota; kingdom Metazoa; phylum Chordata; class Mammalia; order Artiodactyla; family Bovidae; genus Capricornis; species Capricornis sumatraensis. Next base: position 71,194,762 of record NC_091081.1, on the reverse strand, counting down.
AGAGAAGAAAAGACAAGGATCTTTTCAGCATTGCCGTGGTAGTTACAGTCACTTGGTTATTAATGAAGACTTGTACAAGACAGGGAAACCTAGAATGACGGACAGCTTGTTGGCACGGATGTCATGAAAGGGCAAGAGAATGCTGGGAAGAAATGACGGAGAGAGAACACTATAGCTTCTTGAGCACAAAGGTGCTGGACAACTAGGAGCCCAGCGCCACTGGCCTAGAGAGGTCCTAGCTTGTGGCTGATGTGGCCTCACGAATCCAGCATTCTTTTTAGGGATGAACATGTCCTACTGAAACTGGGACCAAGGGGAGGGAGCCTGTGGAGGATGAAGATGTGGACGAATTTAGTGACCAGGGGAAGGGGGGTTATTTATAAAGGAAGGTTGTTGATCTAAGCCAGAAGGAGGGATCATCTTGCTAGGCTTTGTGAAAAGAAAGACGTGCCTGGTGTGTGTGCTGTGACTTCGGTGTGAAAACACTGTCTGAGGAGGAGACAAAGGAGTGTGAGTAGTGGTGGAGATGCTTGCAATTGAACAACTGTAATCTCACCGGGGAGTGGGTCAGTAATTCTGTAACCAGTAGAATTACTTTAATCTGTAATCAGAACGGTTCTATGATTTGTCTTTGACTATACACAGATAATTGTAAATTCTGGTTTTATAAGCCCAAGTCATTTTACATTTGCTTTTCCAAAATTTATTATTAAATTTAAATTTTTTAATCCTTTATATACAAAAAAAAGATGTAATCACTCAAAAAAAAAAGTCATACTGTCTCTGTCTGCATAGAGCATGATCTTTATACAGAAACCCCAAAAGACTCCACCAAAACACTGTTAGATCTAATTAACTAGTTCAATAATGTTGCAGAATACAAAAACCAATATACAAAATTAGTAGTATTTCTGTATATTAACAAGGAACTGTCTGGTAAAGAAATAATGATCCCATTTATAATAGCATCAAAAAATACTTAGCTATAAATTTAATCAAGGAAATGAAAGAACTATAAGACATTGATGAAAGGAATTAAAGAAGAGAATCATAAATGAAAAAAATTCCATGTTCATGGAACATAAGAATTAATATTATCAAAATATCCATACTACACAAAGCCATCTATAGTTTCAACACAATACCTATCAAGAATCCAATGGTATTTTCTACAGAACTCAAAAAAACATTTAAGAAGCCAAATGAATAGGAAAAGTATCTAGGCTGTGTGTTAAGATAGAATAAGGAATCAAAGTTATTTCTAACTTTAATGGTTCTATTTTTTAGTTCTATCTGAAACTTTTCTGTCTATAAGATAGTTGATAATGACTTCCCTGGTGGCTCAGATGATAAAGAATCTGCCTGCAATGCTTGAGATCTGGGTTTGATCCCTAGGTCAGGAAGATCCCCTGGAGAAGGAATCAGCGAACTAAAATGGACTGAAATGGGTGAATTTAACTCAGATGACCAGTATATCTACTACTGCAGGCAGGAATCCCTCAGAAGAAATGGAGTAGCCATCATGGTCAACAAAAGAGTCTGAAATGCAGTACTTGGATGCAATCTCAAAAATGACAGAATGATCTCTGTTCGTTTCCAAGGCAAACCATTCAATATCACGGTAATCCAAGTATATGCCCCAACCAGTAACACTGAAGAAGCTGAAGTTGAACAGTTTTATGAAGACCTACAAGACCTTTTAGAACTAACACCCCCAAAAGATGTCCTTTTCATTATAGGGGACTGGAATGCAAAAGTAGGAAGTCAAGAAACACCTGGAGTAACAGGCAAATTTGGCCTTGGAATATGGAATGAAGCAGGGCAAAGACTAATAGAGTTTTGCCAAGAAAATGCACTGGTCATAGCAAACACCCTCTTCCAACAACACAAGAGAAGACTCTACAAATGGACATCACCAGATGGTCAACACCGAAATCAGATTGATTATATTCTTTGCAGCCAAAGATGGAGAAGCTCTATACAGTCAACAAAAACAAGACCAGGAGCTGACTGTAGCTCAGATCATGAACTCCTTATTGCCAAATTCAGACATAAATTGAAGATAGTAGGGAAAACTGCTAGACCATTCAGGTATGACCTAAATCAAATCCCTTATGATTATACAGTGGAAGTGAGAAATAGATTTAAGGGTCTAGATCTGATAGATAGGGTGCCTAATGAACTATGGAATGAGGTTCATGACATTGTACAGGAGACAGGAATCAAGACCATCCCCATGGAAAAGAAATGCAAAAAAGCAAAATGGCTGTCTGGGGAGGCCTTACAAATAGCTGTGAAAAGAAGAGAGGCGAAAAGCAAAGGAGAAAAGGAAAGATATAAGCATCTGAATGCAGAGTTCCAAAGAATAGCAAGAAGAGATAAGAAAGCCTTCTTCAGAGATCAATGAAAAGAAATAGAGGAAAACAAAGAATGGGAAAGACTAAAGATCTCTTCAAGAAAATTAGAGATACCAAGGGAACATTTCATGCAAAGATGGGCTCGATAAAGGACAGAAATGGTCTGGACCTAACAGAAGCAGAAGATATTAAGAAGAGGTGGCTAGAATACACGGAAGAACTGTACAAAAAAGATCTTCACGACCCAGATAATCAGGATGATGTGATCACTAATCTAGAGCCAGACATCCTGGAATGTGAAGTCAAGTGGGCCTTAGAAAGCATCACTCAAACAAAGCTACTGGAGGTGATGGAATTCCAATTGAGCTGTTTCAAAACCTGAAAGATGATGCTATGAAAGTGCTGCACTCAATATGCCAGCAAGTTTGGAAAACTCAACAGTGGCCAGAGGACCTGAAAATGTCAGTTTTCATTCCAACCCCAAAGAAAGGCAATGCCAAAGAATGCTCAAACTACCGCACAATTGCACTCATCTCACATGCTAGTAAAGTGATGCTCAAAATTCTCCAAGCCAGGCTTCAGCAATACATGAACCGTGAACTCCCTGATGTTCAAGCTGGTTTTCGAAAAGGCAGAGGAACCAGAGATCAAATTGCCAACATCCGCTGGATCATCGAAAAAGCAAGAGAGTTCCAGAAAAACATATATTTCTGCTTTATTGACTTTGCCAAAGCCTTTGACTGTGTGGATCACAAGAAACTGTGGAAAATCCTGAAAGAGATGGGAATACCAGACCACCTAACCTGCCTCTTGAGAAATCTCTATGCAGGTCAGGAAACAACAGTTAGAACTGGACATGGAACAACAGACTGGTTCTAAATAGGAAAAGGAGCACGTCAAGGCTGTTTATTGTCACCCTGCTTATTTAACTTCTATGCAGAGTACATCATAGAAATGTTGGACTGGAAGAAACACAAGCTGGAATCAAGATTGCCGGGAGAAATCTCAATAACCTCAGATATGCAGATGACACCACCCTAATGGCGGAAAGTGAAGAGGAACTAAAAAGCCTCTTGATGCAAGTGAAAGAGGAGAGCGAAAAAGTTGGCTTAAAGCTCAACATTCAGAAAACGAAGATCATGGCATCTGGTCCCATCAATTCATGGGAAATAAATGGGGAAACAGTAGAAACAATGTCAGACTTTATTTTGGGGGGCTCCAGAATCACTGCAGATGGTGACTGCAGCCATGAATTAAAAGGCGCTTACTCCTTGGAAGAAAAGTTATGACCAACCTAGATAGTATATTCAAAAGCAGAGACATTACTTTGCTGACTAAGGTCCACCTAGTCAAGGCTATGGTTTTTCCAGTGGTCATGTATGGATGTGAGAGTTGGACTGTGAAGAAGGCTGAGAACCAAAGAATTGATGCTTTTGAACTGTGGTGTTGGAGAAGACTCTTGAGAGTCCCTTGGACTGCAAGGAGATCCAACCAGTCCATTCTGAAGGAGATCAACCCTGGGATTTCTTTGGAAGGAATGATGCTAAAGCTGAAACTCCAGTACTTTGGCCACCTCATGAGAAGAGTTGACTCATTGGCAAAGACTCTGATGCTGGGAAGGATTGGGGGCAGGAGGAGAAGGGGATGACTGAGGATGAGATGGCTGGATGGCATCACGGACTCGATAGACATCAGTCTGAGTGAACTCCAGGATATGGTGATGGACAAGAAGGCCTGGCGTGCTGCGATTCATGGGGTTGCAAAGAGTGGAGACGACTGAGTGACTGAACTGAACTGAACCCACTCTAGTATCCTGGCCTGGAGAATTCCATGGACAGAGGAGCCTGGTGGGTTATAGTCCATGGGGTTGCAAAGAGTCAGACACAACTGAGCAACTAACAGTGGTGATTCCAGATGCTTTGAAAGGGAAGATTAGAGGAAACTCATCTCATGACGAATGAAAAACAGACTTTGAGGTTCTCTGACAAGAGAAGAACTCTCATATGCAATTGTATTTACTGGCCTGGAGCTTCTGAGGAAGTTTTATTCTCAACATACCGTTTTGGTAAGTATAACATGCTCATAGCAATTGAAGTCAGAGGAAGGGAATGCTCAAAGAAGTTGGGAAAATGACATCATTTTAGGGAAAAGGAGCATCAATAATGACAATGGAGAATAAATTGAACATCTGGAGAGTCAATCAGTTGTGTGACATTTGACATGCTTTTTCTTTTTTTTCCTTTCCATTTATCTATCTCAGGCCTCACTTTTATCATTTATAAGTTGGGGAATACAACTTATAAATGTTAAGTTTATAAGTTGACACAGGTAGGCAGTTAATAAATTCATGCATCATAATCTGTGTGCAGCCATTGGCTTCCCTTGTCACCTATTCTACATATAAAGTTCAGTCTGTTTTGCACTACAGTCATTCTTAAAATTTTTGTTTTGATTGAGCTATAGAAAAAACCTTGTGCAAGCATGGTCTCATTTTCTAGGAAGGATGCATATGATGAGTGCGAAAAAAAACTTACATGCAATTTCAAGAGGATCTTGGATTCCCAAAGTCCATCCATGACGCCCTCTCTGAGCATTATTTGAAGGAGGGAGACATCCAGATTACGTACGCATTATTTCCACTTAGGTTATGGGGCCTCAAGCCTAAATCTATTCTAGCTTTGTAGGCTGTAGCACAGTCTCAGGAGTTCTTAGTGTTCTTACATTTGAAACAGACGTAGTGTTCTTGTTCTCTGTGGACATATATTGGGTGAGAAGAGGCAAGGTGTGAAAAAGTTCTGCATCCATTTTTCAATTGCCCCATGCAGTAATCAAGCAAAGCACATACTGTGTTTTCATCTTCCAGCACCATCTGTGATATGACCTCACCTTTTTTCAGTGTCCAGTAGCAATCCACTCTTCATCCACACGTGAACATGTATTGGCTTTTCCTTTCCCTGCTTTTCTTTCCCTCCCCCAGCTTTCTTTTATCTTTTTCCCTTTTATTCTAGAATTCTTCAATTCTTTCATTCAACGGAATGTGATATGGAAGAAAAATGTGATCTGGGTTCTCTGACGTCTTTACTTTACATTTTATATTCCTTATTTGGAATTTTACATAGTCACACCTTTTTATCTTCACTTTGATCTCTCCTTTCCCTTCAGAAAGAGTGGTTCCAATTTAAGCAGACATAAATTAACCCCCCCCAATAATTTCTATCTTCTGTATTAAAATGGAAAAGTTCTTATCTCAGTTTTATACCTGGATTTCCCTCTATATATTCTCAAAATCTTCTATTAAATTATCTCTTAAAAAAATCAGGTATTTACTCTGAAAGCTGTCTCGTGTTATATGCTTTTCTGTTTTCTAATTTTTCAATTTGTATTTTATTTTATATTTCTGTTTTTGTCGCTCCAAATTGGAAAGAGTTTGCTGGGGCTGATTCAGCCCAATAGTCACCAGAACATTTTTTTTTTAAGATAAATGTCCCTCGTTATTTCCTTCTTCATTCGTCTATTTTGGTGGCTGATGTCTCATAGCTCTCTCCAGATTGTATTTTCCATCTATCAGTAAAGCCAATATCTTTATGACATATGGTAAAGAATGACCTTGAGTTTTTTTAATAGATGAAGTGAAGTCTTCATTTATAAAATTATATTAACACGTCTGCATATTTTTAAGCCTGTTGACTTTCCTCTGTCATCAGAAGCCATGTTCAGGGAACAATAAAGACTATCATTTCAAACTGTGTGTACACAAAGCACTGGTAGTGTGCAGCAAGCCATCTGCTCTGCCCCCCAGTTTATTTCTTTTTCTATGCAGAATTATACAAAGGCTTTAAAATGATAATGTTTTATGCTACCCATTTAATCTGCTACAATTTTCATTAACTTGTCTTATGAAAAGATTACTTCTGATGAACTAGGTGTAAAATTCCAGTGTTAGATTGATTCCCTTCCACATTCACCTGTCATTTAAACCAGTGGCTCTTCTTCAAATGTTATACGATACATGTAGCACCTGATTATTTCAAGAAGATGGGCTATTCTATTGCTGCTTTATGCAGGGTGAATAAAAGGGCACAGTAGTAACTTTTAACAGTTTTGATTCTGAATGGAAATGAATACCTAGTTTCATTATATGGACTTCTCTTTAGCCCCCACATTCTTCTTTCTCTCCTCTCCTAATCCTGATTATTGACCAGAATTAAACAATTTTTACTGGGGCTTCCCAGGTGGCACAATAAAGAATCCCGTGCCAGTGAAGGAGACGAGGGGTGGATCCCTAGGTCGGGAAGATCCCTGGAGGAGGAAATGGCAACCCACTTCAGCATTCTTGCCTGGAAAATTCCATGGATAGAGGTGCATGGTGGGCTACAGTCCGTGGGGCCCAAGACTGACATCGTGAAAAAGATCTGTTCTTTTGTGAAAAGGCTTTCAGGAAAATCCCACATCTATCATCCTGATATTAAAACAAAAGTAATAGTTTTATTTCAAATGATGAATATCAGAAAACTTAGGTTATAACAGAATCCATGTTTTTCATATGAAGCAAATGTATAGAGGTCAGCAACCTTCAGAACTCATGGTCAAGAATTATGAAGAAATTTTCAAAGATGTGGAATCCTCCAACAACTAGAATAAAGATGTGGGGAGGATTTGGTGGATGTTATATCTGGGGTCCACAGAGACTGAGGAGCCTGACCTCTGTTCATTCATGGCTCTTCCTGTCTTCAAATGCCCTAAATTCTCTTTTTCCCCTATTTCCCTCATCTGTCAAAACCACTTCCCTGATGTGGGTGGAGATATATTGACAGAGCTGTAGTAATATGCAACTAATCAGAAAATTTAACCTTGCCTAGGACTATTTGCATCATAGAAGAGAAGCGCCTATAAACTAAAAGAGTTTTCAGGGATAGCCCTGGAGGAAAGCACCACTAAAAGGATTTCCAATAAACAGAATGAAGGCCAAGGAGGCCAATGTATGTAAATGGGGTATTTCTGCCAGTGCTTTATTTTGACTTTGGAGACTATAGAAGGTACTTGGCATATAAAGTAATGAGTCACTTGTAGACCTGCAGTTCCTGAAGACTGCAGCACTGAACTTCCTATGATTTTATTATTACAATTTCCTTAGAGAAATTTCTACCATTAAGATCTTGTTTTGATGAAGTCATGGGATAAGAAGGATTAGAAGAGGTCTTTTTTCCTGTCTTCTGACTACTCCATGTTTAATGATGATGGACAAAAGAAAACTAGCATGCTAGACATTTTACTTTTTGTAAAATGTATTTGCTTTCATTCTTAAAATGTCCACATAAAGTAGGTTCTATGGTCACCTCGTTTTACAGACAAATTAAGCTAAGATGAATTAAGCAATTTGTTCAAAATTCTTTAGGGATAAAAACCTATATAACTCTGTGAGTTGCTGTAGCCTGAGCTGATCTTGCCTGAAAGTGCTCAAAACAAGAAAACTGCGTTTCGCTTTATCATTGACTAAAAAAGCTTATAGCTGGATATGATTTTTTTTTCCACTCATTAGTCCATTCCTCTCACCTGACAGGTAAGGCCAGAGTCAGAAATCACACAGCAGAATATCAGGCTCAAATTAGACCCCAGAAAGCTTTATATGTCAGATACTGTGGCCAATGGAACATTTTTCTCCATTTCTTTATAGGGGCCCAGGAATTCTGAAACTCTGAATGATGAGAACTGAAATTCTCAGACACTCTTTAAGAAATTTAAGATAATTTGAACTAACATTTTTGGTCTGCACTCCCTTCAATGGGGTCAAACTGCGTGGATGCATGTCCTAGTTCCATCATTTAATGCTGTGGCTTTGAGCAAGTTACTTGATCTCTCTATGCCTCTGTTTCTTTATGAAATGGGAATAATAGTAACCTGTTTTTTGGGGCGGGTATTGTAAGGATTTAACAAATTAATGAAAATCTACCAAGGGCTAAAACATAAGATAGAATTAGCAGACAAGGACCTTAAAATAAATTACTATTAATACAAATATGTACTATGCATTAAAATTTTTAAGTGGAAACATGATGACTAAAGTTAATGTAGTGTCCTGAAATAGAAAAAGGACATCAGATAAAAACGAAGGAAATCTGAATGAAGTATAGACTTTAGTTAATAATTATATGTCATACGGGTTCATTAATTATAACAAATGTACCATGCTCATATAAAATTTCAGTATTAGAGGAAACTGGGAATGAGGTACAGGAAAACTGCATGTACAACCTTCCCAATTTTTCTGTAAATCTAAAACTGTTCTAAAAATAAACTTATTCTGTAAGTGAGACTAATGAAAAAAACCCCAGTAGTCATGTATGGATGTGAGAGCTGGACTGTGAAGAAAGCTGAGCACCGAAGAATTGATGCTTTTGAACTGTGGTGTTGGAGAAGACTCTTGGGAGTCCCTTGGACTGCAAAGAGATCCAACCAGTCCATTCTGAAGGAGATCAGCCCTGAGATTTCTTTGGAAGGAACGATGCTAAAGCGAAACTCCAGTACTTTGACCACCTTTGACTGCCTTCTGTACACTGTCATGAGCCTCTGTTGATAGTTCTTCAGGCAGTTTGTCTATCAGATCTAATCCTTTGAATCTATTCATCACTTCCACTGTATAATCATAAAGGATTTGATTTAGGTCATACCTGAATGGTCTAGTGGTTTTTCCCACTTTCTTCAATTTAAGTCTGAATTTGGCAATAAGAAGTTCATGATCTGAGCCACAGTCAGCTCCCAGTTTTGTTTTTGCTGACTGTATAAATCTTCTCCATCTTTGACTACAAAGAATATAATCAATCTGATATTGGTATTGACCATCTGGTGATGTCCATGTGTAGAGTCTTCTCTTGTGTTGTTGGAAGTGGGTGTTTGCTTTGACCAGTGTGTTCTCTTGGCAGAACTCTATGAGCCTTTGCCCTGTTTCATTCTGTACTCCAGGGCCAAGTTTACCTGTCACTTCAGGTATTTCTTGACTTCCTCCTTTTGCATTCCAGTCCCCTATAATGAAAGGGACATCTTTTTTTTGGTGTTAGTTCTAGAGTGTCTTGTAGGTCTTCCTAGAACCATTCAACTTCAGGTTCATCAGTATTACTGGTTAGGGCATAGACTTAGATTACTGTGATATTGAATGGTTTGCCTTGGAAACAAACATAGATCATTTTGTTGTTTTTGAGATTGCTTCCAAGTACAGTATTTCAGACTCCCTTGTTGGCTATGATTGGTACTCCATTTCTTCTAAGTGATTCTTTTCCACAGTAGTAGATATAATGGTCATCTGAGTTAAATTCACCCGTTCCCATCCCTTTTAGTTCCCTGATTCCTTAAATGTCAATGTTCACTCTTGCCATCTCCTATTTGACCACTTCCAATTTGCCTTGATTCATGGACCTAACGTTCCAGGTTCCTATGCAATATTGCTCTTTACAGCATTGAAATTTACTTCAAGCACCAGTTACATCCACAACTGGGTGTTGTTTTTGCTTTGGCTCTGTGTCTTCATTCTTTCTGGAGTTATTTCTCCACTGATCTCCAGGAGCATCTTGGGCACCTACTGACCTGGGGAGCTCCTCTTTCAGTGCCCTATCTTTTCACCTTTTCGTACTGTTCATGGGGTTCTCAAGGCAAGAATACTGAAGTGGTTTGCCATTCCCTTCTCCAATGGACCATGTTTTGTCAGAACTTTCCACCATGGCCTGTCCATCTTGGGTGGCCCTACATGGCATGGCTCATAGTTTCATTAAGTTAGACAAGGCTGTAGTCCATGTTATCAGATTGGTTAGTTTTCTGTGATCGCGGTTTTCATTCTGTCTGCCCTCTGATGGAGAAGGATAAGAGGCTTATGGAAGCTTCCTGATGGGAGAGACTGACTGAGGGGGAAACTGGGTCTTGTTCTGATGGGGGGTGGGGGGGAGCCATGCTCAGTACCTCTTTAATCCTATTTTTTTATTGATGGGTGAGGATGTTTTCCCTCCCTGTTGTTTGACCTGAGGCCAAACTATGTTGGAGCTAATGAAGATAATGGCAGCCTCCTTTAAAAAGTCCCATGCACACACTGCTGCATTCAAAGCCCCTAATCCTGCTGCAGGTCACTGCTGACCCATGTCTCCACCAGAGACCCCTGGACAGTCACTGGCAAGACTGGGTCAGTCTCTTCTGGGGTCACTGCCCCTTTCTCCTGGGTCCTGGTATGCACAAGGTTTTGTTTGTGCTCTCCAAGAGTCTGTTTCCCAGTGCTGTGTAAGTTCTGGTGGCTCTATGGTGGGGTTAGTGGCAATCTCCTCCAAGAGGGCTTATGCCATGCCCAGGTCTACTGCACCCAGAGCCCCTGCCCCTGCAGCAGTCCACTGTTGACCGATACCTCCACAGTAGACATTCAAACACAGTTCTGTCTCAGTCTCTGTGGGATCTCTGGGTCCTGGTGTGCACAAGGTTTATTTGAGCCCTCTGAGCATCTCTGATGGGTATGGAGTTTGATTCTAAACATGATTTTGCCCCTCCTACCATCTTGCTGGGGCTTCTCCTTTGCCCTTGGACGTGGGATATCTCCTCAAAGTCGCTCCAGTGCCATGCAGCCACCACTCCAGTGCTGCACAGCTGCCGCTCCAGTGCAAGAGCATTCCCTTTTCTCCACACTTTCTCCACAGTTTATTGTTTTTAGACTTTTTGATGATGGCCATTCTGACCGGTATGAGTTGAAATCTCATTGTGGTTTTGATTTGCATTTTTCTAATAATGAGCAATGTGTTTTTCATGTGTTTGTTAGCCATCTGCATGTCTTCTTTGGAGAAATGTCTGTTTAGGTCTTTTCCCCACTTTTTGATTGAATTGTTTGTTTTTCTGTTATTGAGTTGTATGAGCTGCTTGTATATTTTGGAAATTAATCCTTTGTCAGTTATTTCAGTTGCTATTATTTTCTCCCATTCTGAGGGTTGTCTTTTTACCTTGCTTATAGTTTCTTTTGCTGTGCAAAAGCTTTTAAGTTTAATCATGTCCCACTTGTTTACTTTTGTTTTTATTTCCATTACTCTTGGAGGTGGGTTATAGAGGATCTTGCTTTGATTTATGTCATCAAGTGTTCTATCTATGTTTTCCTCTAAAAGTTTTATAGTTTCTGGTCTTACATTTAAGTCTTTAATACATTTTGAGTTTATCTTTGTATATGGTATTTGGAAATGTTCTAATTTCATTCTTTTACATGTAGCTGTCGTTTCCCCAGCACCATTTATTGAAGAGGCTGTCTTTGCCCCATTATATATTCTTGCCTCCTTTGTAAAAAATAAGGTACCCATAGTGCATGGGTTTATTTCTGAGCTTTCTATCTTGTCTCATTGGTCTATATTTCTGTTTTCATGCCAGTACCATGCCATCTTGATGACTATAGCTTTGTAGTATAATCTGAAGTCAGGAAGGTTGATTCCTCCAGCTCCTTTCTTCTTTCTCAAGACTGCTTTGGCTATTCGAGGTCTTTTGTTTCCATATGAATTGTGAATTTTTTTGTTCTAGTTCTGTGAGAAATGCCATAGGTAATTTGATAGGGATCATATTGAATCTGTAGACTGCATTTGGTAGTATAGTCATTTTCACAATGTTGATTCTTCCTACCCAGGAACATGGAATATCTCTCCATCTGTTTATGTCATCTTTGATTTCTTTCATCAGTGTCTTATAATTTTTGGTGTACAGTTCTTTTGTCTCCTTAGGTAAGTTTATTCCTAGATATTTAATTCTTTTTGTTACAGTGGTGAATGGGGTTGATTCCTTAATTTCTCTTTCTGATTTTTCACTGTTAGCATATAGAAATGCAAGTGACTTCTGTGTATTGATTTTGTATCTTGCAACTTTGCTAAATTCATTGATTAACTCTAGTAATTTTCTGATAATATCTTTAGGGTTTTCTGTGTACAGTATCATGTCATCTGCAAACAGTGAGAACTTTACTTCTTCTTTTCCAGTCTGGATTCCTTTTATTTGTTTTCCTTCTCTGATTGCTGTAGCTAGAACTTCCAAAACTATGTTGAATAATAGTGGTGAAAATGGCCACTCTTGTCTTGTCCCTGATCTTAAGGGGAATGCTTTCAGTTTTTCACCATTGAGAATAATGTTTGTGTAGACTTACCATATATGGCCTTTACTATGTTGAGTTAGGTTCTTTCTATGCCCATATTTTGAAGAGTTTTAACCATAAATGGGTGCTGAATTTTTTCAAAGGCTTTTTCTGCATCTATTGAGATGATCATATACTTTTTATCTTTCAATATGCTAATATGGTGTATCACATTGATTGACTTGTATATATTGAGGAATACTTGCATCTCTGGAATCAAACCAACTTGATCATGGTGTGTGAACTTTTTAATGTGTTGTTGAATTCTGTTTGCTAAAATTTTGTTGAGGATTTTTGCATCTATGTTCATCAGTGATATTGGCCTCTAGTTTTCCTTTTTGTGTATGTGTTGTCTTTGTCTGGTTTTGGTATCAGGGCGATGGTAGTCTTGTAGAATGAGTTTGGAAGTGTTCCTTCCTCTGAAATTTTTTGAAAGAGTTTTAGAAGGACAGGCATTGGCTCTTCTCTAAATGTTTGATAGAATTCTCCTGTGAAGCCATCTCGTCCTGGGCTTTTGATTTTGGGGAGATTTTTGATTATATCTTTGATTTCAGTGCTTGTAATTTGGTTGTTCATTATTTCTATTTCTTCCTGGTTCAGTCTTGGAAGATTGAACTTTTCTAAGAATCTGTCCATTTCTTCCAGACTATCCATTTTAATGCCAGATAGTTGTTGATATTAGTCTCTTATAATCCTTTGTATTTCTGCATTGTCTGTTGCAACCTCTCCTTTTTCATTTCTAATTTTGTTGATTTGATCCTTTTCTCTTTTTTTCTTGATGAGGCTGGCTAAAAGTTTGTCAATTTTGTTTGTCTTCTAAAAGAACCAGCTTTTTGTTTTATTAATCTTTACTATTGTTTCTTTTATTGCCTTCTCATTTATTTCTGCTCTGATATTTATGATTTCTTTCCTTCTGCTGATTTTGGCTTTTGTTGTTGTTGTTCTTCTTCTTCTTTTCCCAGTTGTTTTAGGTATAAACTTAGGTTGTCTATTTGATGCTTTTCCTTGTCCCCTGAGGTAGGATTATATTGTTATAAACTTCCCTCCTAGAACTGCTTTTGCTGCATCGCATAGGTTTAGAGTTGTCGTGTTTTCATTGACATTTGTTTCTAGAATTTTTTTTGATTTCTTCAGTAATCTGTTGGTTATTTAGAAATGTATTGTTTAATCTCCATGCATTTGTGTATTTTACAGTCTTTTTCTTGTAATTTATTTCTAGTCTCATAGCACTGTGGTCAGAAAAGATACTTGATACTATTCCAATTTTCTTAAGTTTACTGAGGTTTGATTTGTGACCCAAGATGTGGTCAACCCTGGAGAATGTTCCATGTGCACTTGAGAAGAAGGTGTATTCTTCTGCATTTGGATGGAATGTCCTGAAGATATCAGTGAGGTCCATCTCATCTAATGCATCATTTAAGACTTGTGTTTCCTTGTTAATTTTCTGTTTCTATGATCTGCCCACTAGTGTGAGTGGGGTATTACAGTCTCCAACTATTATTGTGTTACTGACAATTTCTCCTTTTATTATCTGTTAGTGTTTGTCTTATGTACTGAGGTGATCCTATGTTGGGTATATAGATATTTACAGTGTTACGTCTTCCTCTTGGATTGATCCCTTGATCACTATGTACTGTCCTTTTTTATCTCTTTTAATATTTTTTATTTTAAGGTCTTTTTTATCTGATATGAGGATTGCTACTCCAGCTTTCCTTTACTTTCTATTTGCATGGAATATATTTTTCCATCCTTTCACTTTCAGTCTATATGTATCTTTAGGTCTGAAGTGGGTTTCTTGTAGACTGCATATATATGGATCTTGTTTTTGTATCCTTTCAGCCAGTCTGTATCTTTTGGTTGGAGCATTTAATCTGTTTACATTTAAAGTAATTGTTGATATATATGTTCCTATTGCCATTTTCTTAATTATTTGGGGTTTGATTTTGTAGATCTTTTTCTTCTCTTGTATTTCTTGACTACATAAATCCCTTTAACATTTGTTGTAAAGCTGGTTTGGTGGTATTGAATTCTCTTAACTTTTGCTTGTATGAAAAGTTTTTGATTTCTCCATCAATTTTGAATGAGATCCTTGCTGAGTAGATTAATATTTGTTGTAGATTTTTCCCTTTCAGTACTTTAAATATATCTTGCCTTTCCCTTCCAGCCTGCAGAGTTTCTGCTGAAAGATCAGCTGTTAAGTGTATGGGGTTTCCCTTGTATATTACTTGTTGCTTTTCCTTTGCTGCTGCTAATATTCTTTCTTTGTGTTTAATTTTTATTAGTTTGATTAGTATGTGTCTTGGCATGTTTCTCCTTGAGTGTATCCTGTCTGGGACTCTTTGTGCCTCTTCAACTTGATCGACTATTTGCTTTTCCATGTTGGGGAAATTTTCAACTATAATCTCTTCAAAAATGTTCTCATACCCTTTCTTTTTCTCTTCTTCTTCTGGGACCCATATGATTTGAATATTGGTGCATTTGATATTGTCCCAGAGGTCTCTGAAACTATCCCCAGTTCTTTTCATTCTTTTTACTTTATCCTGCTCTTCAGAAATTATTTCCATCATTTTAACTTTCTGCTCACTGATTTGTTATTCTGCTTCAGATATTCTTGTTATTCTGCTACTGATTCCTTCTAGAGTGTTTTTAATTTCAGTAACTGTGTTGTTTGTTTCTGTATGTTTATTCTTTAATTATTCCAGGTTTGTTGATTGATTCTTGCACTTTCTCCATTCTGTTTTCAAGGTTTTTGTTCTTTATTCTCATTATTCTGAATTCTTTTTCAGGCAGTTTACCTATTTCCTCCTCATTTACTTGGATTTCTGTGTTTCTAGTTTGTTTATTCATTTATGCAGTATTTCTCTGCCTTTTCATTATTTTTTAAAAAATTTGTTGTGTTTGAGGTCTCTTTTTCCTAGGCTTCAAGGTTGAATTTTTTCTTTCTTTTGGTTTCTGCCCTCCTAAGGTTGGTGCAGTGGTTTGTTTAAGCTTCGTTTAGGGTAAGATTTATGCTGAGTGTTTTGCATTTTTCCTCCAATGGGTAAGGCTAGGTGAGGTGGTATTCTTGTCTGTTGAGGATTGGGTTTGTATTTTTGTTTTGTTTTTTGTTTGGATGAGGCATCCTGCACAGAGTGCTACTGATGGTTGGGTGATGCCAGGTCTTGTATTCAAGTGGTTTCCTTTGTGGGAGTTCTCACTATTTGATACTCCCTAGGGACTGCTAGGAGATCCAACCAGTCCATTCTGAAGGAGATAAGCCCTGAGATTTCTTTGGAAGGAATGATGCTAAAGCTGAAACTTCAGTACTTTGGCCACCTCATGCGAAGAGTTGACTCATTAGAAAAGACTCTGATGCTGGGAGGGATTGGGGACAGGAGGAGAAGGGGACGACCGAGGATGAGATGGCTGGATGGCATCACTGACTCGATGGACGTGAGTCTGAATGAACTCCAGGAGTTGGTGATGGACAGGGAGCCCTGGCGTGCTGCGATTCATGAGGTTGCAAAGAGTTGGACACGACTGAGTGACTGAACTGAACTGAACTGAGGGATAGTTCTCTGGTAGTCTGCGGTCTTGGAGTCAGTGCTCCCACTTGAAAGGCTCAGGGCTTGGCTTCTGATCAGGAACAAAGATTCCACAGGTGGTTTGTTATGGCATTACATGAGGTTAAACATATATCCCCAAACGAGAAACCAAAGATGAACCCCAGACAAATGGCAGTTATAAAATCAGGCAAATAATAATTAAAATAATGGAATATATACATCCATAAACAAAATTGAAACAACCCAACAAAAATAAAGTACAATAGATCGATTGACCCAATAAACAAAGGAAACCAAGAATTATATCTACCAGTTAAGAATAAAACTAACTAAAGCACAAACTGGGAAACAAAACTAAAGCAAGGTGCCAAGTGGGGAATAAAGCATGAAAACAAAACTAACAAATATGTTGAGAGGAAAGGAAGGAAGGAAAAGTAAGAAAGAATAGATATGCAAAGTTAAATAAAGGTAGATAAAGAAGATTTATTTATTATTTATTCAGTTAATCATTAAAGGTTAACTGAAAGGGGGAAAGAACAGTAAGGAAAGCAAACAAAAGAATACACGTAGAACAAAACAATAATAGGCTTAAAATTAATATTAAAAATTTTTAAAAGAGAAAAAAGTGAAGAAGAAAGAAAAATAAAACAATAAAAAGGAAAACTCCACAGAACTACAAATGCCTGACATAGAGGCAGAGGTTTATAACAACAATAAAAAGTGTGATTAAAAAAAAAAACTCAAAAGCTTAATTAGATTTCATAGTGCCAATAAACCGACAACTACAGCCAGGGGGTAGGGGGAAGGAAAAAAGAATAAAAAACAAAAAAATCTTCAGAACAAGTCAAAACATAAGAATAATAAATGTTTTTCTTGAGTCACTGCTGTCAGGTTCCTTTTCTTCGCTGGGAGTCACAGTCCACCTCACCTCCCTAGGATGCCCTCCAACACTGTGCTGGTCTCTAGACCTGCTGCGGGGGCAGCTCAGATTCTAATCTGGCCCCACTCCTGTGTGTTCTTGCCTCCAATGTCCACAGCTTTCAGAACTAGGCATTTTCTTTTGTGGGAGCTCTCAGTGTCCTTTTATATATTTTGTAGACACAGAATCTGCCTAGTTGAGCATATTAATTTAATCTGCAGCTTGTACAGCTGGTGGGAAGGTTTTGGGTCCTCTTCCTTAGCCACACTGCCCCTGGGTTTCAACTGTGATTTTATTTCCACCTCTGCATGTGGGTCGTTCACAGGAGTTTGCCCCTGAGGCTGCCCTGGAAGACCTGGGTCTGCCCCAGTGAGGGCCAGTTGTGGAGGTGGTGCAACTGCTTGGGTTGCAAGGGTTTTGGAAGCACCAGGTACTCAAGGGAGTTGGCGGTTAGGGCAGAAGGAAATATAGTACTCTAGAAGGATATGGCAACCGGTATTGGTCAATACACTCCAGTATTCTTGCCTGGAGAACCCCCCACCCCCGACTGAGAACCCTGGCAGACCACAGTCCACAGGGTCGCAGCGTTGAACACAACTGAAGCGACCCCAAGTGCATAGTCACAAGACTTTTTTTTTTTTTTTGCCTGTGGCAGCTCTGCTCCAGTGAGGGTTGAGTGTGAAGGTGGTGCAGCTGCTTGAGTCGCAGGTTACCCTGGCGGTGCCAAGTGTGCAGGGATATAGGCTGCCTCCACTGCAGGAGTTATGGCCCTATCAGAGTCTTTTTTTGAGCCTCTGGTAGCTGGCGATCAGAAAGCCTCTTTGGCTAGTTTTTCTCTGTAGCTCTGACTGTTCAGGTAACTTAGAGGGCTCCCTTGCCTGGGGCCCTTTCCTGTTGTTCAGCATGTCAGGCACATAGAGGAACTGCCCTGGCTGAAGTCCTACTCTGTAGTTTCCCGTGTCAGGCACTTAACAGGCCAGCCTCTCTATTGTTCAGCTGGAGATGCTGGCATGTGGGAAAAGAGGCTATGATGATGCTACGTGTGACTCAGCAGTATTGCCTTGCTTCCACGGCTGCCTGGCTTTCCTCCACAGGCATTTCCCACCACATTCTCCTCCTTCACATCCCCTCAGTCCATTTCTCCATAGTCAGCAGCAGCCTTCACCCTGGGATTGCTCTGCAATGCCTAAGCTCTAGTTCCCAGACATTGCGCCTTCTAGGGGACCTACATTCCTGTCCAGGGTATGTATGGCTGCGGCAGGGACTGTCTGATTCTCATTCGATTTAGGCTGTCACAGATCAGCTGTTTCACTCTCAACCTTCAGTGTTTCTCCTCTGACTCAGATAATTGCCCTGCTGTGGGGATCAGACCCCTACTACAGTTCCCCTACCTGTCAAGGGCAGGTCCAGTCCTAGTAACAGTCCTGTTTTTCCCCCTAGTTCCTTTCCAAGTTTTGTGAGGTTCTATATATTTTTTTCCACTGGTCAGGCACTCCTGTCTGCTCTCAGCTGGTGTTCTGCATGTACTTTTGTGTCTGAAAGTGTATTCCTGATGTATCTGTGGCGAGATGTACTCCATATCCATCTACTTCACCATCTTGTTCTCTAAACTCTTATCCTCTTAAAGAGATTTCTTTATGCCCATTGCTATATTTTAAAATATTTTATTTTCCTATAGTTCAATTTTTGGTTGATTTTCTCCATCTTGATATTCCCCACTTGTCAGTTCAGTTCAGTTCAGTCGCTCAGTTGTGTCTGACTCTGTGTCCATGAGTGCAGCACACCAGGCCTCCCTGCCCATTACCAACTCCCAGAGCTTACTCAAACTCGTGTCCATTGAGTTGGCAATGCCATCCTACCATCTCATCCTCTGTCGCCCCCTTCTCCCACCTTCCATCTTTCCTAGCATCAGGGTCTTTTCAAATGAGTCAGCTCTTTGAATCAGGTGACCAAAGTACTGGAGTTTCATCTTCAACATCAGTCCTTCCAGTGAATATTCAGGACTGATTTCTTTTAGGATGGTCTGGTTGGATCTACTTGCAGTCCAAGGGACTCTCTCTCAAGAGTCTTCTCCAACGATTCTTCAGTGCTCAGCTTTCTTAATAGTCCAACTGTCACATCCATACATGACTACTGAAAAACCATAGCCGTGACTACATGGGCCTTTGTTGGCACAGTAATGTCTCTGTTTTTTAATATGCTGTCTAGGGTGGTCATAGCTTTCCTTCTAAGGAGTCTTTTAATCTCATGGCTGCAGTCATCATCTGCAGTGATTTTGGAATCCCCCAAAATAAAGTCTATCACTGTTTCCACTGTTTCCCCATCTATTTGCCATGAAGTGATGGGACCGGATTCCATGATCGATCTTGTCACTGCCTTGTAATCTTGCATTGAATACATTGACCAATTATTTTAATATTTTAAAATGATAACTCTGGATAGCTATGTCTCTTATGGATCTTTTTTTTTTTAAGATGGTCTTTTCCTCTTGGTTTTTAGTCGGCTATTCTTGTGGTATGCTTGATAAATTTTTGATTTAATGACAGATAATTTTTATAAAAATATACCCTATGTATATTGAAGCTCTTGATGTTATCTTTTTTCATAGAGAATGAAATTTTGCTTTCAGGAAAGCTATTAGAGTAGGGGCAGGTCATACAGGATTCAAAACTGGATTTCACTCTTTTGTGAGGGCTAGTCTATTTCTAGTTGGATCTTATTCTTACAGTGTAGACTTTTCAGGCTCCAAACTGGAAGCTAGGATATGCTTGATTGGTCTTAAGCTGTAGTTTTTGTTTTTATGGTCCCTCAAGATTGCCAGACTCTCTGCTCATCTTGCTAATTTCTTACCCACCACATTCTGTTTGTCCTCTTAGCCTCTCTAACACAATGTGCTTAAAAATGCCTTAAGGAGTTAAGTATTTTAAGTGGACAGCTCTAATGGGAGCTCTTTCCAGTTTGTTTTCCTTCGTTTCAGGGTTCTAACTGTTGAAGCTTTGGCTTCCTTGATTTCTCTTCAATGGTACCAAGCAGACTTTTTTTTTTTTTCCCAAGTTTTTGTGTTTTTTCACCAGCCATTTATTGTGGAGGTATTGATCGGTAATGAGTTATACCAACGTCACAAGTTAAACAACTCTGAAGCAATTTTTATTTTTCAGCTTCCAATATCTTTGTTTTTCTGGAACTGGACACAGTTAACTCATCAAAGAAGGCCATTCCTCACTATCTTAAACCTTTTAGTTTCAGACTATTTTGTTTTAACAAGTTTTACATCATTTGTAAATATGAAAATGCATTTTAAAAAGGGAAACAAATTTTAAAAGATTTTGCCAACATGTTTATTCAATATTAATAGAACTACAAAAATTAAATACTGTGTGTAATATATGAGTTTTAATATTGCAGAATTATAACCCTCTATAAGGTACGTCATGTAACAAGCTACTCTGCTTTTCTATCTTAAGCAACATGAAGTATTGTAAACGATAGATCACACCAATAACATTTCACTGTGTATTGAAATTAGCTTAAGAAACAATTCTTTTATTGGATATAGGTAAAAAAGAAAGAAACAGTGCTTCAATCCCTACCCTGAAAATAATCAGGGTAATTAATTAATCAAATTTCAGAACATCAGCTATAGGTCACAGGCAAATTTTTCCTAAGCAATTTGATGGAAAGTTTTGGTGTTGGTCAAAAGAAGATACAGGTTTATTATTCAACTTCATTTTAACGTGTTTCAATATTCTATGACAGATTTTGGTTAAGATAGTTCCATTAAAAGCACTGATTTAAAAATCTAACAACTTAAAACTACTACATCAAAAAAAAAAAAGTGGTCCATGAAATGTTCCTTTCTTTCTGAAGATTTTACAATGCATTTATATGATTAACCAGGCTTTTACTATTAAACTTAAATAGCCAAATGAGACAAACAGTTCTGAGCTATTCTTCCACAACCAATTAAGACAGTGCAGAGTTCTGTCCATTTAGCCATCTGAGTGTTCTGAGCAGATCTGTTGACCTTGCCAGCTCCTGCAGGCTTCTTGCCTGCTGTTGTGATGACAACCATAGTAACTGATTCATATCGTGAACAGCAAAATGATCCAGAGGAGGGTACTCAGAGAAACTCTCAGTATACATAGTTTTGTCATGAATCCCCTTAAAGATGGCAGCGTGAGTAGATTTCAAAAATTTGGGCCATCTTCCACTATTTACCAGAAAAGCAATCAATCTTCTTCTGCCTGGGTACCTTACAAGCAAGGTAAGGAGTGTGGCAATCCAGCTTCAGTGTGGAGCCAGCACTGATTTGGCCTGGATCAGGATAATACCTGAGCAGTGAAGCCAGTTGCTTCCATTAGCAAGTCATTTTTGCTGTCACCAGCCGCATTGTCACAATAAATATCTTTGACAAACATGTTCGTGACACAGAAGATCATGTTTTCCCCAGGCAAAGCATCACTCAGAGTTTCAAGATGCATTTCAACACACTTTACTTCAGTTTTTATGTTGACTTGGGCAAAGTGGTCACTATATCCAGTCTAGTCTTGACTTGGCTCACAGGAGTTTAACCAATAAGCCCAGTTTTGTAGACAACCTGGAGAGACAGACAAAAAGACTTGTCAGTTGCATGAGCTGTTGACAGGATGCAATACAGAACTTCAAGCAATGTAGTTCCCCTGGCATTGTCATCCTTATGGTGACTGTGGATTAAGAAATCCTTGAGGTCTGTAGAGTTACTGCAGGAAGCTGAGATGTGGACTGGTCCACATATCATAATTTTCAGACTGAATAAAAATAATCCACCCATTTTCATCTTTATTTTGTTCCAAATGTAACATATTCTACACGTTTATTCTCAATTATTATTTTCTCAGTCAACAAACACAATACTTATGACTTCTTATGAGGTGGTCTGTGATGTTTTTATATCTTTGAAAAGTTTCTTATAATTGGAAAGTTTGGACAATCATCAGTATATTAAAAATGTTGTTTTTCCTCACTGAGTCTAGGTTTTCTTCTGTATGAATAGAAATTTTACCCTTCCAGCACATAGAATGTAGTGAATGTTGAGGGAATTCAACAAATGTTAACTTCCCTAATAGTCCTTGCACACATATACCAGAAAACGTGGTTTGGCTCTACAACATAAGCTATCGAGTTAAAATCAAATTGATCAATTCTCAATTCTGACTTTGTAAAAAAATCAGTAGGAGGAGGGCTAGTCAAAAAGTTTAACTGCTAGTAGAAATTACTATTGAAGAAGTGTGAAAAAATGACAGACTTGTAGTTCAGGAATATAACTGAGAATTATAATGCTAAGCTTAGATTTTAAGTGAAAGTGAAAGTTGCTCAGTCACGTCCGACTCTTTGCAACTCCATGGACTATACAGGAATTCTCCAAGACAGAATACTGGAATGGGCAGCCTTTTCCTTCTCCAGGGGATCTTCCCAACCTAGGAATCAAACCCAGGTTTCCCACATTGCTGGCAGATTCTCTACCAGCTGAGCCACAAGGGAAGCCCAGGAATACTGGAGTGGGTAGCCTGTCTCTTCTCCAGTGGATCTTCCTGACCCAGGAATCGAACTGGGGTGTCCTGTATTGCCGGTGGATTCTTTACCAGCTGAACTATCAGGGAAGCCCAAGCTTAAACTTTAAAGAAGTCATTTAAAACAAGCTAATATATGGTTATTTATACTAAAAATACAATCAACCATAAAAGTAAGAGCCTGAATGAGACTCTAAACTTCATGCACATCCTTTAATTCTTACAGCAAACTTTTATGCTGTAAATGAATGCTAGTATTATTCTCATTTTATAGAGGAGGAATGTTGCAAATTTTGTGTAAGTTTACAGACCAAGTATGTGGTGAGGCAGGCTTTAACTACACTAAGGAAACCCTGTCCAAATCTGCTGTGAGACATTACCCCTGAATTGCTTCAGATGCATTCTGGACAATAGTATGATCTGGAATTTGAGGTGGAAGGAGGCAAGGTCCTGACTGCTCTCCTCCCTTTCCCCAAGAAAACATGCACTTCTTTCCTTCCTTGTTTCTTGAACTTGAGCATTAAGCATTTCCTCTCTTCTCTTTCATAGTGAACAGCTTCCTATGAATTTCCCCCAGCCCCATTGTTCTGTGAATGTTTCCATTTGTAGAGACAGCAATTCAAGGGTATCCAGACAGCTCTGGCTTTTCTGTTTTTGTCAAACCATCTGATTCTATGCTTCCTATGAAAAGTTTATTTGAAAATAGCAGAGGGAAACTTCCCAGATGTGTAGAGAGAACTAAGACTACTAAGGCACATTTCCCAGCAAAATTCTCTGAAGTAAAAATTGATCTATGATGGAGCCCTGTAATTAAGTGGCAATTACATTGTTAATTCCTCTGAGAAATGTCAGTGGCATAGCCTAAGTTGGTGAAAAATAAGTTAGCAGAGTCAAGACTAGTGCAGCCTAGACTCATCTCTTTTCTTCTTTGACTTTCAGCTTAGCTGGTTGTCGTGGTTGAATAGGTGGACTCGGGTCTGAAAGAGTACTTGGTCTTATGTTTTTCCTAATTAACTGTCTTAATAGCACATTCCTCTCCTGAGAACATAACTGCTTCTTGGAGCCAAATTCTGCCACTTTTGTGAGCATTGATTAACCATACTCACTCAGTAATCATGTGTGCATGTAACTGAGCAGGACCCATGAGGCCTTCCCAGAATAGACCTCCATCCATGTCCTCCGCCCTCCTTTCATTCATAGAAAAACTTGAGTCAAAGAATAAATTTAATCAGCGATGTGAAAACATACAGAAAAGAAGACAGTCAAGCAAGATAAAAATAATAATACTTTAGCCATTAAACAAAGTCAAGGACCTTTAAAAGTTCTTCCTCAAGGACTTTAGATAATATTCTGAGCCATATCCTTTGAGCTGTTTTGCAGGTACTGAGACACCCCCCCCCCCCGCCCCACCCATCAGGAGGAAGAAGTTAACTGTATGCTGCCCACAAGCACATAGAGCCTAGACTA
The DNA here is from genome assembly GCF_032405125.1 of Capricornis sumatraensis. Taxonomy (NCBI): domain Eukaryota; kingdom Metazoa; phylum Chordata; class Mammalia; order Artiodactyla; family Bovidae; genus Capricornis; species Capricornis sumatraensis. The sequence goes on along the minus strand of NC_091081.1, from coordinate 71,170,799 downwards.
CCTGGAACCAGAAGGCTGATGATACTGACTTCCAATTACCTCACCACCATCCAATCAGAAGAATTTCCGGAAGCTGATCACACCCTGCTCTTTGAACACTATAAAACTCCTCACTACCCCCTCCAGGGTGAGTCACATAGTCTTTCATTTTTTGGCCCTGTTGCATGGTATGTGGGGTTTTAGTTCCCCAACCAGGCATTGAACCTGTGCCCCTTGCATTGCAAATGCTGAGTCTTAACCATTGGACCACCAGGAAAGTCCTGTCACACAGTCTTGATGGCATCAGCCCACTGTGGCCCCCTTTGCCTGTCAAGGCAATAAAAGCTACTATTTTCTACCTCACCCCAAATCTTTTCAGCACCCAATTTCTTCAGCAATTTCTATTCAGCAACTTCACCCAATTTCTACTCAGCACAGGTGAACATGGGCCGAGTTTCAGCAACATATACAACAGTTTACTGAATAAACCTATGACTGAGGATAACCATGTATTTGCATAGGCAAAGGATTTCAGGAATCACTGGACCCTGAAACCATATCTGCCAATGCAGAGAAGATTTTGGGAGCATGGACCATCCAGGGAGGAATCTTTGTTGATTAAGAGCTGCTCATCTCTCAGTTTCATTCTGTGTTGGTGTCCCTTGGCATTAACATTCTATCACTTTTGTTCAAGTAGTCAATTCTTTTGTTACTGTTTGGGAAATGGTATAGATATACCATATGAATCACTTCTAGAGCAGCTATTACTGGTATATGAATGATTCATTTCTACTGTGATATACTTAAGAAAAATTCTTCCTCTCACTGTATTGGTCTCCCCCCCTACCCTACCTCTTTTCTTCTTTCAAAGTAAAAGGGAGAGAGAGAGAGATTCACAGATTTCATCTGTGATGATGTCCTTTCATTCATTTCTGTAGGTAAGTGTAAGAGAAGTGTGGCTCAAACTCCTCTAACCAAATGGCCTTCACACTTTAAAAGTATGGTCCATTTATTCAGGGCCCTGGGGTTCTGTTATAAACTTCAATGTGCAAACGCCAGGATGTATGAAAGAAGAGGCTTGAGAAAAGACTGGAGGATACTAAATATAATGATAAAATACAAAAGCCTACGAGTGAAGTGGAGCAGACAACTGAAGGCATCAGATGTGAAAGAGATGTGATGGACCCAATGAGTCTCGCTGTGTGTGAAGGAGAGAAATTGGGTTTTGAAGTCACGAGCTAAACCTCGCCTACATGAGCCAGTTAAATAGCGTGGAAGTAAGCTGAGTGCCTGGGCTTCCCTTGTGGCTCAGCTGGTAAAAAATCCTCCCGCAATGTGGGAGACCTGGGTTTGATCCCTGGGTTGGGAAGATCCCCTGGAGAAGGGAAAGGCTACCCACTCCAGTATGCTGGCCTGGAGAATTCCATGGACTGTTTAGTTCATGGGGTCACAAAGAGTTGGACAGGGCTGAAAGACTTTTGCTTTCAAGATGAGTGCCTGGCTCATCAAACCTGGGGTGGAACTCTGTGATGGAAGACCCTATTCTCCATTCTGAGTGAATGCCCTCCACCCACACAGAGGAGAAAGAGTACAGATTCCTCACCTCACCAGATGTGCTCATACCTGTAGAGATCACATTCATAAATGGGCCAGTGTTTTCTTCTTATTATTTCTTTCAGATCCAACCACTTAGACAAAAAGAATATGCAATTTATATGTAACTTTCACCACTCTGTTTTTTTTTAATTCAACAAATGAGCTGAGAAGTGGAAAGGAACCCTTACTTTCCGCATGGGATTAATCAGTTACAGAGGATATAAAACAATCCAGCTGTGCAGAAAAGGATGTAATCTATTTATATGACTCTGAGTACTTGGAAAAGAAAAACATGCCATGATAACAAGAACGTGTTTGCCATTTTTCTAGTCCTATACATAGTGTGTGATAGTAGGTTGTTTATGTTGTTTTTTAGGTACTGAAACTTATAGTAGAGTCCATTGGATTTGTGGTCAGGCTTTAACAATCTTGCAGTTTTAGGATACTTACTACTTCTATAAATCAAGAGTATCAGTATGTTCATATTTCTTAGAGACAGAAAGTTTGATTTTAGATTCAGCTGTAAAGTGCATAGATAATATAGTGTTCCCTGGGAGAATGTAAAGAAGAATTTAAGTGGCATACGTTATAGAGTAAAAAAAAAAAAAAAATGTGTTAATTTGCATCCCAGGAAGGTCAAAAGGTAATTAAGTTTGCATCTCAGCTTCATTTAAGACACATAATTCATTTAATGCTTCTAATGATCAGAAAAAGTGCTCTAATAGTGACAATGGAGAATGATATTCTCTCTTTAAACTTGAAACAAAGGACATGGAAACATATCTCAGCTTTTCATAAATTGTGACCTAAATAGAATCATTTAGCACTCTTGCAAAAAGTACAGGCTACTGAACCTTGCCCCCAATTATCAACTAACTTATAAAGGAAGAGATCACAATACCTAATACCAACTTCTTTAGCTTGGTCTCATACATTCCTGAAAGGACTTTCACTTCCAAGTTTGGGAAATTTTGAGCATCAAAATAAATAACCATATTTATTGGTTATAAATTATTGAACAAATGAAAGTAAATACATACATAAATAAGGATAAGAGAAACAATTCTTTACAAATGAATACCAAATAATAAATATATTAAAAAGTGTTATAACTTGAAAAACCACTACTTACTCCTATTATAGAAATTATTATTTCAATAAATGCTGAATCTATCGTGGGCTGAGGAGTGAAATACTTTCATGGCCCAAAGTATCTTCATTTTTCATGAAAAAATATATATTAACACCAGAGAGGCTAGATCATCAGGCAGAATAGCTGGGCAGTGTGTATAGTGGACTTCAAGGCAATAGCTTACACTTGGACCCTGAGCCAAATGGAAAGACAAGAACCCTGCATTTTTCTCAGGAGCCCACATCTTTGTTTTGACTGAGAGGCATCCAGGGAGACTCAGGAAGATGTAGGACTTCAACAACTATGTCAGGACCTCAGAGCTCAACACTGAAGACTGTTGTTGTCAATTTCTCATCCTGCTAAACAAGGACCATGGGAGTTCCTACTCTTCCTCTTCTAGGACTGGCCCAGGAATCAGGTGACCTCAGGCTGGGTCTAGACGCACAGATCCGTGGAATCCATGAACCAGGGTGGAAAAGCCTGAATTGCCAAATAGCTTATCATCATCATACTATAATATTCACTTCCCAATAGTCACTGAGGGCAGCTGGGATCCCCAGTTTTCCTCAAATATGCAGAACTTTTTCATCTTGGTCTGTCTGAAACCCTTCTGCTCTTGGGACTCTCTGGGGACATAGCAATAAAACAGAATATTTTGGTTATTGGGGTTTTAAATCATAATCATCAGCTTTATTTTGAATGTCTCTCTCTCTCTTTTTTTTTTTTTCCAGAAAGAATAATTTGCACAGATAGGCGGTATTAAGAGCCCTGTATTTCTCCAAATATTCAATGTTTGTCCATGGAGATAAGCAGACTACAGTAAGTTCCCTATAAACAAATGAGTTCCATTCCAAGAGCATGTTCATAAATCTAATTTGTTTTTAAGCCCAAAAAAGTTAGCCTAGGTACCCAGCTAACGCAATTGGTACTGTATTAGGTTTGCAAAACTTTTCACACAGATAATACATAAATAAATAAAACATTCTTAATTTTACAGTATAGTGCCTTGAAAAGTACAGTTGTACATTATAGCAGCTGGCATACAGGGCCTGGCATTGAGTTAGCAGGAAGAAGAGTTACTGTCTGGAGGAGGGAGAGGAGGTGGGAGACGGTAGAGCTGAAAGATTGTCAGCAATAGGAGACGGAGGGCAAGCTATAACTTCACTCATGCCTGCCATTGATGGCACAGATTTTGGTTCCTTGCTGGATTCAATTCCATCTACTCTCTTGAAAAAATGATCCAGTGATGTCTGGAGAGTAACTTTTTTTTTTTTTTTTTGGTTATAGATGGCACGGCAGCACTGGATTGTATTCTGAAGGTTGCTACTTCAACCTTCTTGAACAGATTGGGTTCTGTGCCTCAAAAACTAACAGTGACTCCTCAGACAGAACCAGCATACATGACTGGACAGACAAACATACATTCACGTTTTGAAAGTTTGCAACTTGAAGGTTTGTATGGAGGGGACATAATGTAATCCTAACTGAGGCCAACACTGGACCCCATCACAGCCACTTCCCATGCTGTTTCCCACACCATCCACATCACTCCCCTCTTTCTAGCTTCCAGATTTAAATCAAAACAAAACAGCAATTTACAGTCTCTGAATGGGTGAACTCACCAGAGCTCAGTAGCATATATATTGTATTTGTTCCTCATTAAAATTTCCCGTAGGAATGATGAAATAAAACAAGTGCACAAGACAAAGGTATAAATCTAAATAGATGGGCTTCCCCTTAAGCCTAATTTCTATGGATATGTACAGCCAACATGGACTTCCCTGATGGCTCAGCTGGTAAAGACTCTGCCTGCAATGTGGGAGATCTGGGTTCGATGCCTGTGTTGGGAAGATCCCCTCAAGTAGCTATGCAGTCCAGTATTCTGGCATGGAGAATTCCATGGACTGTGACTTAAATCAAATCCCATATGATTATACAGTGGAAGTGACACGTATGTTGAAGGGATTAGTTCTGATAGACAGAGTGCTTGAAGAACTATAGACAGAGCTTCATGAATTGTACAGGAAGCAGTGATCAAGACCATCTCCAAGAAAAAGAAATGCAAAAAGGCAAAATGGTTGTCTGAGGAGGCCTTACAAATAACTGAGAAAAGAACAGAAGCTAAAGGCAAAGGAGGAAAAGAATGATATACCCATTTGAATGCAAATTTCCAAAGAATAGCAAGGAGAGATAAGAAAGCCTTCCGCAGTGATAAGTGCAAAGAAATAGAGGAAAACAACAGAATGGGAAAGACTAGAGATCTCTTTAAGAAAATTAGAGATACCAAGGGAACATTTCATGCAAGGATGGGCTCGATAAAGGACAATAATGGTATGGACATAACAGAAGCAGAAGATATTGAGAAGAGGTGGCAAGAATACACAGAAGAACATTGGGGTACATGTGTCTCTTTCAATTCTGGTTTCCTCAGTGTGTATGCCCAGCAGTGGGATTGCTGGGTTGTAAGGCAGTTCTATTTCCAGTTTTTTAAGGAATCTCCACACCCACTCCATAGTGGCTGTACTAGTTTGCATTCCCACCAACAGTGTAAGAGGGTTCCCTTTTCTCCACATCCTCTCCAGCATTTATTGCTTGTAGACTTTTGGATCGCAGCCACTCTGACTGGCGTGAAATGGTACCTCATTGTGGTTTTGATTTGCATTTCTCTGATGATGAGTGATGTTGAGCATCTTTTCATGTGTTTGTTAGCCATCTGTATGTCTTCTTTGGAGAAATGTCTATTTAGTTCTTTGGCCCATTTTTTGATTGGGTCGTTTATTTTTCTGGAATTGAGCTGCAGGAGTTGCTTGTATATTTTTGAGATTAGTTGTTTGTCAGTTGCTTCATTTGCATTATTTTCTCCCATACTGAAGGCTGTCTTTTCACCTTGCTTATAGTTTCCTTTGTTGTGCAGAAGCTTTTAAGTTTAATCAAAAAGAATACATTTGAATCATTTCTAATGAGGTGGATGAAACTGGAGCCCATTATACAGAGTGAAGTAAGCCAGAAAGAAAAACACCAATACAGTACACTAATACATATATATGGAATTTAGAAAGATGGTAATGATAACCCTGTATGCGAGACAGCAAAAGAGATACAGATGTATAGAACAGTCTTTTGGACTCTGTGAGAGAGGGAGAGGGAGAGTGTGGGATGATTTGGGAGAATGGCATTGAAACATGTGTAATATCATATATGAAACGAATCGCCAGTCCAGGTTTGATGCATGATACTGGATGCTTGGGGCTGCTGCACCGAGACGACCCAGAGGGATGGTATGGGGAGGGAGGAGGGTGGGAAGTTCAGGATGGGGAACATGTGTATACCTGTGGTGGATTCATGTTGATGTATGGCAAAACCAATACAATATTGTAAAGTAATTAACCTCCAATTAAAATAAATAAATTTATATTTAAAAAAAAGAATACACAGAAGAACTATACAAAAAAGACCTTCATGACCCAGATAACCACGATGGTGTGATCACTCACTTAGAGCCAAATATATTGGAATGTGAAGTCAAGTGTGCCTTAGGGAGAATCACTACAAAGAGAGCTAATGGAGGTGATAGAATTCTAGTTGAGTTATTTCAAATCCTGAAAGATGATGCTGTGAAAGTGCTGCACTCAATATGCCAGAAAATTTGGAAAACTCAGCAGTGGCCACAGGACTAGAAAAGATGTTTTCAGTCCAATCCCGAAGAAAGGCAATGCCAAAGAATGTACAAACTACTGCACAATTGCACTCATCTCACTCCAGTACTCTTGCCTGGAAAGTTTCATGGACGGAGGAGCCTGGTAGGCTGCAGTCCATGGGGTCGCTGAGTTGGACATGACTGAGCAACTTCACTTTCACTTTTCACTTTGATGCAATGGAGAAGGAAATGGCAACCCACTCCAGTGTTCTTGCCTGGAGAATCCCAGGGATGGGGAGCCTGGTGGGTTGCCATCTATGGGGTTGCACATGACTGAAGCGACTTAGCAGCAGCAGCAGCACACGTTAGCAAAGTAATGCTCAACATTCTCCAAGTGAGGCTTTAACAGTATGTGAACCATGAAATTCCGGATGTTCAAGCTGGATTTAGAAAAGGCAGAGGAACCAGTGATCAAATTGCCAACATCCATTGGATTATAGAAAAAGCAAGAGAGTTCCAGAAAAACATCTATTTCTGTTTAATTAACTATGCCAAAGACTGTGGAAAATTTAAAGAGATGGGAATACCAGACCATCTGACCTACCTCTTGAGAACTCTGTATACAGGTCAGGAAGCAACAGTTAGAAGTGGACATGGAACAACAGACTGGTTCCAAATAGGAAAAGAAGTACATCAAGGCTGTATATTGTCACCCTGCTTATTTAACTTGTATGCAGAGTACATCATGAGAAACACTGGACTGGAAGAAACACAAGCTGGAATCAAGATTCCCGGGAGAAATCTCAATAACCTCAGATATGCAGATGACACCACCCTTAGGGCAGAAAGTGAAGAAAAACTAAAGAACCTCTTGATGAAAGTGAAAGAGGAGAGTGAAAAAGTTGGCTTAAAACTCAACATTCAGACAACTAAGATCATTGCATCTGGTCCCATCACTTCATGGCAAATAGATGGGGAAAAATAGAAACAGTGTCAGACTTTATTTTGGGGGGGGGGCCTCCAAGATCACTGCAGAATGAAATTTCACTACAGCCATGAAATTAAAAGATGCTTGCTCCTTGGAAGAAAAGCTATGACCAACCTAGACAGCATATTAAAAAGCAGAGACATTACTTTGCCAACAAAGTTCTGTCTAGTCAAAGCTATGGGTTTTCCAGTACTCATGTCCTTCTCCAGGGATAAAGAAAGCTTAGTGCTGAAGAACTGATGCTTTTGAACTGTGGTGTTGGAGAAGACTCTTGAGAGTCCCTTGCACAGCAAGGAGATCCAACCAGTCCACCCTAAAGGAAATCAGTCCTGAATGTTCATTGGAAGGATTGATGTTGAAGCTGAAACTCCAATCCTTTGGCAACCTTATGCGAAGAACTGACTCATTTGCAAAAACCCTGATGCTGGGAAAGATTGAAGGTGGGAGGAGAAGGGGATGACAGAGGATGAGATGGTTGGATGGCATCACCAACTCGACGGACATGAGTCTGAGCAAGCTCCAGGAGTTGGTGAAGGATTGTACATGACTGAGTGACTGAATTGACTGATGGTGTAGTCCATGGGGTCGCAAAAATTCGGACATGACTTTCACTTTTTTTCACAGCCAATATAATCTCTAGACAGTTAAGTTTTGTTGAGACTAGCAATGATTTCTATGAAAGCCTTTTAGACATGAGGTGCAGTGAGCCCACAATGTAATAACAATCTGGAGACCTTAAAAACATGAATTAATAGCCCCTGGAATGTTTTGCAAGAGAAAGAAAGCCAAAGGTATTGAAGAAAGCACTGGGAAGTAAAATGAATAGATCAAAATCTTGTTCTAAATCAGCTTTCAGATTTAACAGGCATGGTTCACACAATTCTCTGTTTCACAGCATTGATATGACTTCAAAGGTGAGGGGGTGGCTTTAAGATGTTCCACATAATCCTTGTATTTCCAACTGTTTTCATGTTCATAAAAACTTGCAAGCTGTCTGCATCCTCTCTTTTGGGAAAGTCAGCACAGGTTTGTTCTTCATAAAACTGCAGAACACAACATCCTTAGAAAAATGTCAAATCTCCTGGTTGTGGGGTGTAATCTTGCCCTATTCAATTAAATGACTTTTCTCAGTGTTGAGATGCATAGCCGAAGGGGAGCATGCATTTCCTTAATTTAAAATGGCTGTGAACTGACAGAGTCATTTAATCATGTGGAACTAAGTAGAGAGACTAGGTTCTGTTTATCTCTAGTAGAATAACAAGCTGCAAATAAATGTAAAACATTTCAGTGCATAGGTAAACCAAGGATGATTTCTCAGAATAACATATCAGGGTTCTATTTCATAAATAATATTTATATTGTTAGTTACTGAATTGTTTGCAATCTGTATGCCTCGGCAGAGAAACCCCAAATCTTTCCCAAATAGATCATTTTCTTAAAAGTTGAAGTCACATGGCATTCAGAAATCAGAGATTTTTGATTGGTGAATTTTGGGTCTGCCCCTAACTAGGAGACAATAAGCAAACCACAAGAGCTTTCTAAGTATTATTTTCTGTAAATGGGATGTAAGGATTAAGATAATTTTGTCCATGCATAAGGACAGAAGTAGATTTCTTCTCCCACCCCTTTCTGCTACTGTTACTACTAAGTCACTTCAGTCGTGTCTGACTCTGTGTGACCCCATAGACGGCAGCCCACCAGACTCCCCCATCCCTGGGAGTCTCCAGGCAAGAACACTGGAGTGGGTTGCCATTTCCTTCTCCAATGCATGAAAGTGAAAAGTGAAAGTGAAGTTGCTCAGTCGTGTCAGACTCTGTGACCCCATGGACTGCAGCCTACCAGTCTCCTCCGTCCATGGGATTTTCCAGGCAAGAGTACTGGAGTGGGAGCCATTGCTTTCTTCAACCCCTCTTTCTGGCCAAAGTTAACTCCCACATTGGTCTGCCACCCTGGATGACAAGCCACCCTTATGATGGCTCATGCTAGAATTCCAGGTGTGATGCTGATCTTGAGTGGCCTTGGCCTGCAGCAGCTTGAGGCAGAGTTTCAGTTCCTGCCCAGAGTCTGAAGTCAGGTTACAGCAGTGAGAACTCTGAAATCCAGTCACTAGACTACCAGGGACCAGTAGGCCCTTCAACTTTGTAGAAATGAAACAGAAAGAAACAAGTGTTTATAATTTATGGAGGAAAAAAGAATACATGTGCATATACACACGGGTGGGCTCAGAGACAGAATCACACCCTTGTGGTAGTTTGAATCACTTACATGGGGCATTTCTTCCCAGTTTCCTCTGACCAATCATCTTGCTTTGCCTGGTTCTGTGGCTGTGTTTGGTATATCTCAGAGTCCTCCCATGTGTGCGTGTGCATCTCTTAACCAATTTGGATTCTAGCAAAAGGCCTCTGACTTCAGTCCCCTTTTTGATCTCCTATGACCCTTCTGTGCGTGTATAGTTGAGAAGCTCTTCTTGACCTCTAGAATGAGAAACATGTGATCTCTTTTCTGGGTAGGGCTAGCTCCTCCTCTTCATTTTGGAGTATGTGTTCACATGGGACAAACTCCAGCACTTCAGCTGAGGGCTCATCTGTCTCCCCTACCTCAGTGCCTAGAGCGAAGCAACTTGTCCCACAAGACTCTGTATGATCACAGAGTGTTTGTCTGAACTCACTGGAAAGGAGCTATCCTTCAGGAGAGCAAGGAGACCTACTGATATCAAAAGGCTTGTTAGGGATCTCTATGCTAGGCAGCTTCTAAACAGTAAGATTCCATAGATAAGTACAATTTCAAATAAAATCAGTCAGTTCAGTTCAGTTCAGTTGCTCAGTCGTGTCCAACTCTTTGCGACCCCATGAATTGCAGCGCGCCAGGCCTCCCTGACCATCACCAACTCCCGGAATTTACCCAAACCTCATGTCCATTGAGTCAGTGATGCCATCCAGCCATCTCATCTTCTGTCGTCCCCTTCTCCTCTGCACCCAATCCCTCCCAGCATCAGGGTCTTTTCCAATGAGTCAACTCTTCACATGAGGTGGCCAAAGTATTGGAGTTTCAGCTTTAGCATCAGTCCTTCCAATGAACACCCAGGACTGATCTCCTTTGGGATGGACTGGTTGTATCTCCTTGCCCTCCAAGGGACTCTCAAGAGTCTTCTCCAACACCACAGTTCAAAAGCATCAATTACTTGGTGTTCAGCTTTCTTCACAGTCCAACTCTCACATCCATACATGACTACTGGAAAAATCATAGCCTTGACTAGATGGACTTTTGTTGGCAAAGTAATGTCTCTGCTTTTGAATATGCTATGTAGGTTGGTCATAACTTTCCTTCCAAGGAGTCTTTTAATTTCATGGCTGCAGTCACCACCTGCAGTGATTTTGGAGCCCAAAAAAAGAAAGTCTGACTCTATTTCCACTGTTTCCCCATCTATTTCCCAGGAAGTGATGGGACCAGATGCCACGATCTTAGTTTTCAGAATGTTGAGCTTTAAGCCAATGTTTTCACTCTCCTCTTTGACATTAATCCAGAGGCTTTTTAGTTCCTCTTCACTTTCTGCCATAAGGGTGGTGTCATCTGCATATCTGAGGTTATTGAGATTTCTCCCAGCAATCCTGATTCCAGCTTTTGTTTCTTCTAGTCCAGCGTTTCTCATGATGTACTCTGCATAGAAGTTAAATAAGCAGGGTGACAATATAAAGCCTTGATGTACTCCTTTTCCTATTTGGAACCAGTCTGTTGTTCCATGTCCAATTCTAACTGTTGCTTCCTGACCTGCATATAGGTTTCTCAAGAGGCAAGTCAGGTGGTCTGGTATTCCCATCTCTTTCAGAATTTTCCACAGTTTATTGTGATCCACACAGTCAAAGGCTTTGGCATAGGCAATAAAGCAGAAATAGATGTTTTTCTGGAACTCTCTTGCTTTTTCCATGATCCAGTGAATGTTGGCAATTTGATCTCTGGTTCCTCTGCCTTTTCTAAATCCAGCTTGAATCTGGAAGTTCACGGTTCACGTGTTGCTGAAGCCTAGCTTGGAGAATTTTGAGCATTACTTTAGTAGCGTGTGAGATGAGTGCAATTGTGTGGTAGTTTGAGCATTCTTTGGAATTGCCTTTCGTTGGGATTGGAATGAAAACTGACCTTTTCCAGTCCTGTGGCCACTGCTGAGTTTTCCAAATGTGCTGGCATATTGAGTGCAGCACTTTCATAGCATCATCTTTCAGGATTTGAGATAGCTCAACTGGAATTCCATCACCTCCACTAGCTTTGTTCATAGTGATGCTGTCTAAGGCCCACTTGACTTCACATTCCAGGATGTCTGGCTCTAGGTGAGTCATCACACCATCATGATTATCTGGGTCATGAAGATCTTTTTTGTACAGTTCTTTTGTGTATTCTTGTCACCTCTTCTTAATATCTTCTGCTTCTGTTAGGTCCATACCATTTCTGTCCTTTATTGAGCCCATCTTTGCATGAAATGTTCCCTCGGTATCTCTAACTTTCTTGAAGAGATCTCTAATCTTTCCCATTCTGTTGTTTTCCTCTGTTTCTTTGCGTTGATTGCTGAGGAAGGCTTTCTGATCTCTTCTTGCTATTCTTTGGAACTCTGCATTCAGATGCTTATAGCTTTCCTTTTCTCCTTTGCTTTTTACTTCTCTTCTTTTCACAGCTATTTGTAAAAACCTCCTCAGACAGCCATTTTGCTTTTTTGCATTTCTTTTCCATGGGGATGGTCTTGATTCCTGTTTCCTGTACAATGTCATGAACCTCCATCCATAGTTCATGAGGCACTCTATCTATCAGATCTAGGCCCTTAAATCTATTTCTCACTTCCACTGTATTATCATAAGGGATTTGATTTAGGTCATACCTGAATGATCTAGTGGTTTTCCCCACTTCCTTCAATTTAAGTCTGAATTTGGCAATAAGGAGTTCATGATCTGAGCCACAATCAGTTCCCAGTCTTGTTTTTGCTGACTGTATAGAGCTTCTCCCTCTTTGACTGCAAATATAATCAATCTGATTTCAGTGTTGACCATCTGGTGATGTCCATGTGTAGAGTCTTCTCTTATGTTGTTAGACGAGGGTGTTTGCTATGATCTGTGCATTCTCTTGGCAGAACTCTCTTAGCCTTTGCCCTGCTTCATTCTGTACTTCAAGGCCAAGTTTGCCTGTTACTCCAGGTGTTTCTTGATTTCCTACTTTTGAGTATAAATGTCTGGTTGCCAATTTTTATAATTAAAATACATAATCAAAAACACCAACAAAAAAACCCAAACATCTTGATTGGTATTTCATAATTGTGCTGTTTGGGCACTAAGTTCTGTCCGACTCTTTGCCACCCCATGGACTGTAGCCCACCAGGCTCCTCTGTCCATGGGATGTCTCAGCAAGAATACTGGAGTGGGTTGCCTTTTCCTTCTCCAGATATTCCCTAACACAAAATCATTTTAATACCAATAACATTTGGAAGACATACATTTGAAGGAAAAAACTTTATTTTGAATGAAATAAATTTAATTATATAATAATGGTATTGCATTGCTTATATTTGATTTATTTTGTTGCAGACTAATGGAAAACCCCGTGTGGGAAAAAACAGGTCTGTCCATAGTCATTTAGAAACCATTACTTTAATGAGCCTTACAAAGCAAAAGCTAGCTTACTGATGGAAATCCCTATCAGTTTTTAAGCTTAGTTATAAATGGAATTTTAAAGCCTGTTTATTTATCCTGTAAAAAACCTCCTTCTTTTGTTATTATCTGATCTTGGTACATAGCATTTGTTGCTGATAGTGGTAGACTTATCTTCTAAAACATTAGAAACACTTAAGCTAGCTTCCACATTTGTGACTGTGTCTGGAGATGCAAAAAAAAAAAGAAGAAACCAATACTGATTGAAACAAAATGCAGTCTAAAATAATATAATCTTCTTAGAAATAGAAAATCTAATGTGTAATATGCAGTCAGTTCTTACAAGGCTAGCCACAGCCTCATACAACACCCTAAATATTCTACTATACTTATTTGGGCAGCTGTCTCAATGATTTCACAATTTGATTGATGTTCTTGACGTTATTTTTACTTGCTATAGTTTTCTTGTTAATAAGATTGCTATACAAATGATACACATTACAAGCCATGGTTCAAAGTATTGCTGCCATCCTATGACCATCTAAAAGAAAAACACAATGAGAGAAAAAAAAAATTGAGAGAAAATAGCTTTATAAAACCACCAAATACACCTTCTACAGAAAATTTTTCATTAGAAGGTAGATGCTAGTAAAGAGAAAGATGAATCTTAGATACTATAATTTAGAATATCAATAACATGGGAGTTAATCTCAACTCTACAAAAAGTATGTGGGGATTCATAGGCATGTCTGGAAGGCAATGTGTATCAAGATTACAATATCTTCTGTGCAACATAGATTTTAAGTCTCTTTTCTATTGCAAAGATAAAATATAATATCATAAGGATATATTAAAATGAAGAATGGGGCTAGTGAAATTTGGGCATTGGGATAATATTCAAATAGTGTTTAATGAAACTAACTTTTACAATTTCTGTCTTCTTTATTTGTTCTATTTAGTGTATTTTGTTTATTCAATACACTGCTACTTCTCTTTTTCCTTCCAAGTTATATGTCATTCTGCAAATACTCATAATACATAATTATTCATTAGTGAACACTCTGAAATTACTTACTTACTCTAATTACCACTGAAAGACAAATCCTAAATGTCTAGTGGAGAGTAAGTCTGCTTATTATGTACAATTATATTCAGTTTCACCTGAATGATTGTAATTTAATATCACTAAGTAGTATATGATATTACTCCTTTTCTTCTCCAACTCTACTCTGTGCTAGTGGTTTATCTGTATTATGGCCTATCCAACAGACAGATTTATTGTTGCACAAAGCTACTGAGCAATGGTTGAACAGAATTTAAATCTTAATTAACTGCTAATTAGAAAGAAAACATGGAGTGTCCCCCTCCCCCTAAAATAAAATCTACTTTTTCCCTAATAGGTTTTAAAAGGCATTTCCTAAACCATACGTCTTACAAAATGAATAGGTATTATCAGGAGACAGCTTGCATGTTGAAGAGCCAAGAATCTCGTGGGAGAAGCCTGTTGAATCACTGCTACTGTATCATTTTTTAAAGCAGTATGGAATGAAACTTTAATTTCTATGAAGGAAACACTGCTAATGAAAAATGAATTCTGCTAAGCCAATTTCATTTCCCTGAACACTGCTCTCATTAGATGAAAGAAGTTTCGCTGAGAGCTCAGGATTGAACACTGAAACCGTAACATGAGTTACAATAAAAGAATATGGTGGAATCTGTTGCTTTGATAGTAGCTACAGGCCAGTGGTGATGCTTATGACGACTTCTGTCTCTAAACTTCCACAAGTGTGACTTCACTGATTATCCCAGGCTTCAGTTCCACATTCCAATTTTCTATTTAGTCACTGTCTTACCATCATCTTAAAATCAATATACCTAATGCTGAATCTATCATTTTCCTCCCAAATCAGGAAATTTCTTCAATTTGCTTTCTAAAGGACCTGTGCTATACTTTTAATTAAAAATGAACATTGTACCCTGACATTCAAGAACTTCGGCATTAGCATCCAAAACTTTTTACCATGTTGCTCTGTTCTAGTCATGGCTACTTTTAGTTTTGTTTTGTTGTTTGTTACTAATATCTTTAACAATCTGTGGACTTTTCCCAGAAGGATCCCCATGTCTATAAACCTGGTATTTTTTTTTCAACTTTGTAAGGGGCTCAAGGATATCTGCTGCTGCTGCTGCTGCTGCTGCTACTAAGTTGCTTCAGTCGTGTCCGACTCTGCAACCCCATAGATGGCAGCCCACCAGGCTCCATCCCTGGGATTCTTCAGGCAAGAACACTGGAGTAGGTTGCCATTTCCTTCTCCAATGCACGAAAGTGAAAAGTGAAAGTGAAGTCGCTCAGCCGTGTCCGACTCTTTGCGACCCCATGGACTGCAGCCTACCAGGCTCCTCCATCCATGGGATTTTCCAGGCAAGAGTACTGGAGTGGATGCCATTGCCTTCTCCCCAGGATATCTAAAAGGCCACAAATAAATCTCTTATAAGTCTCAATATCCCTTTGTTTTTCCTACAAAATTAGGTTATTTGATGTTTCCTTCATATTCACTGTATTTTCCTGATACTGAGCTCTAGTTATGTTATACCTGTCACCAGTAACCTCCTCTCTCATACCTATCTATTCTTCAAATGAAAGTGAAAGTGTTAGTTGCTCAGGCATGTCCGAGTTCTTGCAGCCCCATGGACAGTAGCCTGCCAGGATTCTCTTTTCCATGGAATTCTCCAGGCAAGAATACTAGAGTGGGTAGCCATCCCCTTTTCCAGGGGGTCTTCCTGACCCAGGGACTGAACGTGGGTCTCCTCCATTGCAGGTGGATTCTTTACTGTGTGATCCGCCAGAGAAGCCACCTAGTCTTTGAAGTCTTGCTAATGTTGCATCCACAAGTAGGTATTTCTTGGGGGTTTTGACTATCCAACACCCATCCTCTTTTATGCTGGCAGTAGTACCCTTATCTTGGATGAATACTCACCCCTCCCTCATAGAGTCCATAGCCCTCCTCTCAAAGTGGTTCCTGACTCCAACCCATTAGCACTTTCAATCTCTTTGGTCATAAAGACTGACACGTCTGAGAGGCTAGCAGATGTCTGATGGGGGTTTCTGGGAAAGTAGCTTCATTATTTTTTGGTGGAGATTCTCTTTTCCTCTGGAAAATAGAAAGGAGGCATATAATTCCTCTGCATTCTGACTATTCTTGTAATTAGAAGGAGTGCAGATTTAGGCTTAAGCTGACATACTAGAAGAAGTCAAGAGAAATTTGGAGAAACTAGGCACTGAGTTACACTGTTGAGCCCCCTAGACCATGACCATCTAGAAGCCCACCTTTTATATTATTCAATACATTTTCTATGCCATTTGAGCTAGTTTGAGTTAGGTCTTCTAGTGCTTGCAAACTAAAAATTTCTAAAGTATACATTACTCAAACAGTCTTGATTTTCCTTCTTAGTACATTGTGACATTTTGTCGGTTCAATTTTTTGTGTCAGTTGGTCTAATCTATGTGTAATGGTATATGTGGCTTATTTTCCATCTGGTAAGAAGTTCAAGCTTGAAAATCTACACATCAAGCATGTCTTTAACCTTCATTTCACCTTGCCTGAGACCTTTCTTTATATATGATTATACATGTTTCCTCATATATTAAATGTTAACTTTAGAATGCTTCAGACACTGTGGTAAGCACAGAGAACAGGAGCAGAAAGGACAGAGGGTTGTCTATTGGTAGCAAGCCATCCGAAAATTTAGTGGCTTAAATTAGTGATCATATATTTTACAAGAACAAAATATTTTAATGATAAACGTATAATTTCACCAGGATTTTTCAAGGGCAATATGTCTCCCCTCTCCCTGGTAGCAGCTGAACTCAAGGGATCAGTTCCAAGATGATGGTCTTATGTGTCTGGCAAGTTGGTGCTGTCTGTGAGCGGAGAGCATAGCCAGCCTTGATTTCTCACCATGCAGATTCTTTCACAGCACTCCTTGGGCTTCTTCATATTATGGTGGCTTGGCTACAAAAGCAGGTCTTATAAAAGACAGGAAGTGGAGGCTGCTAGTTTCTTAAGGCTTAGATCTGGAACCTGAAGCAATTTTACTTCTCTAACACATTGGTCCAAATAGTTGAAGATCCTGTCAAAATCCAAAAGGAGGAATAAATAAATCCCATCTCAGAGTAGAAGTATTTGTGGCCATCTTTAATGGACAGCAAGGATACATAGAATATGGTCTTTTACTTTAAAGAAATAAGCTCAGTGGGTATGAGAATGAGACATGAGACATACAGATGTGAGAATAAGAAAATGAAATAGTAAATGCTGAAATATTCATAAATAGTGATATAGAATGATTGGTATTCCTCCAAAATTCACATATTGAAGCCCTAACTTCTAATGTGACTGTGTTTGGGGATAGGGCCTCTAAGGAGGTAATTAAGGTTAAATGAGGTCACAAGAGTAGGGACCTAATCCTATGGGACTTGTGTCCTTATGAGAAGAAGAGGGGACACCAGAGATCTCTCTATCTTCTCTCTCCTCTCTCCCCATGAATGCACAGAGAAGAGGCCTTGTGAGCAAAGAGCAAGAAGATAGCCGTCTACTAGCCAGGAAGAGAGATCTCACCAGAAACCAACTCTAGCAGGACCTTGAATTTGTTTCACAGCCTCCAAGACTGTGAGGAAATAAATTTCTGTTGTCTAGGCCACTCAGCCTGTGATATTTTTTATAGAAGTCCTAGAGAACTAATGATAATAGCTAGATAGAGAGATTTTGATAGGATAGATATTAACAGATAGATGGATAACATATCCTACCCAGACTTGCCTGAGGAGGTCAGAGGAAGGCTGCCAAGTTGCACAGCTCCAAGGAACATAATTTATGTAAAGTAAGTGTGAATTGTGAATTATCTGAATGCTGCAAACCTGGGAGAGAAGAGATAGTACAGAGAAGGAGAAATTTGAATTAAGACTGGAAGTTTAAGTAAGTCGTTCATGGAAAGATTAGGAAAGAGAAGCATTCCAGGCAGAAGGTAGAACTGGTGAAAAGTTATAGGTACATGAAACTGCGAGGCATTTTCTAGAAACCAGGCTCCTTTCTCAGTTGAGAGCAGAAGGCATGTGGGGGTGTTTCTGCAGGCAGCATCTGTGAGCCAGATGAATGACCTGTTGCTGTTTTTGTTATTGCTTTTGCTCAAAACAAGACCAAACATCACCAATTGATTCAGGTTTCCTTCTTTTCTGCCTTCTCTGTGCCAAGCTTGTTTCTAAGTCTTTCCATCCCTTACTTTTTAACAGCCACCATGTATCATGTTCCTTTCAATTCTTACCAGTATTTTTTACTCACAGTTGGAATTCTGCATAACTCCTAAGTAGACGGCATTTACTCCTCCTACTCTGTCCCCACTTCTGACCTAATTCAAAGAATATAATTAGTTGGGTTGAGTATTTTAAAAACTGTTTTGGCAGTCACTGTGATTATGGCTGATTTGTAAGTGGTCTGATAAGGTTGAAAATCAGATTACCAAGTCTTGAATATGAAATGAGGTTTTAAGCAGAAGATTATTTAAATGGCTGTATTTGTTTTAAATGAAATATGGCAGTAGATTGTTATGGTCCAGGGCAGGCTGCTCCAAAGTATGACTCAATGGCATATGGATTATTTTGAATTAAAGTCATCTAAGAAATGGCTGATGGGAGAGGGGCACTTTGACCTTCCTCACTGCCCCTCAATAAGCAGGAGAGAAATGTCCCATGTGACAGGTACACTCTCTGCATCTAGAGGTAGAAGGACATCTTTGCTGCAACAGACAGGGAATTTGGGGGCAAGAAGCTTTATAAATAAAATATGTTATATTACTTCCTTAATTTTCTATACCAAGCCCAAACTGTTCAGATTTTTCCACTGGTTCAGTGCCCAAAGCCTAGGTTTCTTCGTCCTCTCAATTTCTCAGAAATATATATATATATGTATATATATATATATATATATATATATATATATATATATATTTTTTTTTTTTTTGGGCTAAGGTCCCATTGCTATGAGACCTCTCTTTGCACAAATTAAAATTTGTTTCCTTTTCTCCTGTTAGCCTATCTTGGGTCAATTTATTTTTAGTCCCATCCTAAGAACTCAAGAAGGCTAAGGCAGAATTTTTCCCCTCCTCAATAAGGTAATTTTGATTTAGCTGTATTTCATAGAAGACTTAAGTAGAGGTATGCTAGAGGTATGCCCTCTCATATACTTTTTTGGTTCTTCTTTGGGAGACTACACATTTTTCATACGTGTATTTATTCTGAACAATATGAAAATGCTGTTCCAGTTATTGAGCCATTTTCTCTTATGCCAAAACTCCCTCTGGAACAGATGAGCACATTAAATCAAGTCTTCTTGATTGACAGAACCGTAATCAACCTGAATCTTATTCATCTTTATCTTTCTGAATGTTTGCATTAGCTGCAAACCACAGTTTTGCTTTGTCAACTCAATCCTTATTAATATCCAACTTCAGAGAGCACTTGAATGAGCCTGGAGAGCTGCAGGAGAAACAGCAGACATGCCTCTCCTGCCTGCTTCCTACTTGTCTGCTATGCTTCCTGTCTGTGCTTCCCCTGACATCGCCCTGGCCTTGAGTCTTCATTCTGGCACTAGCTGCACTGTCCTAAAGCAGCAGTTATAGTGAATCTGTGGGCTTCCCAAGTGAGGCTAGTAGTAATGAACCCATCTGCCAATGGATGAGACACAAGAGACGCCAGTACAATTCCTGGGTTGGAAAGATCCCCAGGAGGAGAGCATGGCAACCCATTCCAGTATTCTTGTCTGGAGAATCCCATGGACAGAGAAGCCTGGCAGGATACAGTCCCTGGGATCACAGAGTCAGACATGACTGAAGCAACTTAGAACACACGCATAGTGAACTTATCGTTTTCCTCCGTTCTCCAAGTGCGTCTTACCATGCCTGCCCAGAGACACAGCACGTCAGCTCTCTCATTCTCCTCAGAGTGCTGTCCCAGGCCATAGGCTCTCTCTTCCGAATTGCTGAACTGTCATAACTCCAACCTCTCTGTGTCCTTTGTGTCCTGAGCACTAGAAGTGATAACCGCTTCCTTCCTTTGCCAGTTCATACTTCAGAGTTCTCTTTTTACCCTTCATTACCTAGTTACTAACTTTTACCCAGTTAGTTGTTTACATTAGCTGCTTGTTGTTCAAATAACTGGCATTGAGTCAAGGTTCAACTAAAGAAGAAGAGACTTCAGAAGATATTATATATATAAAATAAGGAATTGGTTTACATGAATATGGTTGCTGCCTGGGCAAGTCTGAAGTCCACGGGGCATGATGTCAGGAATGGCAGGCAGAAACCCTTGTACATGGGCTGAAATTACTGTCAACAGCCAGGATTTCTTCTTCATCAAGAAAGCCTCAGCTCTTTGTTTAAAACCTTTCAACAGGTTGGATCTGGTCCACCCAGATTTAACCTGTTTCTCAAGGTCAACTGATTATGGTGCTGTGTGTTTAGTCGCTCAGTCGTGTCCAGCTCTTTGAGACCGCATGGACTGTAGCCCTCCAGGCTCCTCTGTCCATGGGGATTCTCCAGGCAAAAATACTGGAATGGGTTGCCATGCCCTCCTCCAGGGTTTCTTCCCAACCCAGGGATTGAACCTAGGTGTCCCACATTGCAGGTGGATTCTTTACCATCTGAGCCACCAGGGAAGCTACCTTCATCCACAATAACTTCACAGCCACATCTAGATTACTGTTTGATTGAATGAGTGGTGACTATAGCCCAGCCAAGTTGACACAGCCAAAGACTACACAGCTGATGTGGTCTTTGTTTCCATGCCAGCCTCTAACTCATACAGACCCTCATCCATGTGTAGACAGCTGGATTTTCCTGACTGAACGATAGCAAGAAAGAACTGCTGTGAGAACTTATTACAAACCTAGATCACATGGATGCAAAGTGTGGTTCCAGCTCTCTTTATCTTAGAATGTTATACAGAGTGATCAATATTTAGGAAACCTGATTTTATTCCTGCCTTTGACTTCTTATATTTAATTATTATCCACGAATTATGAAGAATACAACTTAAATTTCTATTGAACAATGAAAACATTTTTGATAAAAGAGTGCATTAAATTGTCTACTTGATTGAAGGTCTATATAGTCAAGGCTATGGTTTTTCCAGTAGTCATGTATGGATGTAAGAGTCGGACTATAAAGAAAGCTGAGCACCAAAGAATGGATGCTTTTGAACTGAGGTGTTGGAGAAGACTCTTGAGAGTCCCTTGGACTGCAAGGAGACCCAACCAATCCATCCTAAAGGAAATCAGTCCTGAGTGCTCATTGGAAGGATTGATGCTGAAGCTGAAACTCCAATATTTTGGCCACCTGATGTGACGAGCTGATTCATTTGAAAAGACCCTGATGCTGGGAAAGATTGAGGGCAGGAAGAGAAGGGGACAACAGAGGATGAGATGGTTGGATGGCATCACCAACTCAATGGACATAAGTTTAGGTAAACTCTGGGAGTTGATGATGGACAGGGAGACCTGGCGTGCTGTGGACCATGGGGTCCCAGAGAGTTGGACATGACTGAGCGACTGAACTGAACTGAACTGAATTTGCCTTTATCTTTCTAAATGCTGCATCAAATTCCTATATATAAGAAATTCTATAACATTCAACTTTTGTCTTTTCACTTACTGTTTTGATCTTCTTTTTTAGGCAAAATACTTGATGACTTCTCATACTTATCTTTTCTGTTTATCTTGTGTTACTGTGAAGTTTGAATGGGATTATATATATGAAGAGGCTTTGTGTATAATAACTGGCATTCTCTTTACTTCAGGAACATTCAGCAGGATTTTAAAAAAGAAGGGCATATATTTCTGCCTTCTCTGCTCTAATCATTTAAGTTATTTTTCTATTTCCGTCTTGAAAGGCTTTACTGCAATACTGAATTTATTTATTGGGCCTAATTTTCCAATCAAAATTATTTCTGAAATTGTTTCCTTTGGAAAGTGAAAGTGTTAGTCAGTCTTTGCGACCCTATGGGCTGTAACTCTCCAGGCTCCTCTACCCATGGGATTCTCCAGTTAAGAATATTGGAAAGTGTTGCCATTTCCTTCTCCAGGGGAATCTCCCAACCCAGGGATTGAACCCAGGTCTCCTGCATTAAAGGCAGATTCTTTATCGTCTGAGCCAGCAAGGCAGCTATAAAGAGATTTACAGCTTTGGTTTTCTAGATTCATTTTTCAAAATTATAGACTAGATGAGGAGAGATTGTTTAGGTTCTATTAAGTACTTGGTGTTCCTAAGTGGCTTTTATAGAGTTGGTGAACCAAAATTAAACCCTAGAGACCAAAGGGAGGTTTCACCTTTACTCTTATCCCATCCTTTATTAATGCTCTGAACATACATGAACATGGACTCCAGGTCCTGATTTTATTCCATCTGATCCTCATGTTTACTTTATCATGGTTTCAGGGAATATTTTCCTTCATGCTGATATTTGTGTCAAGGAAAGTAGAATATGAGTCTATTTAAAATATTCTCCTGGAAAAAAAAAAATAATTGTTTTATGCTCTTCTAGGGTTTGTTTTGGAAAGCTCAACTCTGGAGGCTCAAAACTCGTGAGGAAGACACATCTTTTTTTTTCATGATACAGTCCTCTACTTATACACACATAGGAATGAAGGATTAGTGGAATAAGAAACTAAGGAAGGGACAGCTTTGACATACATGTGAATCGGTTTGCCAGGGCTTCTGTTAAAGTAGCACAGACCTGATTGTGTCAACAACACAGATTTGTTATCTCACCTTCAGTTCAGTTCAGTTCAGTTCAGTTCAGTCACTCAGTCGTGTCCCACTCTTTGCGACCCCATGAATCGCAGCAAGCTAGGCCTCCCTGTCAGACGCCAACTACCGGAGTTCACTCAAACTCATCTCCATCAAGTCGGTGATGCCATCCAGCAATCTCATCCTCTGTCCTCCCCTTCTCCTCCTGCCCCCTATCTCTCTTAGCATCAGAGTCTTTTCCAATGAGTCAACTCTTCACATGAGGTGGCCAAATTACAGGAGTTTCAGCTTCAGCAACATTCCTTCCAAAGAAATCCCAGGGCTGATCTCCTTCAGAATGGACTGGTTGGATCTCCTTGCAGTCCAAGGGACTCTCAAGAGTCTTCTCCAACACCACAGTTCAAAAGCATCAATTCTTCTGCACTCAGCCTTCTTCACAGTCCAACTCTCACATCCATACATGACCACAGGAAAAAACCATAGCCTTGATTAGACGGACCGTAGTCGGCAAAGTAATGTCTCTGCTTTTGAATATGCTAACTAGATTGGTCATAACTTTTCTTCCAAGGAGTAAGCGTCTTTTAATTTCATGGCTGCAATCACCATCTGCACTGATTTTGGGGCCCATAAAGTCTGACACTGTTTCCACTGTTTCCCCATCTATTTCCCATGAAGTGATGGGACTGGATGCCATGATCTTCGTTTTCTGAATGTTGAGCTTTAGGCCAACTTTTTCACTCTCCTCTTTCACTTTCATCAAGAGGCTTTTTAGTTTCCCTTCACTTTCTGCCACAAGGGTGGTGTCATCTGTATATCTGAGGTTATTGATATTTCTCCCGGCAATCTTGATTCCAGCTTGTGTTTCTTCTAGTCCAGTGTTTCTCATGATGTACTCTGCATAGAAGTTAAATAAGTAGGGTGACAATATGCAGCCTTGACGTACTCCTTTTCCTATTTGGAACCAGTCTGTTGTTCCATGTCCAATTCTAACTGCTGCTTCCTGAACTGCATACAGATTTCTCAAGAGGCAGGTCAGGTGTCTGGTATTCCTATCTCTTTCAGAATTTTCCACAGGTTATTGTGATCCACACAGTCAAAGGCTTTGGCATAGTCAATAAAGCAAAAATAGATGTTTTTTCTGGAACTCTCTTGCTTTTTCTTTGATCCAGCAGATGTTGGCAATTTGATCTCTGGTTCCTCTGCCTTTTCTGAAACCAGCTTGAACATCAGGGAGTTCACGGTTAACATATTGCTGAAGCCTGGCTTGGAGAATTTTGAGCATTACTTTACTAGTATGTGAGATGAGTGCAATTGTGCAGTAGTTTGAGCATTCTTTGGCATTGCCTTTCTTTGGGATTGGAATGAAAACTGACATTTTCCAGTCCTGTGGCCACTGCTGAGTTTTCCAAATTTTCTGGCATATTGAGTGCAGCACTTTCACAGCATCATCTTTCAGGATTTGAGATAGCTCAACTGGAATTCCATCACCTCCACTAGCTTTGTTCGTAGTGATGCTTTCCAAGGCTCACTTAACTTCACATTCCAGGATGTCTGGCTCTAGATGAGTGATCACACCATCGTGATTATCTGGGTCATGAAGATCTTTTTTGTACAGTTCTTCTGTGTATTCTTGCCACCGCTTCTTAATATCTTCTGCTTCTGTCAGGTCCATACCATAGGTCCATTTCTGTCCTTTATTGAGCCCATCTTTGCATGAAATGTTCCCTCAGTATCTCTAATTTTCTTGAAGAGATCTCTAGTCTTTTCCATTCTGTTCTTTTCCTCTATTTCTTTGCATTGATCGCTGAAGAAAGCTTTCTTATCTCTTCTTGCTATTCTCTGAAACTCTGCATTCAGATGCTTATATCTTTCCTTTTCTCCTTTGCTTTTTGCCTCTCTTCTTTTCACAGCTATTTGTAAGGCCTCCCCAGACAGCCATTTTGTTTCTTTGCATTTCCTTTCCATGGGGATGGTCTTGATCCCTGTCTCCTGTACAATGTCACGAACCTCATTCCATAGTTCATCAGGCACTCTATCAGATCTAGTCCCTTAAATCTATTTCTCACTTCCACTGTGAAATCATAAGGGATTTGATTTAGGTCATACCTGAATGGTCTAGCAACCTTAGGAACAGTGGCTGCATGGGCGCAGGAGAGCCTAGAGGAGCCATCCCACGTTGAAGGTCAGGAAGGGCGGTGGTAAAGAGATACCCCTCGTCCAAGGTAAGGAGCAGTGGCTGTGCTTTGCTGGAGCAGCCACGAAGAGAGACCTCACGCCCAAGGTAAGAGAAACGCAGTTAAGATGGTAGGTGTCGCAAGAGGGCATCAGAGGGCAGACACACTGAAACCATACTCACAGAAAACTAGTCAATCTAATCACACTAGGACCACAGTTCAGTTCAGTCGCTCAGTCATGTCTGACTCTTTGCGACCCCATGAATCGCAGCATGCCAGGCCTCCCTGTCCATTACCAACTCCTGGAGTTTACCCAAACTCATGTCCATTGAGTCCGTGATGCCATCCAGCCATCTCATCCTTGGTCGTCCCCTTCTCCTCCTGCCCCCAATCCCACCCAGCATCAAAGTCTTCTCCAATGTGTCAGCTCTTCACATGAGGTGGCCAAAGTACTGGAGTTTCAGCTTTAGCATCATTCTTTCCAAAGAAATCTCAGGGCTGATCTCCTTCAGAATGAACTGGTTGGATCTGCTTGCAGTCCAAGGGACTCACAAGAGTCTTCTCGAACACCACAGTTCAAAAGCATCAATTCTTTGGCACTCAGCCTTCTTCACAGTCCAACTCTCACATCCATACATGACCACAGGAAAAACCATAGCCTTGACTAGATGGACCTTAGTCAGCAAAGTAATGTCTCTGCTTTTGAATATGCTATCTAGGTTGGTCATAACTTGTCTTCCAAGGAGTAAGCATCTTTTAGTTTCATGGCTGCAGTCACCATCTGCAGTGATTTTGGAGCCCAAAAAAATAAAGTGTGACACTGTTTCCCCATCTATTTCCCATGGAGTTATGGGACCGGATGCCATGATCTTCATTTTCTGAATGCTGAGCTTTAGGCCAACTTTTTGCTCTTCTCTTTTACTTTCATCAAGAGGCTTTTTAGTTCCCCTTCACTTTCTGCCATAAGGGTGGTGTCATCTGCATATCTGAGGTTATTGATTTTTCTCCTGGCAATCTTGATTCCAGCTTGTGTTTCTTCTAGTCCAGCGTTTCTCATGATGTACTCTGCATATAAGTTAAATAAGCAGGGTGACAATATACAGCCTTGACGTACTCCTTTTCCTATTTGGAACCAGTCTATTGTTCCATGTCCAGTTCTAACTGTTGCTTCCTGGCCTGCATACAGATTTCTCAAGAGGCAGGTCAGGTGGTCTGGTATTCCCATCTCTTTCAGGATTTTCCACAGTTTATTCTATTGTGATCCACATGGTCAAAGGCTTTGGCATAGTCAATAAAGCAGAAATAGATGTTTTTCTGGAACTCTCTTGCTTTTTCCATGACCCAACGGATGTTGGAAATTTGATCTCTGGTTCCTCTGCCTTTTCTAAAACCAGCTTGAATGTCAAGAAGTTTTGTGAAACCAAGCCATGCCCACGGGACAACCCAAGATTGGCGGGTCATGGTGGAGAGAGCTGACAGAATGTGGTCCACTGGAGAAGGGAATGGCAAACCACTTCAGTATTCTTGCCTTGAGAATCCCATGAACAGTATGAAAAGGCAAAATGATAGGATACTGAAAGAGGAACTCCCCAGGTCAGTAGGTGCCCAATATGCTACGGGAGATCAGTGGAGAAATAACTCTGGAAAGAATGAAGGGATGAAGCCAAAGCAAAAACAATACCCAGCTGTTGACATGACTGGTGATAGAAGCAAGGTCCTATGCTATAAAGAGCAATAATACATAGGAACCTGAAATGTCAGGTCCCTGAATCAAGGCAAATTGGAAGTGGTCAAACAAGAGATGGCAAGAGTGATCATCGACATTCTAGGAATCAGCGAACCAAAATGGACTGGAATGGGTGAATTTAGCTCAGATGACCAGTATATCTACTACTGCGTGCAGGAATCCCTTAGAGGAAATGGAGCAGCCATCATGGTCAACAGAAGAGTCCAAAATGCAGTACTTGGATGCAATCTCAAAAACAACAGAATGATCTCTGTTCGTTTCCAAGGCAAACCATTCAATATCACAGTAATCCAAGTCTATGCCCCAACCAGTAACGCTGAGGAAGCTGAAGTTGAATGGTTCAAGAAGACCTATAAGACCTTTTAGAACTAACACCCAAAAAAAGATGTCCTTTTTATTATAGGGGACTGGAATGCAAAAGTAGGAAGTCAAGAAACACCTGGAGTAACAGGCAAATTTGGCCTTGGAATGCGGAACGAAGCAGGGCAAAGACTAATAGAGTTTTGCCAAGAAAATGCACTGGTCATAGCAAACAACCTCTTCCAACAACACAAGAGAAGTATCTCACCTTACTGGAGGCTAGACTTCCAAGATCAAAGTGTTGTCCCACCAGATTTCTTCTGAGGCCTCTGTTCTTGGCTTGGAGTTGGATGAATTTTTACTGTGTCCTCTCATAGTTTCTTCTGCAAACCAGCATTCCTGGTGTCTCTCTCCTTATAAGGACACCAGTCCAATTCAGTTAGGGATAAGCCTAAGGGGCCTCATTGTTACTTAATTGCCTCTTTAAAGATTCTGCCTCCCAGTAAAGCCACTTTCTGAGATACTGAGGATTAGGGCTCCAACACAGGAATTTTTTTCAAAGACTAAATCCAGCCTATATTTTCTACAATATGCAAATAGTTCAGCATGAGGTAGTGTGATAATGCATTTTATCATGTAATTTTAATATAATTTTCATGGCTCTATTATTTTCCTTACTGTAAATGTGAAAAAATTCATGCTGAATAAAGTTAAGTGTATTTTGTGGGGTTCAAGCTTTGTGAGGGGGGAAATGATCTCTGGTACCAAAATAAATATGAGAAAGTCATTGACTTGGAGAAGTTCCTTTCCTTGGATTAGGGATTGTTACAAGATGACAAGGAAACAAGTTGTGCTTCAACTTCACATAGACTTACTGAGACCATCCTATAGTTTTGACTGAACTAAGATTCTATTCCAGAGAAGCTGATCATTGGAAATAATCAGGAAAAGCTCTTCTAATTCAGATTTACTTCCTATAGTAGCCTTTCAGAGGGTGCTCCTGGGTTCCCAGAGCTGTCTCCAACATATGCAGAGAGAGGAAGTTCTTCAGAATATATGTTCCCTCCACTTGGGGTGACCTATTTGCCAGAGGGTGATTGGAACCTAATTTAGAAGACCAGCTGGACAAACCAAAATGAAATTTACACTTCTGACTCTTTGATAAAGACTCTGGTACTGGGAAAGATTGAAAGCAAAAGGAGAAGGGAGAACCAGAGGATTAGATGGTTAGATAGCATCACCAACTCAATGGGCATGAATTGGATCAGATTCCAGGAGACAGTGTAGGACAGGGAAGACTGGCATACTGCAGTCCATGGGTCACAAAGAGTCGGACACAACTTGGCCACTGACAACAATTTATACTTCTGAGTCACTCAGAAATCAGGTTGAGACTGGGGCTTTGCCCAAAACCTCTCCCTTGTTTGGCTTCTTCTATTCTGCCCTGGGTTCCCCTTCTCTTGTCAGAGGCATGTCCTCACTAAATTATTTCTGTATAAAGTTTTGACTTCAAATATGATTCTGGGTCACCTTCTATGGCTAAATTACCTTCTGTGGCTAAATCTTGTTCCAGTTTGTTCCCGTTCTTTAGAGATAGCAATAGATTAAATCAAACCCCAGTACTGTTTGTAAAGGGAGCAGAGTGGGAAAACCTGGGTTTAATTTCTGATTGAGCCATGTATCAGCACAGTGATACTGAAATTCTTCATTCATTCCAGTGCAAAAGACAGAGCCAAACCAACAGACTTATAAAAAGGAATTTGTTCATGTTGAGTCCTGCCCCAAGTCCATAGGCGTGAGGCCCATGAGGCCTGTGTACCAAGGCCATAGATGTGGAAACCAGAACCAAGCCACCCCCGAAGCTGACTGAGCCCCTTTGTAACCATTGCCAAAACTATCCTGATCATCGTCAACAGGCTTCCTTACCCATGTTAGGCAAAAAAGCCCACCCGGTTGCTAAAGCTATAGCACCCTAACCAATCACCCAATGCCAACCTTCTAGCAGGAATTTTCTTTGTCTTGAGGCTTTAAAAATTGGCTACTAACCCACAAAATCTGTTGACTCTCCCTGGTCTGTCAGGAGGTCAGCCTGCTGCTCTTACAGAACCCACTTTATCTCTGCTCTTTTTTCTTAATAAACTCACTCCCTTCTGAACTGCTATGTGTTGAAAATTCTTTTCCAACCTGTGCTCAGACTGCTACAATAGTTTATTTATATAACTATAAATCCTGAAGTAGCTCAGACTTCAGGCATACCCATGTCACTAGGAATTTGTCTCATTACTTTTGATTTTTCCTTGCACCAAGGCAAAAGGGTCACCATGAGCTCCAAGTTTATATACCTTGCCAGTTTAGCAATCTCCCCAGAGTGAGGGCATCTATTTTCTCAAAGCAAACCTCATGGGGCCTGGGGTTTACTCAACTGGCCCAAGTTAGGTTAGGAGTTAATGCTTGAATCAGTTAATCTTTCTGGCCTTGGGCAGATTTCTTTCCCTCGAGCCAGGGCAGGATCAGCTTCAACTCAGTTTACACTGACTGAAAGTAGGGATGACTTGTCTGTTCTGAGTAGACAAGATTAACTAGTTCCTCCAGTGAGCTTAATCAATATAATTAACATATATGAACCACTCCATTTTATCCTCACCATTAATTGGAGATAATTATATATTATCTATAACATTAAATGACATAGGAAAATTTCTCAGGACAGTGCTTGGTACAAAATAGTTGTTCAATAAGTGATAACTATCAGTAGTACAATGTTGATAGAGTTGTGTTTGGCCATCTCAAGGTTCCTTCTGTTTAAATCATTTCATTTTTCTATTTTAGGTGTTTGAGTAATGAAATCAGACAGAGAGAATAAATGAAGACAGAAATACTGTCTTAAGGATCTGTGCTCTGAATTGGCAAAGACTTCTTCCTAGAAGTCAGGCAGGAAGTACTTAAAGTTATAAAAGAAGGCAATACTAATGTTAAATCCTATTATGAATAAAGTGTGGCATTATGTCCTATAAAGATCACAGAGCACATTTTATTCTTTGGAGAAGAGAGAATTATTGGGGAGAAAAAATATAGAAATATACAAATATTAAAATTTTATATTTTTCTACTTGACATAATTCTTGTTAAGTTGATGAGTAAATGGTAGAAAAATATGACATATATAGTTTTTTCTGATTTTTATATGTGTGTGGGGGGGATCACAAGGAACGTTATATATGACTCAATAGAAAAAATAAAATTTCCTTTCCTTTGCTTTATGGTGAGGGCTACTTTATCACTCCGTATAAACAATGTGCTGCTGCTGCTGCTGTTAAGTTGCTTCAGTCGTGTCCAGCTTTGTGCGACCCCACAGACGGCAACCCACCAGGCTCCCCCATCCCTGGGATTCTCCAGGCAAGAACACTGGAGTGGGTTGCCATTTCCTTCTCCGATGCATCAAAGTGAAAAGTGAAAGTGAAGTCGCCCAGTCGTGTCTGACTCCTAGCGACCCCATGGACTGAAGCCTATACCAGGTTCCTCCATCCATGGGATTTGCCAGGCAGGAGTACTGAACAATGTGCTAGGAGATAGTAAAACAAACTTTTTCATGATGTATTAGTTCTGGTTGAATTCCTGGGTGTTATTTAATCATTTTCCTGATTGAATGTAAATATATTTAAGCTATAAAGTATAAACTGTCCTTACAGTTAAACATTTAGCATTCTTTCTTAAAAATAATCTTAACAATGTTTCATATTTCAAAATTCAGCATTTAAAAATATTTCAGCGGTGAATTATTGCTAACTTAGAAGAAAATAGAAGGAAAGAGGAAGTCAAACTACAATAATAGCTTTATCTTTGTTATTTTGGTTCCAAACCTATGATAAATCTGCATTCCATACTGAAAGCTATTTTGTATCTATGATTTTTTATATAATACAAATTCTTTTAAATTAGCCTTTAATTTAGAGATATCCCTTTCATTTCATAAAAATTTATTCTCATCTAAAAATATTGTCCCCATCTTCTTACTGAATAATAACATTTCACTCATTTTGAGAAGGAAAGAACATGTTAACAGATACCCAGCCATACCCATGTACATGTAGCATTCGATGTCCCATAGCATCAGGAAGGGATGAACATGTGCCAACTCTTCCATTAGTGATGAGCTTCTAGCTAAAAGCCCTTTTTCCTTGCCTTGGTCAAGCATGTATCACGAGAGACTGGGAAAAAATATTCCTATTGATTTTTTTTAACCCTGAAGTCATTTACTCTATTATGCATATGAATGGACAAAACAACATTCCTTAAAATTGTGAGATGGAATCACAGGCAGACATTAAGAAGCATGACATAGTTCTATATGTAATAGAACTTCTATATGTAATGTAACTTAAGGAAGTTCCCAAGATAGCTGAAAAAACAGAGTACAAAGCAGGGGTGGATTGCATGGTCGCATACATAAAATATATAGTAACATAACTATCGCTATGTAGAATAATTCTTAAAAGATAACAAGATCTTGATGAAATCGATCACCTTCAGGAAGAACTGTAACTCTGGGCTCAGTGTTTACTGTGTACCATTATCACAGTGTTGATAATGCAACATTAGAAAAACTGTAACATGAAAGTATAGAGTGGTGTAATAATCATCTATGATTTATTGTTCATAGCCAAAAAGTTGTTTCGGTCATGTCCGACTCTGTGACTCTATGGACTGTATCTTGCCGGACTTCTCTGTCCATGGGATTTTCCAGGCAAGAATACTGGAGTGTATTGCCATTTCCTCCTCCAGGAGATCTTTCTGACCCAGGGACTGAACCTATGTCTCTTATCTCTCCTGCATTGGCAGGCAAGTTCTTTACCACTATAGTCACCTGAGAGTAGTTGTCAGAATTTTCTATGCTTGCTCATGTTTTCTCTATTTAATTTTTAAATCATTTTAAAATATATTTTCCAAACCTTATGTCATTTTTTGGTATTTCAATGTACATTGTTAAAAATACAGATTTTTTTTTAAACTTTCATATTCATATTACCATTATCTCTCCTTACACAATGTTTTTTTCTTAAGGCTACTGGGGTTTTCTTGCTACTTTTTAAGGTCAGTTTTACATTCATAGCAAAATTGAAATGAAAGTACAAGATTTCCCATATTCTCCCAGCCCCTATACATTCATAGCCTCCCCCACTATAAATATCCCCACCAGACTCAGACACTTGTTATAGCCTACATCGATACATCATAATGACCTCAAGTTCATAGTTTACTTAGTGTTCACTCTTGATGTTATACATTGTATGAGTTTGGACAAATGTATAATGATGTGTCCATCATTTTACTATGATACAGAATATATTCACTATCCTAAAAATCCTAGCTTATTTAACTTACATGAAGAGTACGTCATGTGAAATGTGCTGGATGAAGCACAAGCTGGAATCAAAATTGCCGGGAGAACTATCAATAACCTCAGATATGCAGATGATACCACCCTTATGGCAGAAAACAAAGGAATTAAAGAGCCTCTTGATGAAAGTGCAAATGGAGAGTGAAAAAGTTGGCTTAAAACTCAACATTCAGAAACTAAGATCACGGCATCTGGTCTCATCACTCATGGCAAATAGATGGGAAAACAATGGAAACAGTGACAGACTTTATTTTCTTGGGCTCCAAAATCACTGTAGATGGTGACTGCAGCCATGAAATTAAAAGATGCTTACTCCTTGGAAGAAAAGCTATGACCAACCTAGGCAGCATATTAAAATGCAGCAACCTTACTTTGCCAACAAAATACCCTCTAATCCAAGCTATGGTTTTTCCAGTAGTTATGTATGGATGTGAGAGCATGGATGTGCATGGAACATAAAGAAGGCTGAGCACTGAATAATTGATTCTTTTGAACTGTGGTGCTGGAGAAGACTCTTGACAGTCTCTTGGACAGTAAGTAAGGTGATCAAACCAGTCAGTCTTCAAGGAAATCAGTCCTGATTATTCATTGAAAGGACTGACGCTGAAGCTGAAACTCCAATACTTTGGCCACATAATGAGAAGACTCTGATGCTAGGAAAGATTGAAGGCAGGAGGAGAAGGGGACAATAGAGGATGAGATGGTTGAATGGCATCACCAACTCAATGAACATGAGTTTAAGAAAACTCCAGGAGTTGGTGATGGACAGGGAAGCCTGGCATGTTGGAGTCCATGGGGTTTCAAAGAGTTGGACATGACTGAGTGACTGAACTGACTGAACTGAAAAATCCTCAGTACTCCACCTGTTCATCCTTCCTTCGCAACCCAGAAACCAGTGATCTTTTTACTATCACCATTCTTTGCCTTTATAAGAATGCCATATAGTTGAAATCATATAGTATGTAGCCTTTTCAAATTGACTTATTTCACTTATGGTATGTATTTAAGATTCCTCCATGTCTTTATATGGCTTGATAGTTCATCTCTTTTCAGTCATGAATAATATTTCATTGTCTTCAGGTACTATTTTCTTTATCCATCTACTTACTGAAGATATATCAGTTGCTTCCATATTTTGGAAATTATGAATAGAACTTCTTTAAAACACTCACATGCAGGTTTTTGTGTGGACATGTCTTCAGTTCCCATAGGCAAATATTTAGCATGATTGCTAGATTTTATAGTAAGAGTTTCAATGTTTTGTTTTGCAAGAAACCACCAAACTGTCTTCCAAGGTGGTTGTACCATTTTCCATTTCAGCTAGCAAAAAAGTGGGCTTCCCTTGTCGCTCAGCTGGTAAAAAGAATCCACCTGCTGGTGCAGGAGACTCAAGAGATGCAAGTTTACCCTGGAGAAGGAAATGACAACCTGCTCCAGTATTCTTGTCTGGAAAATGCCATGGAAAGAGGAGCCTGTAGGGCTGCAGTCTATGGGATGGCAGAGAGTTGGACACAACTGAGCACACACACACACATACACAGCAATGAAGGACATTCTTGTTGCTCCACATTCTTGCCACCAACTGTTAGTGTTTCAGATTTTGTCCATTCTAACCGCTCTGTCATGGTATCTGGTTTTTTTTTAAATCACATTTCTCTGATGACATGTGATGTGGAACATATGTCCACGTGCTTATTTGTCATCTTTATATCTTCTTTGGTGAGGTGTCTGTTAAGATCCTTGACCCATTTTATAATTGGGTTGTATATTTTCGTATTGTTGAGTTTTAAGGATACATTGTGAATGGGATAACAATTCTTTTTCAGATGTGCTTTTGCAAATATTTTCTCCCAGTCTGTGGTTTGTCATAATTCTCTTGACATTGTTTTATGCAGAGCAGAAGTTTTCATTTTAATGAAGTCTAGCTTATTATTTCTTTCATGGGCCATGCATTTGGTGTTGTATCTAAAAAGTCATTGCCATACCCAACATCAATTAAATTTTCTTCCATCATCTTCCAGGTGTTCTAGAGTTTCAGATTTTACATTTAGGTCTATGATCCATTTTGCATTAATTTTTTTAGAAGAGAATGACATCTGTATTTAGATTTATTTGTTTTTCATATGAATGTTCAGTTGTTCTAGCACCATTTTTGAAAAGATTGTACTTATTTTGTATTAATTTTGCTTTTTTGTCAAATATCTGTTGATTATATTTATATGGGCTCATTTGGGGGCCTTCTTATTCTGTTCCACTGATCTGTTGGTCTGTTCTTTTGCCATTACCACAGTGTATGGAAACTGTGGTGCTTGAGAAGACTCTTGAGAGTCCTTTGGATTGCAAGGAGATCAAACCAATCAATCCTTAAGGAAATCAACCTTGAATATTCATTGGAAAGACTGATGCTGAAGCAGAAACACCAGTGCTTTGGTCACCACTTCACCTCTTCTTTTCATTGGAAAAGACCCTGATTCTGGGAAAAGTTGAAGGCCAAAGGAGAAGTGGGCAGCAGAGGATGAAGTGATTAGATAGCATCACTGACTCAGTGAGCACGAATCTGAGCAAACTCCAGGAGATAGTGTATGGCTGAACAGCCTGGTGTGCTGCAGTCCGTGGAGTTGCAAAGAGTCAGACATGACTTAGTGACTGAACAATAACAACAATGACATGTCTTGGTTTCTAGTAAGCCTTGAAGTTTGAGGACTGGTGTCATTCAGTTGTTCTCAATACTGAATTGGCTATTCTGTGTCTCTTGCCTCTCCATGTAAACTTTAGAATAAGTTTGTCTATAGTGACAAGGTAATTTTCTGTTTTTTTTTTTTTTTGTTGTTGTTGTTGTGTTTTGTTTTGTTTTTGAGATTACAGTGAATTTAAAGATCAAATTTGGGAGAGCTGACATCCATACAATATTGAGTCTTCTATCCATTACCATGACCTATCTCTCTAATTTTTTGATTTCAGTTATCTGATTTTTGTATTTATCCTTGTATTGGCCTTGTACATATTTCTGTAAGAATTACACGTATGTGTTTCAGTTTTTGAGATGCTAATGTAAATGACAGTTTTATTAAATTGAAAATCCAAATTTTCCTTGCTGGTATGTAGGAAAGCATTTGACTTCTGTGTATGAACCTTGTATCTTGTAAACCTTTTATAATCACTTATTAGTTCCAGGAAAGTTTTTTTTTTTCCCTGCTCAATTCTTTTGATTTTCTACATAAACAGTTACTTCAGCTGCAAAAAAAAAAAAAAAAAGACAGTCTTTTAAGGACTTCACATGTGCTCATGAAAATAAAAGAATTCTGGAAGCTATGAAAATTAGGTATCACAATCCAGCTTTTTGGCAATATGTTTTAGATCAAGTTTTTTTCAAATAAAGTTTTCACTGTTTGCTTTTATGTGAAGAAATGTTTAACTGCTAGGAATTGGATTTATTCTTGATCATTATCATAGGGAAACTTGGAGATCTGAAAGTCCCTTGTCTAACAGATATTAACTTGAATAATTGAGAGATAGAAATAAGCTCATGGGGCTTCCCAGGAGGTGCGAGTAGTAAAGAATCCTCCTGCAATACAGGAGAGGCAAGAGCTGTGGGCTCAGTCCCCAGGTAGGGAAGATCCCCTGGAGGAGGAAATGATAATCTTGCCTGGAAAATTCCATGGGCAGAGGAGCCTGGTGTACTACAGTCCATGGGGTCACAAAGAATTAGATATGACTGAGCACACTGCAATAAACTCCTAGAAAACATTCAAAATAGCAATGTTAAAATGTATTCACTTATTCATGGCTGCTCTTTCACTTTGCAAATCTTATTTCCTTCAATTCCCTAGACTTCACTAAATAAATTAGTTTCCCTGGTAAGCACACTCAGTATTCAAAAAAATTATGTATTTATTTACTCAGTCAAATGTTTATTCATTCATTAATAATGGT
Source organism: Capricornis sumatraensis (assembly GCF_032405125.1). Taxonomy (NCBI): domain Eukaryota; kingdom Metazoa; phylum Chordata; class Mammalia; order Artiodactyla; family Bovidae; genus Capricornis; species Capricornis sumatraensis. The sequence goes on along the minus strand of NC_091081.1, from coordinate 71,134,493 downwards.
TGAATACCCACTTGACACCAAGCAGTATTCTAGGCATTGGGATAAAGATAACAAATCCTACAACTGTTTAAATGCTTTTACAAGTCAGTTAAAATCATTCAGTGTTTAATACATGTATATAGCATACAAGATACTGAAAAATTCTTTGCTCCAATATAAAGATGTGTCAGACGTATCTCAGTCTGCCCTCCTGATATCTTAGTCTAGTGGTTGTGACAAAAACACCATGTTGTTCTAAAACAAGCTGTGCTAGAATAGAGAAACAGATGAGACTATTGATATAAAGGGTGACTGAGACACTTTCTAGCTAAAGGTTCTGAGCCTTTCCTTTCACTAAAACTTTCATTTGGCTACGATAAGATGCTTGAAGTAACTGATAATGTGTTTTGTGCACATCTTGAAAAGTTGGGTTTGGGTTGTGTTCAAAATGGCATTCAACACAAAGTTAAGAGCATTTATTTATTTATATGGCTTAAAACAACTGAAATTTATTCTTTCACAGTTCTGGAAGCTGTAAGGCAGACATCGAGGAATTGGCAGGACCATATTCCCTACAAAGCCCATAGGGGAGGATCCTTCCTTGCCTCTTCCATCTTTTGGTAGCCTCAGGTATTCTTTCGCTAATGATAACATCATTTCATTTTTAAAGTATTAAGAATAGTTTTTATTTAAACCCTTACAGACAGATGAGAAATCTCTAGTCTATCCCTCCATTTTTGATACTCAATGTTTATTTAAAGAGGAAAGGTAAAATAAATAACTCTATTCTTTTCTCCCATTCTGTTGTTTTCCTCTACTTCTTTGCATTGATTGCTGAAGAAGTCTTTCTTATCTCTTCTTGCTATTCTCTGGAACTCTGCATTCAGATGTTTATAGCTTTCCTTTTCTCCTTTGCTTTTCACCTCTCTTCTGTTCATTATTTGTAAGGCGTCCCCAGACAGCCATTTTGCTTTTTTGCATTTCTTTCCATGGGGATGGTCTTGATCCCTGTTTCTTGTACAATGTCATGAACCTCAGTCCGTAGTTCATCAACACTCTGTCTATCAGATCTAGTCCCTTAAATCTATTTCTCACTTCCACTGTATAATCCTAAGGGATTTGATTTAGGTCATACCTGAATGGTCTAGCGGTTTTCCCTACTTTCTTCAAGTTGAGTCTGAATTTGGTAATAAAGAGTTCATGATCTAAGCCACAGTCACCTCCTGGTCCTGTTTTTGTTGACTGTATAGAGCTTTTCCATCTTTGGCTGCAAAGAATATAATCAATCTGATTTTGGTGTTGACCATCTGGTGATGTCCATGTGTAGAGTCTTCTCTTGTGTTGTTGGAAGAGGTTGTTTGCTATGACCAGTGCATTCTCTTGGCAAAACTCTATTAGTCTTTGCCCTGCTTCATTCCACATTCCAAGGCCAAATTTGCCTGTCATTCCAGGTGTTTCTTGACTTCCTACTTTTGCATTCCAGTCCCCTATAATGAAAAGGCCATCCTTTTTGGGTGTTAGTTCTAAAAAGTCTTGTAGGTCTTCATAAAACCATTCAACTTCAGCTTCTTCAGTGTTACTGGTTGGGGCATAGACTTGGATTACTGTGATATTGAATGGTTTGCCTTGGAGACGAACAGAGACCATTCTGTCATTTTTGAGATTGCATCCAAGTACTGCATTTTGGACTCTTTTGTTGACCATGATGGCTACTCCATTTCTTCTGAGGGATTCCTGCCCACAGTAGTAGATATACTAGTCATCCGAGTTAAATTCACCCATTCCAGTCCATTTTAGTTTGCTGATTCCTAGAATGTCGACGTTCACCCATGCCATCTCTTGTTTGACCACTTCCTATTTGGCTTGATTCAGGGACCTGACATTCCAGGTTCCTATGCAATATTGCTCTTTATAGCATCGGATCCTGCTTCCATCACCAGTCACATCCACAACTGTGTATTGTTTTTGCTTTTGCTTCATCCGTTCATCCTGAAGAGGTGGCAAGAATACATGGAAGAACTGTACAAAAAAGATCTTCACGACGCAGATAATCATGATGATGTCATTACTAATCTAGAGCCAGACACCTTGGAATGTGAAGTCAAGTGGGCGTTAGAAAGCATCACTATGAACAAAGCTAGTGGAGGTGATGTAATTCCAGTTGAGCTGTTTCAAATCCTGAAAGATGATGCTGTGAAAGTGCTGCACTCAATATGCTAGCACATTTGGAAAACTCAGCAATGGCCACAGGACTGGAAAAGGTCAGTTTTCCTTCCAATTCCAAAGAAAGGCAATGCCAAAGAATGCTCAAACTACCACACAATTGCACTCATCTCACATACTAGTAAAGTAATGCTCAAAATTCTCCAAGCCAGGCTTCAGCGATATGTGAACCGTGAACTCCCTGATGTTCAAGCTGGTTTTCGAAAAGGCAGAGGAACCAGAGATCAAATTGCCAACATCCTCTGGATCATGGAAAAAGCAAGAGAGTTCAAGAAAAACATCTATTTTTGCTGTATTGACTATGCCAAAGCCTTTGACTGTGTGTGGATCACAATAAGCTGTGAAAAATTCTGAAAGAGATGGGAGTACCAGACCACCTGACCTGCCTCTTGAGAAATCTCTATGCAGGTCAGGAAGCAACAGTTAGAACTGGACATGGAACAACAGACTGGTTCCAAATAGGAAAAAGAGTATGTCAAGGCTGTATATTGTCACCCTGCTTATTTAACTTATATGCAGAGTACATCATGAGAAATGCTTGACTGGAAGAAACACAAGCTGGAATCAAGATTGCCAGGAGAAATATCAATAACCTCAGATATGCAGATGACACCACCCTTATGGCAGAAAGTGAAGAGGAGCTAAAGAGCCTCTTGATGAAAGTGAAAGAGGAGAGTGAAAAAGTTGGCTTAAAGCTCAACATTCAGAAAACGAAGATCATGGCATCCGGTCCCACCACTTCATGGGAAATAGATGGGGAAACAGTGGAAACAGTGTCAGATTTTATTTTTGTGGGCTCCAAAATCACTGCAGATGGTGACTGCAGCCATGAAATTAAAAGACGCTTACTCCTTGGAAGAAAAGTTATGACCAACCTAGATAGCATATTCAAAAGCAGAGACATTACTTTGCCGACTAAGGTCCATCTAGTCAAGGCTATGGTTTTTCCAGTGGTCATGTATGGATGTGAGAATTGGATTGTGAAGAAGGCTGAGTGCCAAAGAATTGATGCTTTTGAACTGTGGTGTTGGAGAAGACTCTTGAGAGTCCCTTGGACTGCAAGGAGATCCAACCAGTCCATTCTGAAGTAGATCAACCCTGGAATTTCTTTGGAAGGAATGATGCTAAAGCTGAAGCTCCAATACTTTGGCCACCTCATGGGAAGAGTTGACTCATTGGAAAAGACTCTGATGCTAGGAGGGATTGGGGGCAGGAGGAGAAAGGGACGACCGAGGATGAGATGGCTGTGTGGCATCACTAACTCGATGGATGTGAGTCTGAGTGAACTCTTGGAGATGGTTTTGGACAGGGAGGCCTGGCATGCTGCCATTCATGGGGTTGCAAAGAGTCAGACATAACTGAGCGATTGAACTGAACTGATTCTATTCTCCAGGGTAACTGTCTTTTTATGCAAATAGCATGTACATATATGTGTATATGGGGCTTCCCTGGTGGCTCACCATAAAGAATCTGCTTACAATGAAGGAGACATGGGTTCAGTTCCTGTGTCAGGAAGACCCCCTGATGGAGGGCATGGCAACCTACTCCAGTATTCTTGCCATGAGAACCCCATGTACACATAAAAAGGCAATATGACACCACAAGATGAGCCACCTGGGTCAGAAGGCATCCAATATGCTATAGGGGAAAAATGGAGGGGAATTGTGAATCTGCCTGCAATGCAGGAGACCCCGGTTTGATTCCTGGGTCAAGAAGATCCCCCAGAGAAGGGATAGGATACCCATTCCAGTATTCTGGCTTGGAGAATTCCATGGACTGTATAGTCCATGAGGTCGTAAAGAGATGGACACACCTGAGCAAATTTCACTTTCCCTTTTCAGAAAAAATGAAGCAGATTGGTCAAAGCAGAAGTGACACTCAGTTGTGGATGTGTCTGGTGGTGAAAGTAAAGTCTGATGCTGTAAAGAACAATATTGCATAGGAACCTGGAAATTTAGGTCCATGAATCAAGGTAAACTGGACATGGTTAGGCAAGAGATGGCAAGAGTGAACATCAACATCTTAGGAAACAGTTGTTTTTTAATTTGTTTATTTTCAGTTGGAGGATAATCCTTTTACAATATTGTTTTGGTTTCTGCCATATGTCAATATGAGTTCAGCCATAGATACACATATGTCCTCTCCCTCTTGAACTTACCTCCTACCCACCCTGCCACCCACCACATCCCACACCTATAGGTGGTCACAGAGTGCCAGATTTGAGCTCCCTGCATCATATAGCAAATTCCCACTGACTATTTTACATATGGTAATGTATAAGTTTCAATACTACTCTCTCCATTCGCCCACCCTATCCTTCCCCTGCTGTGTCCACAAGTTTGTTCTCCATGTCTTCGTCTTCACTGCTGCTCTGCACATAAATTCACCACTATTAGAGAGTCAATTCCTAGGCAGGTTGATAACAAGTCTTGGATCACCATGGAGGAGAAGGGCGGTCTGGTGCTGAGAGCCAGCGTGAGGAATCCCACCCATGTTAATGGTCATGAAGAAGGAAGCCAGACAAAAGGCAAAGGCGTGATCTAGCTTCAGGGGTTCCCCCGGAGTTTTTCTGAACATCTATTCCCAAAAACCAGAGTCTGCCGGCCTTATTGCATATAAAAAAAAAGTCTCGTTCTGAACCCCCTTTGGATGGCTCTCTAACTTGCCTAACAGGTGCCCCTGGACTTTTTACAATTTGCAAATTGTTTACAACCCCCCAACCACAAGAGGCACAAAGCTTAAAGAATCTTAAAGATACAGAGCCTTTTCTAAAGTGCTGAAAATTATATTGGTGGTGGGTTTTCACTGTTGACTCAATGACTGCTGCCAGGCCTCTATATTCTATATCTTTTAGGCACTTGAAGGATATTAATCAATGTAATTGGGATATAAAAATAGAAATATAGTAGTTTTGATGTTAGCAACACTAGATTTTTGAGTTAATTACTTTTCTTTGTTATATATCACTGCACTCCTCTTGTGTCCTTGCTATGTAAGAATGTAACTTTATTTAGTGCTTTCTGAGAGTGGCACCAGATTTTGGGAAGAACAACACAAATAAGTCTTCTGGTTGACAAATCCTCATCAGAAAAGGGCCGTAAAATGTTAATTGGCCCTCTGGCCAGAAGATGATGTAAATCACCTAAGACTTGAGTATACAACTAAGTATGCAGAGAGAAAAGCCTGGTCTCAATAAGAGTCAGGGCTGCTGAAGCTGTGTAATTTTATATTATCCATTGATGTCTATGTACAAAAAAAGGTATAAAAGGCCTTTCTGGACAATAGGGGATGGGCCAGTCACTGGGCTGGTTTCCCCCGTGTCTCCTCTTTACTCTGTTTTCAGGCTGAATTCCCATCTTGGGTGTGGAGGCTCACCATGTCTACTTACTTGCCCCGGCTTTTAAGTTCCATGAGAGAGAGAGCCCAAGGCGGGGCACACTCCGATATTCAAACGGGCGCCGGTGGCCTAACGTAGATGGTGCAGATCTCTTGTCCTGAGATTTTATTCGTTCTCCACGTAAACCAAGTTATTCAGCCTCTTTTCTCCACTAAAATTTCCTACTACAATATTTCTTCTTAATTTCTTTTATATATCTAATTAAATAAATAAGATTTCCTCGCCTACGTCATTCACCCTTCGAATTTCCCTGGATCCACTGGGGCTGGACCCCGGCAGTCTGGGACTAGGGAGAGGAGATACTGGTCTGGAATTCTTAAGGAAGAGGAAAGGACAAACTTTTTTTACCCGCTACGTTCCTTAGTCTTAGTCATATAAAATGGTTTTGTTCTGTTTTTTTTTTTTTTTTTTTTTTTTTTACTTTATTTTACTTTACAATACTGTATTGGTTTTGCCATACATTGACATGAATCCACCACGGGTGTATACAAGCTCCCAATCCTGAATCCCCCTCCCACCTCCCACCCCATATCAACACTCTGGATCATCCCCATGCACCAGCCCCCAGCATCCTGTATCCTGTATCGAACATAGACTGGCACTTCGTTTTCTACATGATAGTATACATGTTTCAATGCCATTCTCCCAAATCATCCCACCCTCTCCCTCTCCCCCAGAGTCCAAAAGTCCGTTCTATACATCTGTGTCTCTTTTGCTGTCTCGCATACAGGGTCATCATTACCATCTTTCTAAATTCCGTATATATGTGTCAGTATACTGTATTGGTGTTTTTCTTTCTGGCTTACTTCACTCTGTATAATCAGCTCCAGTTTCATCCACCTCATTAGAAATGATTCAAATGTATTCTTTTTAATGGCTGAGTAATACTCCATTGTGTACATGTACCACAGCTTTCTTATCCATTCATCTGCTGATGGACATCTAGGTTGTTTCCATGTCCTGGCTATTATAAACAGTGCTGCAATGAACATTGGGGTACATGTGCCTCTTTCAATTCTGGTTTCCTCGGTGTGTATGCCCAGCAGTGGGATTGCTGGGTCATAAGGCAGCTCTATTTGCAATTTTTTAAGGAATCTCCACACTGTTCTCCAAAGTGGCTGTACTAGTTTGCATTCCGACCAACAGTGTAAGAGGGTTCCCTTTTCTCCACATCCTCTCCAGCATTTATTGCTTGTAGTCTTTTGGATCGCAGCCATTCTGACTGGTGTGAAATGGTACCTCATTGTGGTCTTGATTTGCATTTCTCTAATAATGAATGATGTTGAGCATCTTTTCATGTGTTTGTTAGCCATCCGTATGTCTTCTTTGGAGAAATGCCTATTTAGTTCTTTGGACCATTTTTTGATTGGGTCGTTTATTTTTCTGGAGTTGAGCTGCATATTTTCCTTGTATATTTTTGAGATTAGTTGTTTGTCAGTTGCTTCATTTGCTATTGTTTTATCCCATTCAGAAGGCTGTCTTTTCACCTTACTTATAGTTTCCTTTGTTGTGCAGAAGCTTTTAATTTTAATTAGATCCCATTTGTTTATTTCTGCTTTTATTTCCAGTATTCTGGGAGGTGGATCATAGAGGATCCTGCTGTGATTTATGTTGGAGAGTGTTTTGCCTATGTTCTCCTCTAGGAGTTTTATAGTTTCTGATCTTACATTTAGATCTTTAATCCATTTTGAGTTTATTTTTGTGTGTGGTTTTAGAAAGTGATCTAGTTTCATTCTTTTACAAGTGGTTGACCAGTTTTCCCAGCACCACTTGTTAAAGAGATTGTCTTTACTCCATTGTATATTCTTGCCTCCTTTGTTGAAGATAAGGTGTCCACGGGTATGTGGATTTATCTCTGGGCTTTCTATTTTGTTCCATTGATCTATATTTCTGTCTTTGTGCCAGTACCATACTGTCTTAATGACTGTGGCTTTGTAGTAGAGCCTGAAGTCAGGCAAGTTGATTCCTCCAGTTCCATTCTTCTTTCTCAAGGTTGCTTTGGCTATTCAAGGTTTTTTGTATTTCCATACAAATCTTGAAATTATTTGTTCTAGTTCTGTGAAAAATATCGCTGGTAGCTTGATAAGGATTGCATTGAATCTGTAGATTGCTTTGGGTAGTATACTCATTTTCACTATATTGATTCTTCCGATCCATGAACATGGTATATTTCTCCATCTATTAGTGTCCTCTTTGATTTCTTTCATCAGTGTTTTATAGTTTTCGATATATAGGTCTTTAGTTTCTTTAGGTAGGTATATTCCTAAGTATTTCATTCTTTTCGTTGCAATGGTGAATGGAATTGTTTCCTTAATTTCTTTTTCTACTTTCGCATTATTAATGTATAGGAATGCAAGGGATTTCTGAGTGTTGATTTTATATCCTGCAACTTTACTATATTCATTGATTAGCTCTAGTAATTTTCTGGTGGAGTATTTAGGATTTTCTATGTAGAGGATCATGTCATCTGCAAACAGTGAAAGTTTTACTTCTTTTCCAATTTGGATTCCGTTTATTTCTTTTTCTGCTCTGATTGCTGTGGCCAAAACTTCCAGAACTATGTTGAATAGTAGCGGTGAAAGTGGACACCCTTGTCTTGTTCCTGACTTTAGGGGAAATGCTTTCAATTTTTCACCATTGAGGATAATGTTTGCTGTGGGTTTGTCATATATAGCTTTTATTATGTTGAGGTATGTTCCTTCTATTCCTGCTTTCTGAAGAGTTATTATCATAAATGGATGTTGAATTTTGTCAAAGGCCTTCTCTGCATCTATTGAGATAATCATATGGCTTTTATTTTTCAATTTGTTAATGTGGTGAATTACATTGATTGATTTGCGGATATTGAAGAATCCTTGCATCCCTGGGATAAAGCCCACTTGGTCATGGTGTACGATCTTTTTAATGTGTTGTTGGATTCTGATTGCTAGAATTTTGTTGAGGATTTTTGCATCTATGTTCATCAGTGATATTGGCCTATAGTTTTCTTTTTTTGTGGCATCTTTGTCACGTTTTGGTATTAGGGTGATGGTGGCCTCATAGAATGAGTTTGGAAGTTTACCTTCCTCTGCAATTTTCTGGAAGAGTTTCAGTAGGATAGGTGTTAGCTCTTCTCGAAATTTTTGGTAGAATTCAGCTGTGAAGCCGTCTGGACCTGGGCTTTTGTTTGCTGGAAGATTTCTGATTACAGTTTCAATTACCATGCTTGTGATGGGTCTGTTAAGATTTTCTATTTCTTCCTGGTTCAGTTTTGGAAAGCTGTTCTTTTCTAAGAATTTGTCCATTTCTTCCACGTTGTCCATTTTATTGGCATATAATTGCTGATAGTAGTCTCTTGATCCTTTGTATTTCTGTGTTGTCTGTTGTGATCTCTCCATTTTCATTTCTAATTTTATTGATTTGATTTTTCTCTCTTTGTTTCTTGATGAGTCTAGCTAATGGTTTGTCAATTTTATTTATCCTTTCAAAGAACCAGCTTTTTGCTTTGTTGATTTTTGCTATGGTCCCTTTTGTTTCTTTTGCATTTATTTCTGCCCTAATTTTTAAGATTTCTTTCCTTCTACTAACTCTGGGGTTCTCCATTTCTTCCTTTTCTAGTTGCTTTAGGTGTAGAGTTAGGTTATTTATTTGACTTTTTTCTTGTTTCTTGAGGTATGCCTGTATTGCTATGAACTTTCCTCTGAGCACTGCTTTTATAGTGTCCCACAGGTTTTGGCTTGTTGTGTTTTCATTTTCATTCATTTCTATGCATAATTTGATTTCTTTTTTGATTTCTTCTGTGACTTGTTGGTTATTCAGAAGCGTGTTGTTCAGCCTCCATATGTTGGGATTTTTAATAGTTTTTCTCCTGTAATTGAGACCTAATCTCAATTAGTGCATTATTAGTGCATTATGGTCAGAGAAGATGCTTGGAAAGATTTCAATTTTTTTTGAATTTATCGAGGTTGGATTTATGGCCCAGGATGTGATCTATCCTGGAAAAGGTTCTGTGAGCACTTGAGAAAAAGGTGAAATTCATTGTTTTGGGGTGAAATGTCCTATAGATATCAATTAGGTCTAACTGCTCTATTGTATCATTTAAAGTTTGCATTTCTTTGTTAATTTTCTGTTTAGTTGATCTGTCCATAGGTGTGAGTGGGGTATTAAAGTCTCCCACTATTATTGTGTTATTGTTAATTTCCCCTTCCATGCTTGTTAACATTTGTGTTACATATTGCGGTGCTCCTATGTTGGTTGCATATATTGGTTGTTTTTGTTTTTTTCTTTAAGCCTGGAACTATGATTACACCACACGTTTCAGTTTAAACTCTGTATTAAGGATTCAGTTCACTTCAGATCAGTCGCTTAGTCATGTCTGACTCTTTGCAATGCCATGAATCGCAACACGCTAGGCCTTGCTGTCCATCACCAACTCCAGGATTTCACTCAAAATCATGTCTATCGAGTTGGTGATGCCATCCAGCTATCTCATCCTCTGTCATCCCCTTCTTCTCCTGCCCCCAATCCCTCCCCAGCGTCAGGATCTTTTCCAATGAGTCAACTCTTCACATGAGGTGACCAAAGTACTGGAGTTTCAGCTTTAGCATCATTCCTTCCAAAGAAATCTCCTTCAGAATGGACTGGTTGGATCTCCTTGCAGTCCAAGGGACTCTCAAAAGTCTTCTCCAACACCACAGTTCAAAAGCATCTATTCTTTGGTGCTCAGCTTTCTTCAGAGTTCAAATCTCACATGCATACATGACCACTGGAAAAACCATAGCCTTGACTAGATGAACCTTTGCTGACAGAGTAATGTCTCTGCTTTTAAATATGCTGTCTAGGTTGGTCATAACTTTCCTTCCAAGAAGTAAGTGTCTTTTAATTTCACGGCTGCAAACACCATTTGCAGTGATTTTGGAGCCCCCCAAAAACAAAGTCTGATGCTGTTTCCCCATCTATTTCCCATGAAGTGATGAGACCAGATGCCATGATCTTAGTTTTCTGAATGTTGAGCTTTAAGCCAACTTTTTCACTCTCTTCTTTCACTTTCATCAAGAGGCTTTTTTCTCTTCACTTTTTGGCATAAGGGTGGTGTCATCTGCATATCTGAGGTTATTGAGGTTTCTCCCGGCAGTCTTGATTCCAGCTTGTGCTTCCACCAGCCCAGCATTTCTCATGATGTACTCTGCATATAAGTTAAATAAGCAGGGTGACAATATACAGACTTAACGTACTCCTTTTCCTATTTGGAACCAGTCTGTTTTTCCATGTCCAGTTCTAACTGTTGTTTCCTGACCTGCATATAGATTTCTCAAGAGGCAGGTCAGGTGATCTGGTATTCCCATCTCTTTCAGAATTTTCCACTGTTTATTGTGTCCACACAGTCAAAGGCTTCGGCATAGTCAATAAAGCAGAAATATATATTTTTCTGGAACTCTCTTGCTTTTTCCATGATCCAGCAGATGTTGGCAATTTGATCTCTGGTTCCTCTGCCTTTTCTAAAACCAGCTTGAACATCAGGGAGTTCATGGTTCAAGTATTGCTGAAGCCTGGCTTAGATAATTTTAAGCCTTACTTTACTAGTGTCTGAGATGAGTGCATTTTTCACTTTCATGCATTGGAGAAGGAAATGGCAACCCACTCCACTGTTCTTTCCTGTAGAATCCCAGGGATGGCAGAGCCTGGTGGGCTGCCATCTATGAGGTTGCACAGAGTCGGACACTACTGAAGTGACTTAGCAGTAGCAGTTGAGCATTTTTTGGCATTGCCTTTCTTTGGGATTAGAATGTAAACTGATCTTTTCCAGTCCTATGGCCACAGCTGAGTTTTCCAAATGTGCTGGCATATTGATTGCAGCACTTTCACAGCATCATCTTTCAGGATTTGAAAAAGCTCAACTGCAATTCCACTAGCTTTGTTCGTAGTGATGTTTCCTAAGGCCCACTTGACTTCACATTCCAGGTTGTCTGAATCAAGGTGGATGATCACACCATCATGATTATCTGGGTCTGAAGATCGTTTTTGTACAGTTTTTTGTGTATTCTTGCCACCTTGTCTTAATATCTTCTGCTTCTGTTGCTGCTGCTGCTGCTGCTGCTGCTGCTGCTGCTGCTGCTAAGTTGCTTCAGTCGTGTCCGACTCTGTTAGGTCCAGACTATTTCTGTCTTTTATCGAGCCTGTCTTTGCATGAAATATTCCCTTGGTATCTCTAATTTTCTTGAAGAGATCTCTAGTCTTTCCCATTCTATTGTTTTCCTCTATTTCTTTGCATTGATTGCTGAGGAAGGCTTTCTTATCTCTCCTTGCTATTCTTTGGAACTCTGCATTCAGATGCTTATATCTTTCCTTTTTTCCTTTGCTTTTTGCCTCTCTTCCTTTCACAGCTATTTGTAAGGCTTCCTCAAACAGCCATTTTGCTTTTTTGCATTTCTTTTCCATGGGGATGGTCTTGATCCCTGTGTCCTGTACAATGTCATGAACCTCTGTCTGTAGTTTATCAGGCACTCTGTCTATTAGATCTAGTCCCTTAAATCTATTTCTTACTCCCACTGTATAATCCTAAGGTATTTGATTTAGGTCATACCTGAATGGTCTAGTGGTTTGCCCTACTTTCTTCAATTTGAGTCTGAATTTGGCAATAAGGAGTTCATGACCTGAGCCACAGTCAGCTCTGGGTTTTCTTTTTGCTGACTGTATAGAGCTTCTCCATCTTTGGCTGCAAAGAATATAATCAATCTGATTTTGGTGTTGACCATCTGGTGATGTCCATGTGTAGAGTCTTCTCTTGTGTTGTTGGAAGAGGGTGTTTGGTATGACCAGTGCATTCTCTTGGCAAAACTCTATTAGCCTTTGCCCTGCTTCATTCCATACTGCAAAGCCAAATTTGCCTGTTACTCCTGCATGGGCACAGAAGGGCCAAGAGGAACTTTCCTCCTTCAAGGTCAAGAGGGGCGAGCTTGTCCAAGGTAAGGAGCAGTGGCTGTGCTTTGCTGGAACAGCCATGAAGAGATACCCCACGTCCAAGTAAGAGAAACCCAAGTAAAATGATCAGTATTGCGAGAGGGCATCAGAGGGCAGAGACACTGAACCCATAATCAGAGAAAACTAGCCAATCTGATCACACGAAGCACAGCCTTGTCTAACTCAATGAAACTAAGCCATGCCCTGTGGGGCCACCCAAGTTGGGAGGGTCATGGTGGAGAGGGCTGACAGAATGTGGTCCCCTGGAGAAGGGAATGGCAAACCACTTCAGTATTCTTGCCTTGAGAACCCATGAACAGTATGAAAAGGTAAAATGATAGGATACTGAAAGAGGAACTCCCCAGGTCAGTAGGTGCCCAGTATGCTACTGGAGATCAGTGGAGAAATAACTCCAGAAAGAATGAAGTGATGGAGCCAAAGCAAAAACAATACCCAGCTGTGGATGTGACTGGTGATAGAAGCGAGGTTTGATGCTGTAAAGAGCAATATTGCATAGGGACCTGGAATGTCAGGTCCATGAATCAAGACAAATTGGAAGTGGTCAAAAAAGAGATGGCAAGAGTCATCGTTACATTCTAGGAACCAGCGAATTAAAATGGACTGGAATGGGTGAATTTAACTCAGATGACCATTAAATCTACTACTGTGGGCAGGAATCCCTTAGAAGAAATGAAGTGGCAATCACAGTCAACAAAAGAGTCCAAATGCAGTACTTGGATGCAATCTCAAAAACGACAGAACAATCTCTCTTTGTTTCCAATGCAAATCATTCAATATCATGGTAATCCAAGGCTATGCCCCAACTGGTAACACTGAAGAGTCTGAAGTTGAATGGTTCTATGAAGACCTACAAGACCTTTTAGAACTAACATCCAATAAAGATGTCATTTTCATTATAGGGGACTGGAATACAAAAGTATGAAGTCAAGAAACACCTGGAGTAACAGGCAAATTTGACCTTGGAGTATGGAATGAAGCAGGGCAAAGGCTAATAGAATTCTGCCAAGAGAATGCACTGGCCATAGCAAACACCGTCTTCCAACCACACAAGAGAAGACTCTACACATGGACATCACCAGATGGTCAACACTGAAGTCAGATTGACTGTATTCTTTGCAGCCAAAGATGGAAAAGCTCTATACAGTCAGCAAAAACAAGACCGAGAGCTGACTGTGGCTCAGATCATGAACTCCTTATTGCCAAATTCAGACTCAAATTGAAGAAAGTAGGGCAAACCACTAGACCATTCAGGTATGACCTAAATCAAACACCTTACGACAATACAGTGGAAGTGAGAAATAGGTTTAAGGGACTAGATCTGATAGATAGAGTGCCTGATGAACTATGGACAGAGGTTTGTGACACTGTACAGGAGACAGGGATCCAGACCATCCCCAAGAAAACGAAATGCAAAGAAGCAAAATGGCTGTCTGGGAAGGCCTTACAAATAGCTGTGAAAAGAAGAGAAGTGAAAAACAAAGGAGAAAAGAAAAGATATAAGCATCTGAATGCAGAGTTCCAAAGAATAGCAAGGAGAGATAAGAAAGCCTTCTCCAGAGATCAATGCAAAAAAATAGAGGAAAACAATAGAATGGGAAAGACTAGAGATCTCTTCAAGAAAATTAGAGATACCAAGGGAATATTTCATGCAAACACAGGCTTGATAAAAGACAGAAATAGTATGAACCTAACACAAGCAGAAGATATGAAGAAGAGGTGGCAAGAATACACAGGAGAACTGTACAAAAAAGAGCTTCACGACCAAGATAATCACAATGGTGTGATCACTCACCAAGAGCCAGACATCCGTCAAGTGGGCCTTAGAAAGCATCACTACGAACAAAGCTAGTGGACGTGATGGAATTCCAGTTGAGCTGTTTTAAATCCTGAAAGATGATGCTGTGAAAGTGCTGCACTCACTATGCCAGCAAATTTGGAAAACTCAGCAGTGGCCACAGGACTGGAAAAGGTCAGTTTTCATTCCAATCCCAAAGAAAGGCAATGCCAAAGAATGCTCAAACTACTGCACAATTGCACTCATCTCACATGCTAGTAATGTAATGCTCAAAATTCTCCAAGCCAGCCTTCAGCAATACGTGAACCGTGAACTCCCTGATGTTCAAGCTGGTTTTAGAAAAGGCAGAGGAGCAAGAGATCAAATTGCCAACATCTGCTGGACCATGGAAAAAGCAAGAGAGTTCCAGAAAAACATCTATTTCTGCTTTATTGACTATGCCAAAGCCTTTGACTGTGTGGATCACAGTAAACTGTGGAAAATTCTGAAAGACATGGGAATACCAGAGCACCTGACCTGCCTCTTGAGAAACCTATATGCAGGTCAGGAAGCAACAGTCAGAACTGGACATGGAACAACAGACTGGTTCCAAATAGGAAAAGGAGTACGTCAAGGCTGTATATTGTCACCCTGCTTATTTAACTTATATGCAGAGTACATCATGAGAAATGCCAGACTGGATGAAGCACAAGCTGGAATCAAGATTGCTGGGAGAAATATCAATAACCTCAGATATGCAGATGACACCACCCTTATGGCAGAAAGTAAAGAGGAAAGAGGAGAGTGAAAAAGTTGGCTTAAAGCTCAACATTCAGAAAACGAAGATCATGGCATCTGGTCCCATCACTTCAGGGGAAATAGATGGGGAAACAGGGAAAACAGTGTCAGACTTTGTTTTGGGGGGCTCCAAAATCACTGCAAAAAGTGATTGTAGCCATGAAATTAAAAGACACCTACTCCTTGGAAGGAAAGTTATGACCAACCTAGACAGCATGTTAAAAAGCAGAGATATTACTTTGTCAACAGAGGTCTGTCTAGTCAAGGCTATGGTTTTTCCAGTGGTCATGTATGGATGTGAGAATTGGACTGTGAACAAAACTGAGCGCAGAAGAACTGATGCTTCTGAACTGTGGTGTTGGAGAAGACTCTTGAGCGTCCCTTGGACAGCAAGGGGGTCCAACCAGCCCATCCTAATGGAGATCAGTCCTGGGTGTTCATTGGAAGGACTGATGCTAAAGCTGAAACTCCAATACTTTGGCCACCTCATGCAAAGAGTCAACTCATTGGAAAAGACCCTGATGCTGAGAGGGATTGAGGGCAGGAGAAGAAGGGGATGACAGAGGATGAGATGGCTGGATGGCATCACTCACTCAATAGATATGAGTTTGAGTGAACTCCAGGAGTTGGTGATGGACAGGGTGGCCTGGGGTGCTGCGATTCATGGGGTAGCAACATGTCAGGCATGGCTGAGCGACTGAACTGAACTTAACTGAACTGAACTAAGGATTATATAACAATAATATCCTGCTTGAGGACAGTTTCTCCTTCCTGGAAACATTCTGACTAATCCTGTTATCGGAAAATATTTATTATGGGATTGGGTTTGTTAAGATCTTTTGATTATTATGGCTTCCCTTGTAGCTCAGTTGGTAGAGAATCTGCCTGCAGTGCAGGAGCCCTGGGTTCGATCCCTAGGTTGAGAAGATCCCCTGGAGAAGGGAATGGCAACCTACTCCAGTATCCTTGCCTGGAAAATCTCATGGACACAGGATTCTGGTAGGCTGCAGTCCATGGGGTTGAAAAGAGTGGGGCACGACTGAGTGACTAACACTTTGATTGTGAAGGTCTAGTCCTGTTATCTTAAAATGTAAATTGTGGGAGTGGGTCTGGTAAGATCTTTACAACCTTGAGACATTCTTTTTATTTATTGTAATAACTAACTGAAAAAGTAGATAGCTCCCTTGCTAAGACTAGAGAGGGGGCACTCTCTGTCCCCCTTCTGATGTCTATGTCAGAAGCCTTTTCTGCCCCTTTTTATACTTTAATAAAACTCTGCAATACCAGAGCTTTTGAGTGAATAAACCTGGTCCCTGGTCCCAAAGCTAAATCTTCTTTGGAGATCACAAATCTGACAAATCCATCATCATTCACTGTAAGCTATCAAGTACTGTCTTGCTAGATTCTATATATATGCATTAATATACGATATTTATTTTTCTCCTTCTGTCTTAGTTCACTTTGTATAACAGGCTCTAGGTTTATCTGCCTCATTAGAACTGACTCATATGCATTCCTTTTTTGGTTGAGTAATATTCTGTTGTATATATGTACCACAGCTGCTTTATTCATTCATCTGGTAATGGACATCTATGTTGCTTCCATGTCTTGGCTATGGCAAATAGTGATGCAGTGAACATTGAGGTACATGTGTCTTTTTCAAGCATGGTTTCCACAGAGTATATGTCCAGTAGTGGGATTGTTGAGTCATATGAGAGTTTTATTTTATTCCTAGTGTTTTAAGGAATCTCCATTCTGTTCTCAATAGTGGCTGTATCAATTACATTTCCATCAACAGTGCAAGAGGGTTCCCTTTCCTCCATACCCTCTCCAGCATTTATTATTTGTAGATTTTTTTTATGATGCCCATTCTGATCTGTGTAAGGTGGTATCTCATTGTAGTTTTGATTGCCCTTCTCTAATAATGAGAGAGGTTGACCGTCTTTTTGTGTGTTTACATCTATACGTCTTTATTGGAGACATTTCTGTTTAGTTCTTCCGCCCACATTTTGATTGTTTTGCTTGTTTTTCTGGTATTAAGCTGCATGGGCTGCTTGTATATTTTGGAGATTGAAAAGATCAATTTTCATTCCAATCCCAAAGAAAGGCAAAGCCAAAGAATGCCCAAAGCACTGCACAATTACACTCATCTCACACTCTAGCAAAGTAATGCTCAAAATTCTCCAATGCAGACTTCAACAGTACGTGAATCATGAACTTCCAGGTGTTCAAGCTGGATTTAGAAAAGGCAGAGGAACCAGAGATCAAATTGCCAACATCTGTTGGATCATAGAAAAAGCAAGAGAGTTCCAGAAAAATATCTACTTCCGCTTTATTGACTACACTAAAGCCTTTGACTGTGTGGATCACAACAAACTGTGGAAAATTCTTCAAGAGATGGGAATACCAGACCACCTGGCCTGCCTCCTGAGGAATCTGTATGCAGGTCAAGAAGCAACAGTTAGAACTGGACATGGCACAACATATTGTCACCCTGCTTATTTAACTTCTGTGCAGAGTACATCATGAGAAATGCTGGGCTGGATGAAACACAAACTTGAATCAAGATTTCCGGGAGAAATATCAATAACCTCAGATATGCAGATTACACCACCTTTATGGCAGAGAGTGAAGATAAACTAAAGAGACTCTTGATGAAAGTGAAAGAGGAAAGTGAAAAATTTGGCTCATAACTCAGCATTCAGAAAACTAAGATCATGGCATCTGGTCCCATCACTTCATGGCAAGCAGAAGGGAAACAGTGAAAATAGTGACAGACTTTATTTTAGGGGGCTCCAAAATCACTGCAGATGGTGACTGCAACCATGAAATTAAAAGACGCTTGCTCCTTGGAAGAAAAGTTATGACCAACCCAGACAGCATTTTAAAAAGAAGAGACAGTACTTTGCCAACAAAGGTCTGTCTAGTCAAAGCTATGGTTTTTCCAGTAGTCATATATGGATGTGAGAGTTGGACTATAAAGAAAGCTGAGCACCAAATAATTGATGCTTTTATTTATTTTTTATTTTTTAAAATATAAATTTATTTATTTTAATTGGAGGTTAATTACTTTACAACTGAACTGTGGTGTTGGAGAAGACTCTTGAGAGTCCCTTGGACTGCAAGGAGATCCAACCAGTCAATCCTAAGGGAAAGCAGTCCTGAATATTCACTGGAAGGACTGATGCTGAAACTGAAACTCCAATCCTCTGACCACCTGATGCGAAGAACTGACTCATTTGAAAAGCCCCAGATGCTGGGAAAGATTTTAGGTGGGAGGAGACAGAGATGACAGAGGATGAGATGGTTGGATGGCATCACCGACTTGATGGACATGAGTTTGAGTAATCTCTGGAGTTGGTGATGGACAGGGAAGCCTGGTGTGCTACACTCCATGGGGTCGCAAAGAGTTGGATATGACTGAGCAACTGATCTGAACTGAGTCCTTTGTCAGTTATTTCATTTGCTGTTACTTTTTCCCATTTTAAGGGTTGTCTTTTCACCTTGTTTATAGTAGGAATCAGTTTTGATTACCTGCACACTGTGAAATGACCACCACAATCAAGGCAATTAACATATATACCACTTCACATAGTTGCCTTTGTTTTTGTTTTGTGTGGTAAGAACGTTAAAACCTACCCTTAATAAATTTTAAGTCTTTAGAAATTCTAGATGTAAAGAAATAATATAATGAATGAAATAAAAAATGCCATGAACATAATTTTTTGATTGGAAGTGGTTTCTTTTCCAATGGTGTTTTAATATTTAATTCAATGCTCTTCAGAGGTAAATGATGCACTTTCCTATTTATTATTTGTTCATTTTGTTTTTCTATTGCATGCAGGTCTCTTCTCTCCTCCCTGCATTCTATGCTTGAAACATTTCAGTGAGAGGTGGCAGGGTGGTGAGCCTGTGGGAAATAGGTATAGTTCAGGTCAAAGACACACTGAAAGCTCATTATCCAAGCAAATGTTGCAGTGGTTTTGGAGAGAAGTCTGACCAGGAACTAGTAAATTTTTTAATGAAAAAAGCAAAATTTCCTGAAGGAAGATTCAAAAACACAGATCTCTACTTCTTGTTTAATGTAGAACTTCCAAGCCAGAGAATCATGTCTTGCTAAGCCTGCCATGATAATTAGGCAAAGGCAGAGAGGCACAGCTCATAGGCTCCTGTTTTATTCTCATTAGTTGGCACTGCCTGACACTGGGTTTGAGCAGTCACATTCTGGACCTTTTGACTTGAAGTGTGGTGTGATAGAAGTAGACTGAAATATACCAGAAGGTAAGTATCTAAGACCTGGCTTCGCCAGTGACTAGCTCTGAGGACAAGGGCAAGTCATTTAACTCCTCCTCATTATATATGAATGCTTGATGGGATTTAGAATACTTCAAAGGACTGTTGTAAGATTCACATGTGCTCATGAATGTAAAAGAAGTCTGAAAGCTATAAAAATTTGGTACCATGATCCATCTTCTTGGTAATGTTTTAGACAAGCTTTTATTTTTTTAAAAAAGCTTTTTAAAAATAAAGTTTTATTGTTTGTTTTTATGTCTAGAAATGTTCGCCTACCAAGAATTGAAATAGGTATAGACCTTTCCCTTTAGCGGATCTGAAGGTAAAGGATATAAAATGAAGGTGGTGTAGATGAGGCTGTATGCAGAATTAAGACAATCGCAGGGGTGGGGGCTTATCTAGGAAGTGACCAAAGATTGAGTTCGGAATACCAGTTTACCCTCTTTCAAATGAAGGAGTTATCAGTGCTCAAGTTAGAGTTCAGAATCTGAACATAAGCAAGTCTGAGGGGAAAAGAAGCAAAAAAAAAATTGGAAAAGAAAATAGAATATGGCTGCAGGAAGAAGAGAGAGTGAAAATGAGAGCTGCTCTGCTGTGTCTGACTTTGTGGTCCTATAGGCTGCAACCTACCAGGCTCCTCTGTCCATAGAATTTTCCAGGCAATAATACTGGAGTGGGTTGCCATTTCCTCCTCCAGGGGATCTTCCCTTAGGGATAGAACCTATGTCTCCTGCATTGCAGGCAGATTCTTTACCATCTGAGCCACCAGGGAAGCCCAATAAGAAAAGAGAGGGAGAAAGAAAGAGGGAGATACAGAAGAGAGTAGGAGAGAGAGAAAGAGTGAGGCTGACCTCGAATGAGAAGCTTGAGGTTACTGGTAAATCTCTAAACCTAAAACAATCTCTCAACTTTAGCTGTACTATTGCCCTTGGCACTCTGAAAATACTGATGCTTGGGATCCATTACCAGAATTCTGATTTGATTGGTCTGGGATCAATTTTTTTAAAGCTGTTTTCAGGTGATTCTAATCTGAGCAAAGCTGACAACCCAGAATGGAAACAGCTCCTAACTTAAATGCATTTGTAATTCACCTTGAAAATGCTGATCTGGGGTAGAGCCTGGGATTCTGCATCCATAGAAAGCTTACAGTTCCTAACAGGGTCCTAACAAGCTTCCTTTAACTTCTGGACAGTTGCATGAGTTAATCCAAAAAGTAACAAAAGGATGAAGATGATGCTAATAATGAAGAAAGAGGAGGTGGAGGAAATGGCAGCTAACATTTAATGACTATCAAATATGTGACAGGTACTGCACTGGATGTTTCCCAGGGTTAAACAGTTAAAATCCTTAGAACAACCCTATAAGGGTTGGTATTATTAACTTTGACAAACTGAGTCTTAAAAAGTCTCAGGTATCTTACTTAAGTTTAGAAACCCGGTAAACAGATTTGAATTCTGGCAGTCTGACACTGAGCCTGCTCTTAATAGCTCTATTATCCTGATCCTATAAAGCTTCTATAGGTTTAGTTTTAAATGATAAACACACCACAGGAGAGAAAATCTTAAAGAAGGAGGCAAATCTGGAAGCTTCTGTGATACTGGCCCAGACATAAAAAAGGTGAAAACCTATACCTGATTATGGCTTTTGACTGTGGGAACAGCTGAGGGGCATCACCATGAGAATTTTTGCAGAGAAAGCATTGTTTTTATTCTGGATAAGGCAAGTCACAGACTTCTCCAGAGTCTCAACCTTGACTGTTCATTATATCACTTGGTCAGATTTAAAAATCCTGATGTCTGGCCTATACCCCAAACCAGATAAATCAGACTCTCTGGGAGTCGGACCCAGAGATTAGTATTTGTTAAAGCCTCCAGGTGATTCCAAATTGCAGCTAACTCTGCTGATCACTGGGTTTTGAGAGTGGGATCCTGGGAGGAAACTGATACCACTGTTGATAAAGTCCCAATGTCACATTTCCTGAGCAGTCTGTTCTAACAGCTGGAAAGAGTTTCCTTTTAACCCTGAACTGCCCTGGCTTCTATCTCTTCCTGTCTGAGAGCACTGACCACATCCAGCCTTTAAGATGGGTATTTGTGCCTTTATTCAATGCTCTTTGGAGCCTATGGCTTCTGAGAGCAAATAATAGAAGGCTGTACTCACACAGAAGGTTTCTCCCTAGATAGTGTTGCCA